>NC_041225.1:84904689-84978805 GCF_002837175.3 Physeter macrocephalus
TGAAAAGGCAGAGGACTATGTACCAGATGAAGGAACAAGATAAAACCCCAGAAAAACAACTAAATGAAGTGGAGATAGGCAACCTTCCAGAAAAAAAATTCAGAATAATGATAGTAAAGATGATCCAGGACCTCGGAAAAAGAATGGAGGTAAAGATTGAGAAGATGCAAGAAATGTTTAACAAAGACCTAGAAGAATTAAAGAAAAAACAAACATAGATGAACAATACAATAACTGAAATGAAGAATACACTAGAAGGAATCAACAGCAGAATAACTGAGGCAGAAGAATGGATAAGTGACCTGGAAGACAGAATAATGGAATTCACTGCCGTGGAACAGAATAAAGAAAAAAGAATGACATATATACACTAATATGTCTAAAATGGATAACTAATAAGAACCTGCTGTATAAAAAAATAAAATTCAAAAATTCAAAAAAATAAAAAGAAAAAAGAATGAAAAGAAATGAAGACAGCTTAAGAGACCTCTGGGATAACATTAAACGCACCAACATTCACATTATAGGGGTCCCAGAAGGAGAAGAGAAAGAGAAAGGACCCAAGAAAATATTTGAAGAGATTATAGTCGAAAACTTCCCTAACGTGGGAAAGGAAATGACCACCCAAGTTCAGGAAGCACAGAGAGTCCCAGGCAGGATAAACCCAAGGACAAATATGCCAAGACACATAGTAATCAAATTGACAAAAATTAAAGATGAAGAAAAATTATTAAAAGCAACAAGGCAAAAACGACAAATAACATACAAGGGAACCCCCATTAGGTTAACAGCTGATTTCTCAGCAGAAACTCTACAAGCCAGAAGGGAGGGGCACGATATATTTAAAGTGATGAAAGGGAAGAACCTACAACCAAGATTACTCTACCTGGCAAGGAACTCATTCAGATTTGATGGAGAAATCAAAAGCTTTACAGACAAGCAAAAGCTAAGAGAATTCAGCACCACCAAACCAGCTCTACAACAAATGCTAAAGGAACTTCTCTAAGTGGGAAACACAAGAGTAGAAAAGGACCTACAAATAAAATTGAGAGGAAGGTAGAGATTTTCCATACACCTGCTATCCTCAATCATGCATAGCCTCCCTCATTATCCATACCTCTCACCAGGGAATTCCCTGGCTGTTCAGTGGTTAGGACTCCCTGCTCTCACTGCTGAGGGCCTGGGTTCAGTCCCTGGTTGGGAAACTAAGATCCCACAAGCTGCATGGTGTGGCAAAAAAAAGAAAAAAAAAAAAAGAAAAAAAGAAAAAAATCACTCACCAAAATGGTACATTTTTTACTAAGGATGAGCCTACTTTGACACATAATAATCTTTCAAAGTCCATAGTTTACTTTAGGGTTTACTATTGATGTGTACATTCTATAGGTTTGGACAAATGTATAATGACATATACCCATCATCATAATATCATACATGGTATTTTCACTGCCCTAAAAATCCTCTGTGCTCTGCCTATTCCTCTCTCCCCCTTCCTCTGCTCTAGCAACCATGGATCTTTTTATTGTTTCCATAATTTTGCCTTTCTTTCCAGAAGTTTTGAATCAGTGATGAGGCAATCACAGAGAAAGGACCCCAAAGATTACTTTTCATTTCCTGTGACTCCTGACTACTCTAAAATTATTCAACATTAGTGGTTTTAGTACCACAAAAGAGGAGATCTAGAATAATGACCACCAGCCCATAAAAGCACTACAGGATAGTTTAGAACTAATGTGTAACAATACCATGCTTTACAATAACAGAGACCATTTATCACAAAGCTGCAAAGAGGCTGTTGCACTCACGTGTGCAAACTCTAAGCCTGGACCAAACTCAGATTCTGAATCAGTGCATAATCTTCACAGCAGACTCATGAAAGACTGGAGAGTAAAAAGTGCATCAGATATCTTGCAGAGAGGGGAGGACCATGGCTGCTGGCCAAGGGAGAAAGAAGATCTTGTAGACACTGATGCTGAAGTCTTCAAAATTCCTACTGAGGAAAGTAAAAAGAAAGAGATATGCTTAAAGATAAATGTAAAGCAGTAGTTCAGAAAGAGAACAAGGGTGGACTGGCCCCATAGTTAAGAGATGTGGAGGAAAGCTGACTGGCAAGTCAACTGAGTTTGAGAGACCAGATGGCTAACTACACAGTGACCTCTCTATTCTGCGGAGCCTGTGGTAGGAGAACCAGGCCATTATCTTGTAAGGCTGGGGATGACAAGTCAATGGCTTTGGTCTGGAGTGAATATGGATGAGGGGGAAAATCGAATTCCACAGCATCACTGTTTTGAGACGGTGAGTAATGCCCAGGTGCATATTGCCCTAGGATCACAATGCAAAAAGATAGGAATTAGTGTTTCCAGTTTGCAGATTGAGAAACTGAAACTAAGGTTAGGTGACTTGCTCCTGGTAAAACTGTCCCCAGTGTTGAAGTTGGGAGGGGCTCCCAGACATGTGTGACTTCAGCCAAAGGAGGCCTGAAAAAAAAGTCATGACCTTGGAAGGTATATAGAAATCAAAGGAATCGGGTGGCTGGTGTGAAGGGTTTGTTTCACTAAAAAATGTCTGTCTTCGTTGAATTAGTTAACTCATTCTAGGGAGGAGGCCTCAGTCTTACCCTCCTTTTTATAGAAAGGTCAGCTGGGTGGGTCAGGCAGCTGGGGAATGTGTGCTTTTTCATGAGTTCAGGCTTCCTGATTCATGAGGTGAAATTTAGTTTTCTTATTGCCTCTCTGAGAAGGATGAGCTCATTGGTGGTGACAAGAGCAGCCCTCTGTCTTTCCTTCTTTTCCAAATGCTGGAAGAAGTGGGATGTGAGCGCTCAAATGTCACAGAAGCCTACAAATTGCTGACTCCCGCATGCCAGGCATAGCTGAGGTTGGCTCAGAACGTCAGCTCGCCTGGGACACAATGGCAAGGCTGAAACAGGAGGCATAGATATGGGGCGGGTGGGGGGGGCAGGCAACCTGGGTGTGTCTTTGCAGACACAGCCTTCTCGGGGGTGGGGAGAGGAGCAGTGCAGGATTAGTCAACAGGCAGATTGCATGTGGGTTTAGGGCACCAAGAAGCAGGGACGTAAAAAACCCTGATGGAACAAAGCAAAACAAAACATATACCCAAACAAAGAAAGGGAGGGGGGAACATTTGTTTGAAAAGATTTTGATATTCACTGCTTAAAAAAGGCATTGAAGTAATAATGGGAACATTTAGAACTTTGTTTAGTGTTATGTATTTTGAATCACAAATGGTGGGTGGGCGCTTATGACGTTTGCAGAGGCTAGGGTACTATTTAGATTAGGAGGTCTCCTGGGTTGAATGGTGCCAGACTCCCTTGTAGGCAGAAGGGCAGTTGATAGCCTGATGGACATGCTTTGAGCCCCTGAGTAGACCCCTGACTCTTTCTCAAAGGGCTCTAGAGGGTTAGCTGTTGAGGTGGGATTAGAGATTATTTTAATGTTCTTTGTGTATTCTCCAATTTTCTTTTGTGTCTATGTGTATATATATATATATATATATATATATATAATATATTTAAAACAATTTTATTAAAATAAAATCACACAATATATGTTATTGAGTTCTTCCTGAGCAAAATCACGATTTATGATAAGAGTAAACTAAGTCCTTTCTGGTCATCACTGCTTTTTGGTTTTTTTTTCTCTGCATTCACACACATATATAGAAACACACAAATGATAATCAGATTATTTTGTGTGCCTTTTAAAAAACTTAAATGACATTGGACTGTACATTTCTTTCTTCAACTTGCATTTTTCACGCAACAACACACGTCGATCTTTTTCGCTCTTCTAACCGTAGCATGAAAGTCCAAATTTAGTTCGAGGTGTACCTTTCTACCAGTTCTCAAGAGAGATGGCTTAACCAACTGAGAGCTGATATCCAGCAGCCCTATGAGAAAGAGATTTCCTTGTTGCTAGAGCTCGTTGCTAGGAATGAAGGCGCCGGTGCTGTCAGGCAAGGTGAAATCCTGCCCGGGCACGGCAGGGTATGCACCACTGCCACTGCCCAGCAGAGTCACCTTGCCCAGGCAGGAGCTAGTGCCCGGAGGTCTTTGGAGAGCTATTTACATCAACAAGGAGTCACTTTGTCCGGACTGTACGTTCTGGGATAGTCCTCATAAACTCAGGTGTTTACAGTCTAAATGTCCCCTGGCCATAGATGCTTCTTCATCTGTTCTTACTGATAAGCCCCCAGCAGCGCCCCCTCGGCAGCTGAACTACTGAGTGCCTAGGGCAACCACAGATGTGGATGATGACCTCCTGACAGAATTTCATTTTCATATCAAAACAATTTTACTTATAAACAACTTTATTTTTGTCAAAAACAAGTGGATTTGAAATCATATCAAACCACCGAACAACAGCTGGTGTAGGAGGAACTGGAATGCTGGCAGGAACAAAGGCCATTCTCTTCCTTTCTGCTTTCTAGGCACACCTCCCCCTTTTCTCCCTTTTCATCCTGACCAGGTGCTTCTGCTACATATCTTGTGTGTAGCCTAGGCTGTCCATCTCAACTTATTTAATGTCTTTTCTCCCTAAGTGCCCACCATCTATTTCCTATGATCTCTGGGTTTCTTAGTTTAATTTTTTTTTTTTTTTTTTTTTTTTTTTTTTTTTGGCCATGCTGCAAGGCTTGCAAGATCTTAGTTCCTCGGACCAGGGATGGAACCCTGCCCTGGCAGTGAAAGCACAGAGTCCTAACTACTGGACCTCCAGAGAATTCCCCTACTTCAATTTTTAAGAAGATAAAAATATGATTGGTTTCTAGCCAGCCAATTGACTGGCGATTTGGGGTCATGTGTACGGACCTGATCCAATGAACTTGTCTGCCTGAGGTGGAGGCTGGCCTGCCCCTCCCAAGTGTCTGTGGGTGTGGCAGTTCCTCCAGGAACTCCAGGGGCAAGTCAGGCAGCGGAATGTGTGTCCTAGACAGGTGTGGTGTTCCAAAATCTGGGGAATTTTGCTTTGTTCTAGAGTATGTCAGCATGAGTAAGAATAACATGTTTCCTTTCCCTTCCTCCTACTCTGAGCCCCAAACCTAAGTTCTGGAAATCTAAACTAAGTTTTTTTTTTGCATAAAGATATTTTATAAGTCCTATATATATATATATATATATATATATATATATATATATATATATATATATAAAATAGTGATAACATGAAATGGAAATAGTGCCTTATACTCAAAGGATGGCTAAATAAAATATGTCCATTCTATGACATATTGTGTGTCATTAAAGTGATGTTCATTAAAATTTAAAAAACAAGGGAAATGCATATTATAAAATATAATAATAGTAAGTGAAAAAATAGACTATTGGTTTGGCCAAAAGTTCCTTTGGTTCATTTATTTATTTTTTTGGCTGCATTGGGTCTTTGTTGCTGCGCACGGGCTTTCTCTAGTTGTGGCGAGCAGCGGCTACTCTTCGCTGCGGTGCGCGGCTTCTCACTGCAGTGGCTTCTCTTGTTGCGGAGCACAGGCTCTAGGAGCACAGGCTTCAGTAGTCGTGGCTCGCGGACTCTAGAGCGTAGGCTCAGTAGTTGTGGTGCACGGGTTTAGCTGCTCTGCGGCATGCGGATCTTCCCAGACCAGGGCTCGAACCAATGTCCCCTGCATTGGCAGGCGGATTCTTAACGACTGCGCCACCAGGGAAATCCTCCTTTGGTTTTAAAGTAAAAATAAAAGACACATTTTTCATTTTTACCAAGAACTTTATTGAACCACGTTTTCACCCTTTTGTTCCACTACCTTCTGCCATTTTTCAGGCAACTTCCTAATTCTATCTTCCCAAAACTTTTAATCTTTTTGAGCAGAGAACTGTTCTAGGCGCCTTTTACAGTGTTCCAGGGAATTGAAATTTTTTTCCATTAAGAGAATTTTGTAAAGACCGAAATAAATGGAAATCCAAAGGTGCAATGTCTGATGAATACGGTGGATGAATCAGAATTTCCCAGCCAAGCTGTAACAGTGTTTGCTTGGTCATCAAAGAAACATGCGGTCTTGGGTTATTCTGATGGAAGGTTAAACTTTTTCTGTTGACTAATTCCGGACACTTTTCATTGAGTGCTGCTTTCAGTTGGTCTAATTGGAAGCAGTACTTGCTGGAAATAGTTGTTTTGTCTTCCAGAAGGAACTTATAATAGAGGACGCCCTTCCAATCCCACCATATACACGACATCACCTTCTTTGGATGAAGACCAGACTTTGGTGCGGTTGGTGGTGGTTCATTTCACTTGCCCCACGATCTCTTCCGTTCCACATTATTGTACAGCATCCACTTTTCATTGCCTGTCACAATTTGTTTTAAAAACGGAACCCTTTCATTATGTTTCAGTAGAGAATCACATGCGGAAATATGGTCAAGAAGGTATTTTTCGCTTAACTTTTGTGGAACCCAAACATCAAAGAGATAAACATAACTAAGCTGGAGCAAATGATTTTCAGTGCTTGATTTGGATATTTTGAGTATGTCGTCTATCTCCCATGTGGTATAACGTTGATCGTTCTTAATTATTGTTTCGATTTGATTGCTATCAACTTCAACTGGTCTACCCGACCGTGGAGCATTTTTCAGTGAGAAATCTCTAGCACGAAACTTCGCAAACCACTTTTGACACGTTTGATCAGTCACATCACCTTCTCCATACACTGCACAAATCCTTTTTTTGTGTTTCAGTTGCATTTTTACCTTTCTTGAAATAATAAAGCATAATATGCCAAAAATGTTGCTTTTTTTCTTCCATCTTCAATATTAAAATGGCTACACAAAAATTCACCAATTTTGATAAGTTTTAAAAAAATGCACCCTGATATGACAGCTGTCACAATATAATCTAACAAAATTGTTTCGAATGAAGTAGCACTACTAGAGTCATCTTACAGAAAAAAACTGAATGAACTTTTTGGCCTACCCAAATATATTTGTGCATATAGTATGATTCCAGGTATATAAATAAAAACAACCCAAAATGTCATATATATCTATATATCTGTCTATCTATATCTATCTGTCTATATATATATAGATGTGGCAGTCTGCTTGTCATTTGACAGTGGGTGCTTCTCTCTCTCCTCTATTTTTTCCGTATTTTGAAATGAAATAAACACACATTGCTTTTATAAAGGGAAAAACCTAACAAACTTTATTTGAAAGAAGACAGCTTAGGCCTCTTGAGCCGTGGGCCATGTGATTGATGGCTTTTCCCAGTAATGTCTAAAAACTGTTGCTACTAGACTCTAAGTTCTGGGATGACAGGGAATATTCTTTATTCACCCCGTGTCACCAGAGTTTAGCACAGTGCTTGAGTGCATAGTAGACACTGAGTGAGTGACTGAATAATGAGTGAATCTTTAAGCTGGGGATGATTGGGAGGGAAGAGGCAAGGTTAGTGGCCACTGTGCTGTGGGATTCCAGTCTCTTGCCTAGAAGTTCAAGTGGAATGAACTGAGCAGTGGACATAGTTTTGGGAAGCCTTGCTTGAAATGGCAGACAGTGCATCCAATCCCTCAGCTTTTCCAAACTAATAATCCTCATCTGAGAAGAGAAATTCATTTAGAGCCCCATTCTCACCTTCTCAGGGCCACCACTGATACCCTCCTCTTAGCAGAGACTTGGGAGACCCCCCCCTTTTTTTTAAACATCTTTATTGGAGTATAATTGCTTTACAATGGTGTGTTAGTTTCTGCTGTGTAACAAAGTGAATCAGCTATACTTATGCATATATCCCCATAACCCCTCCCACTGGCATCTCCCTCCCACCCTCCCTATCCCACCCCTCTAGGTGGTCACAAAGCACTGAGCTGGGGGAGGCCCCTTCTGAAACGGAGCAGGACCCTATGGTCCTTCCCCTCCCATGTTCTCTGCCTGCCTTATGATTGTGGAAAAACATTAGCCAAAGAATAAGTTTAATCAGAGAAATGAGAAAATGCAGAAACAAAGGAAAACAGTCCAGCAAGACTAAATAATAATAGTTTAGTCATTAAGCATAGTCAAGGACATTTAGTCCTGCTTCATGGGCTATAGATAATATTCTGAGCCCTATCCTGTGAGCTGTCTTATAGATACTGAAACCCTCATCAGGTAGAAGAAGTTAACTACATGATGACCAGACTGTAGCCATGGCATAAGCTGCCACAATTCTGAGAATTGGCCTCAAGGAAATGGAAACAAAGCGAGCCTGGAACTGAAGACTAAATGTACTTAAAACAATCAAGATGATGCTGGTCAGACCACCACATGACCAATTTCAAGATGGCTGTCAGAGCTGACTGTGCTGTTTCTGCATGTAAGCCCTCTCCCTCCGTCTATAAAAGCTCTTGCCCACTGACTGTCAGGGGGTGGGGGAGTCGGCCTTTGGACAGGAGTCCGACCCCCACCCCCAGGTGCTGACCGCTGAAATAAAGCAAACTTTCCTTTCTGCCAACCTTGCCTCTTTATTGGCCTTTGAGCAGCGAGCAGCTGGACCCCACTTTTGGTTACCCTTTGGCTCACTCCCTGCAACCGCCACTTTGCCAACATCCAAGGAGCAGGGGGACTCCGGGCTGAGAGCTTCGTTCTCCATCCGTGCTGAGAGCGGCAGCGTGCCCCGTTCCAGTTCTTCACTATAGAGAAGTGTCTTCCCTGTCTCAGGGCAGTGTGTTTCTGCAGTTGGACTGAGGTTTTGCTAGAGTCAGAACTTTTTCTTCTGAGAGAGATGAGGACCCTGGACTCAGTGTGGGAGGATGTGTGTGTGTGTGTGTGTGTGTGTGTGTGTGTGAGAGAGAGAGAGAGAGAGAGAGAGAGAGAGAGAGAGAGAGAGAATAAAATTCTGAGAATAAATCTACCGAGAAGGGGAGTCCAACATGCTTAACATCTCCTGGTACCTGTCTGTGTTGCAACCTCTTTTGATCATTGAACACCCCTGCACCTTCACCATTCTAGATTTCATCTCTTTTCTCCTTTACCCAGTTCTATCCTGCCCTCATCTAAATGGTACATTATATCCCTTATGGCGCATGCATTTTTCAGGCTCTGGCACCAACCTGTTTATCACTGAGATCTTCAATCTCCAGGGGCTGCCAAGCAGCTTCTCAAGTTCCCAGAACACCTCTACACAGCAAGTAAGCTTTCCCCCGGTTACCTCTTCACCTCCTTCTTCAGTGCCATAGATGTCCGCATAGTGGGCAGTACTCGGGAGAGCTCTGGGCCACCTAGAAGTCACTTCAAGATTTAACAAATATTGGGAATTCCCTGGTGGTCCAGTGGTTGGGACTCCACACTTCCACTGCACGGGGCACAGGTTTGATCCCTAGTCGGGGAACTAAGATCCAGCAAGCCGTGTGGCATGGAAAAAAACAAAAAACAAATATTTACTAACGATCTACTATGTGTCAGGCATGTTTCTCAGTGCTGGGGCACAATAATAGATAAGGCAGAACTGACTCCTGCCTTTTTTTGTTTGTTTGTTTTTGGTTGCATTGGGTCTTCGTTGCTGCGCGCTGGCTTTCTCTAGTTGCAGCTAGTGGGGGCTACTGTTCGATGCGGTGTGCGGCCTTCTCATTGCGGTGGCTTCTCTTGTGGTGGAGCACGGGCTCTAGGCATGCAGGCTTCAGTAGTTGCAGTGCGTGGGCTCAGTAGTTGCGGTGCTCAGGCTCTAGAGCACAGGCTCTGTAGTTGTGGCACATGGGCTTAGTTGCTCTGTAGTATGTGGGTACTTCCTGGACCAGGCATCGAGCCTATGTCCCCTGCATTGGCAGGTGGATTCTTAACCACTGTGCCACCAGGGAAGCCCTCCTGCCTTATTTATTTATTTATTTATTTATTTATTTTTTTTTTTTTTATTTGGCTGCACTGGGTCTTAGCTGCGGCATATGGGATCTAGTTCCCTGACCAGGGATCAAACCTGGACCCCCTGCATTGGGAGCATGGAGTCTTAGCCACTGGACCACCAGGGAAGTCCCCTGCCTTTTTTTTTTAAATTATTTTATCTTAGCTGCGGCATATGGGATCTAGTTCCCTGACCAGGGATCAAACCTGGACCCCCTGCATTGGGAGCACGGAGTCTTAGCCACTGGACCACCAGGGAAGTCCCCTGCCTTTTTTTTAAAAATTATTTTATATTGGACTGTAGTTGGTTTACAATGTTGTGTTAGTTTCAGGTGTACAGCAAAGTGATTCAATTATACATATATACATATCTATTCTTTTCCAAATTCTTTTCCTATTTAGGTTATTACAGAGTATTGAGCAGAGTTCCCTGTACTATACAGTAGGTTCTTGTTGGTTATCTATTTTATGATTCCTGCCTTAATGGAACTCATCTTTTACCAGGGGACTCAGACATCAGCAGATTCAATACATAATGATTGAAGCTCAGTGGTGATAAAAGCCAGGAAGAAGTACAGGGTGCCATGAAAGCACTCTGGGACTTGATAAGTCAGGGTGGGTCTGTTAAGGAAGGCTTCAGTGAGAAAGTAAGATCAATGAGTATGAGTTGGGTAGCTGACATGAGGTGGGTGCAGCGGTCAGGGCTCTGGGCCAGCACTTTAATGTGTGTTCTACTCTCTTGGACATCTTGCTTTGGAGTGGGGTCCAAGATTTCACATTTCTAACAAGCTTCCACATGATACCAGAGCTGCTGGTCTCAGAACCTCATTTTGAGTAGCAAGGTTCTACGCCAGTGGTTCTCAACCTTGGCTGCATATTGAAATCGTCTGGGAGGTTTGAAAAACACTGATGCCTGGTGCCAGCTCCAGAGATTCAGATTTGCTTGGTCGTGGTTGTGGCCTGGGCACTGAGATTAAACAAAACAAAACAAAACAACGAAACAACTCCCTTGGGGGATTCTAATGTGAAGCCAGGGTTGAAAACCCTTGCTCTAGGAAGGCTAATAGCATGAGTATTGCTATTACCACCCAGGAATGGCTCACCCTGACTTATAAGAGCCTGTTCTTAAACTTTCAGGAATTTTGTGAACTGGTTGTTCAACATAGCCATTATTAAAAATTAATTTATATAAATTTACAATTAAATAAATTATATTTTATAAGGATAATAAGTACAAAAATATTACTTCTTAATTATTTTCCTACATTTTTACAACTATCTATGTTTTTATTTTTGCTTTCTGTGTGGTGGAAATACTACATAAAGGTATACTATTGAAAACCTATCCAACTCGACTTTATGTTGGTAACCTGAAAACTGGCCATGGTGTTAGTATTTATATCACAGAAATTAGCAAGGTCTACAGATCAGGGCTTGCTTTATTTTTTGTTGACTATCTAGACTAAAGTGACGGAGAAAATGTTAATGATGAAGATAAAACTTACGTGTGTATCATATCTATGGCTGTTACATTGTGAATAGCACAAAAATAAGGAAATATTCTTCTAGTAGTATAATGAGCAAGTCAACTGTAAATGAAATATCAACCAACGCTCATGTCAGAACTATACTCATTTGGCAATTGCAACCTTAGGTTGGCTATCCGTGCAAGAAGTTGCCAAAAATCAGTGAAAGCCTTCTTTGACTTACTGATTAATTGGCTATATGGAATTTACAATAAAGAGTATTGTAGGGCTTCCCTGGTGGCGCAGTGGTTGCGCGTCCGCCTGCCGATGCAGGGGAACCGGGTTCGCGCCCCGGTCTGGGAGGATCCCACATGCCGCGGAGCGGCTGGGCCCGTGAGCCGTGGCCGCTGGGCCTGCGCGTCCGGAGCCTGTGCTCCGCAACGGGAGAGGCCGCGGCAGAGGGAGGCCCGCATACCACAAAAAAAAAAAAAAAAAAAAAAAAAAAAAAAGAGTATTGTATATTTTATTACTATTTGTAATTGTAAATTGTATTTATAAATTGTGTACTACACATCCTTTATATCACTAAAATTTATATGCAAACAGGCCACCTCATTCAAGCTGGTTGTTAAACGTTTACCAGCACATTTAGTTGGAGAAAGATGGTGAAGAGAGCTGGGTCTTGGTGGTACCTTTATGGATTCCTGGCCACAGGTAACATGAGGCCTCCAGCACCCAATGAAACAACGCTGCGGCCTTCCTTTTGGGTTCTTGAATTTCCTTAATCTCCTCCCACATCCCATTTAGAACCTTTGAGTTCATCTGGTTCCCATGGTATCCATCTAGCTGCCTCAAACTCAGTCTCCCCTCTCTGCCCAGGGTCTTTGGGTTGCTGAATCTCTCTGAGAGGCTGCCTGGCAGTGGATTCCTCGGGGAACCCAAAGCTGCAACTTTGTTCAACACCCCCAGCCCCCAGCTTGTCTGGGTGAAAGGATTAAGCATCTTATTTTCCTCAAGAGAGTTTAACTTCCTTGTACGTAATAAACTGTGATTAGTAGTAGCTAATATTTATTATGTTTTTATTATTAATGGAAGCTGATGTTTTTGAGCAGTTATTCTGGGCCAGGTGCTCTGCTAGGAACTTTACATGTGTTATCTCTGATGCTTACCACCACCTGTGAAGTCATTTTACAGATGAGGAAATTAAAGTTCATGGAAATTAAGTAGCTTAGGGTCCTAAGACTAGTTAAGGTAGAGCCTGGATTTGAACCCAAGGTCTGTGTGACTTCAAAGACAGTTACACAAAACTACTATTCTATACTGTGCATGGACTCTAGTCTTGTCTATAATGTAAAATAAAAATTATAGTTAACATCGTTTAAAAAAATTTATTTATTTTATTTATTTATTTTTAGCTGCATTGGGTCTTCGTTGTTGTGCACAGGCTTTCTCTAGTTGCGGCAAGCGGGGGCTACTCTTCGTTGCATTGCATAGGCTTCTCATTGCAGTGGCTTCTCTCGTTGCAGAGCACGGGCTCTAGGCGCGCGGGCTTCAGTAGTTGTAGCATGAGGGCTCAGTAGTTGTGGCTCTTGGGCTCTAGAGTGCAGGCTCAGTAGCTGTGGTGCACGGGTTTCGTTGCTCCGCGGCACGTAGGATCTTCTTGGACCAGGGCTTGAACCTGTGTCCCCTGTGTTGGCAGGCGGATTCTTAACCACGGCGCCACCAGGGAAACCCAAATTAGCTAACTTTTTATAGAGCATTACAATCTGACAAATCTTCCCCAAGACAGAAGGCAAATCAGGCTTCTAGAACAGGTCTTAGAAGGTTCACTGAAAATGTAATTAGACTATTTTCTGCGAAATAGTCTCTTTTGACTGAACACCTTGTTTGATGAAACAGCCAACTTCACTATCTTTTCCTGTCAGCTGATTCCCAGGAGCAAACTAACTGTGGGGAGGGCTGTCAGCTTCCTGAGGTCTCCCTCTGAATCTCCCGCTGTCCGTTCTGCTCCAACCCCCACCTCACCTTGTATTATTTCCAAATATTCTGCACTTTAGCCAAGTTACTTTGCACCCAGCTTTGCATGTATGTCCCAGGGCATTGTGAAACCAGGAATGGATAGAGGATGCCTAAACTCTTAATCTATTTTAATATAAAAGTTTCTGGGGAAGTGGATAGGGATGAAGATAATGGAAGGTCATTGCCCTACTGAACCCTCCCTTCCTTCCTTCCTTCCTTCCTTCCTCCCTCCCTTCTTCTCTCCTTTCCTTTCATCCATCCATCCATCTTGCCTTCCTGCTTTCATACCTTCCTTCTCCCATACACAAGGAGGCCTTGGAGATTCAAAGATGAATAAGACCTGGTCCCTGCCCTTGAAAAACTCACAGCTTGGGAGAGAGACAATCTGTAATTACATTATAAGTACTTTATCTTCAGGCTCCAGACCAAACCCATCCAGACAGGAAGGAATGACACTGAAAGAAGTTGGGGCTATGGCCTGACAAAGGCCTGCTTGGATGGGGCAGGCACTGGAGGCCTATCCGTGAGGCTGACGTGTAAATATAGACAGCAGGTAAGGTTCCTTGAGTGAAGTGGGTGGTGGGCTCCAAGGTGGTTCAGGCAGAAGTTAGCCACTCACAGCAGGGGATCTGGGATGGGTGATCTTGCCACTCCTGGTGATTTATGAATAGCAGCGGGCATGTCAAGGGATAGTTTAGTGAGTCTGGTTTCAGGGCCCAAGGAAGGGTCCATGAGATCAAGGCAGGGTCAGTGGAATGGGAATAGCAGGCCAGGCTTGGGGAGTGGGGCTCACTGGGGCAACAAGAAGACTAGGGACGGGCAATTGGGCCTAGCATCTTGGCTCCAGGTGACAGACAGCAAAGGCTTGGGGTGATAAACCACCCCAAGACTGAGTATCTTAAGATAACAGTTTATTATTTCTGATGATTTTGTTGCCAGGCAGTTCCGTTGTGATCTTGCCTGGGCTCGCTAATGCTATGAACAGTCACAGGGCAGCTAGAACAGCAGCTAGAAGGGCCAAGCCGGTCTCATTCACACATCTGACAGTGGGTGCTGGCTGTTGGCTGGGGTGCCTCGGTTCTCCATGTAGCCTCTCATGCAGGAGTAAACTCCACTGACTGGAGGGCATCATTTCATGAGAGCGAAGGTGGAAGCTGCAAGGTCGCTTCAGGCCTAGGCTCTAGAACTTACATAGCATCATGTCCTCCACATTCTGCTGACCAAAGCTTGTCACAAGGACTGCTCAGGTTCAAGGGGATGGAGACATAGACTCCACTTCTTAATGGGAGGAGAGGTAACATCACATTGCAGAGAGGGCTTGGGCCTTTAGTGAAAAGGTTGAACACAGAGATCAAAGCAGGTAATGTGGGAGCCCTGTGGTCAGAAAATGGAGTCTCTGGGCTGGTGCCCTCATCTCTGTTTAATTCCTATAGACTTGAACCTGACAGTGGTCTCAGATTGCCTGCTTGAAATCCAAATTCCCTGCTTTCAGCTTTGTGCCTGGTGAGAAGGCGAGACAGAGTAGACCAGATGAAAGGACTGATTTTTTCCCCTAGCTGGTGGTGCTTCCTGCCTGCCTGTCCCGAAGGTGGCAGGCTTAATTAACCTCACTGCACTCCAGCCTCGAGGCCCTTCCTACACAGAGCTGCTCTCTGGCCAAGCTTAGAAACCAGAAGCAGTGCAACCTTCACAGATGAGACGTGTCCCTTTAGCAGCAGGCAGCTGTTGTCCTGGTGGGACTGGAAGGAAAGAGGGGAGGCCCTCCTGTGCCCCAGTACCCACTGGAAAGCCTACCATTGTTAGGGGGTGTCTGAGCTTTCCATCCTTCAGCGGGAATTCAGGTCTGCTGGAGTTAGAGGAAGGGAGAGTGAGACTGGGGACATGATGGCCACAGACCAGCCTGGAATTTCACAAGTGACCTTGGCCTGCCCTCACATCACATGGTGGGGAAACTGGGCAGAGCTTTCTCCAATCAGGACTGTGCTTTTGGCAACTGAGCAGTGACTGGGATGAGGGAAGAGTCTCTACCAGCTGCTGCTGATATAAGTCTGTAAACTCTCATTGTCACCAAGGCAAAGAGAGATGGGTGCCTTCTGACCCTCGCCCCTCGGAGCTTACTTCTCCCAGGCTGACAGCACTCGCAATGAGACCATGGCCGCTTTTTCAGTTTGTTTTGCAGAGGATGTTAAATCTATTTTAAACTAGAGATGATAGAGACCACGACCTGGTCTTTCCCCAGAAAACATGACCCAGTCCTCTCAGTTCTAGCTGCAGAGAAGCTTTAAGTAAACATTACTCCCCTGGCCCGACCCCCTGCTTCCTCGGGGGAATGCCAGATCCCACCCTACAGCCCCTTCAGCCCAAAGAGGGGACAGAGGGAGGCACCAGGGCCAATCCCGGGTGGCTCTCCTCCAGGGGACCAGAAGGACTACTCCTTTCAGGCTGGGCCAAATGGCACTTCCTGTTTCAAAGAACAGAGGCTTACTGTGGAGAGGTCTACAGCAGCTTGGCACCAGCCAGTGGAAGAGGTAAATATAAAGTAAGTCACGGAATGCAACTTAACTTTCTCTTGAAATGCAAACTAGGTTTAAAAATCCTAGGGGTGTGCTTCTGGGTACAGCTAGTTTCTTGAGACGGGCTGAACCAGAAGATGCTGGGTGGCTGAGAAGGGCGTGGGTTCGGTGTGGATGGGCCTGCGCGTGTGGATGGGCCTGCGCATGTGCAGGGACGCAGGGAGAATGGATGCGTAAGGAGCAAAAAGGTTTTCTAAATCTTTGACGGCCACCCACTACTCTTCCTTCTGTTCCTGTACTTTTCATCTTCCAAACCTGCCAGTGGAGGCTTACAGGGCTGCCCTGACCTTTTAGGAGCAGAATGATTAGGAATTGAATTCCAAACTTTTCTAAATCCACGTACGGTTTGGTAAACTCTTGCTCCCCAGACTTTGGCTGGGCCAACCCAAGATTCAAGTGTTAGCCCCTACTTGAGAAGACTGGTCCTCCTAGCCCTAGTTCAAGGCTCATCTCGGCTCCTTCTAGCGTATCTGCTCATGTGATCTCCTGCTTTCAACAACACTCATTTAAATCTGTCCCTTTAAGCAGGGGCAGCTGCAGTGCCCATAGCCTGGATTTCCCTTTGCTGTGGGATGAAGGATGACTGGGTGAAAGAGAGAGGCTGACAATGCCAGTGAGGACTGGGAATTGAGATCAAGGTCTGCTCAGGGTCAGAATGACTTGGCCTCTAGAAGGAACCTGGAGAGAGAAGGGTGGGAAAGGTAGTCGGAGATGGAGAAGAGCAGTCAAAGGAGCACAGGGCTGTCAGCCTCAAACCTCTCTGATGTGAGAATGAGGATATCCACGGGAGAGGAAGGCAGTGTGAGGCCGGGCTGGGGGGAAGTGGAGATGATTGAGGAAAACCTTCACTGAGATGCAAGATGGTGTCAAGCCCACAGCTGGGATGGAGCCCCTGAATCTTTGTTGGCAGCAGTTCCAGTGATTATGTGATTCTCCCCAGCAGTGCTTGGGAGCCCAGGTCAGCGGTACCACGTCCCAGAGCAGAAGAGTCGGGCAGCTGACTGGACACTGTTTCTGAGAGGTTGCTGACCCTGTGAGAACCTCAGTCCAGAGTTTGCAGGGTCTAAAAAAATTTTATGGCATAAACAGACCAACTTGTAATACTACCTGGATGTAGCAGTCAGGCTTCTCCAGAGAAACAGAACCAGTACACACACACGCGTGCACACACACACACAGATTTATTATGAGCAATTGGCTCACTCAGTTATAGAGACTGAGAAGTCCCATTATCTGCCATCTGCAAGTGGGAGACCCAGGGAAGCTGATGGTGTGAAGCCCAGTCCGAGGGCCACAGAAGATGAGATGAGGTACTTAAGCAAGAGGCAGGAAAAAAGGGGCAAATTCTTCTTTCCTCTGCGTTTTGTTCTTTTGGGCCCTCAATGGATTGGATGATGCATACCTACTTTCGGGAGTGCGATCTCCTTCACTGAGTTCACCAGTTAAATTGCTAATCACATCGAGACCCCCTTACCGAAATAATGTTTAATCTGTGTACCCCATGGCCAATTTGACACATAAAATTAACCATCACACTGGAAATGCTGGTAAATTGTACAGGTTTCTACATTAACAAATCAAAATGACATTTGCCAAATGGTTGAACAGTGCCCTCCCATGACTCTTCTTGACAAGGTACTGTAGCTGGCAATGTGATACAGGGCACTGGCGGGCCTGCTGTGCTCTCCCTCCTAGACTTCACCCTGGCCGTGACCTGGTGATCTGGCTCCTGCCTTTCTTTCCAGCCACACTTCTGGTTATTTGGTCATTCACCTCTTACACTTCAGCCATATAGAGCTGCCGGGTCCACAATGTTGGTCTTTTTCTCCCATGCAAGTGCTCAAGCTATATCCTTGTCCTGGAAAGTTCTTTTCCTTTTCTCTGAGTGAAAGAACTTTTTGACTTGATTCAGTTTACTTGTCTGCAATTCCAGAAAGGCTTTTGCCAGGTAAAGTCAGGAGTTTCTTCCTCTGCACGCCCCAGCCCCTCCAATACCTCTCAGTCAAGTCATGCCATTTATCATTTTGTTGTGTAATTCTGTGCCTGTGCAGATTTCTCACTAGACTATAAGCTCCCTGAGTCAGATGAATTCATTTGATTACCCTGTTTGAGCATTAAACTTCATCTTTATGGGGCATGTCTTTTTGGGTCAGTGACTGACATCTGTTAAGCCCAAGGTTTTGGAATGTTGTTCTGGTTCGTGTAATTCTGGAAAGTTCTGGAATGTGGTTCTGGCAGTTTTCTCAGTTTAAAAAAGGCCCTGGTACTATCTCTGACAGGGACAGGTAATAAGCATTCACTAAACCACCTAATGAGCATCTTGGTGGAGATTAAGGGCTGGGTAGGTGTTTTTCTAGGCTATACATATAATTTAATTTCAAATCTTTATTTATTTTACACCGATTTGTCTAGAAGTTATTTTCTTAGGAGCAAACACTGAGCCATGCATACTTCCACTGTAAAAAGGAAAAATAAAATACCCAAGAAATGCAAGAGGCTCTTCAGCTTCCTGGCAAGCTGCCAGTCCCGTGTACCCTGGGGAGGCCTTTGGTCACTTATTGTCTTGCAGGTGCTGTTTCCAAATCCCTGCTCTACCTGTTTCTCCATGTCTTAGGTCTTGTTTTGAGGATAGAACATATTTTATTCTTTCCTCTTCAAAGATTCTTTTTGGACTATAAAAGCAATTCATGTTCACTGTAAAAACATGCCAAGTGCAGAATGATATAAAGAAGCAGGAACCAAAAAACCCTACTCATACTCAGTACCTATCAGCAGTCACTATTTTGTCTTATTTCTTTCCATTTGATTTTCTTTATATTTTTGACATAGTTGAATCACACCGCATTTTTCAATATTGTATCTTTTCTTCACCTGACACTATTTCTTAAGAAGTTTTATTGTCATTTAAGCAAAAAACTCTGTAAACATAATTCTTTTTCTTTCTTTTTTCTTTATTTTGTTGAGGTATAGTTGATGTATAATATTATATAAATTACAGGTGTACAACATAATGATTTACAATTTTTAAAGGTTATATTCTATTTATAGTTATTATAAAATATTGTACCTCTTAATCCTCTGCCCCATCTTGCCCCTTCCCTCTTCCCTCTCTCCACTGGTAACCACCAGTTTGCTCTCTATATCTGTAAGCCTGCTTCTTTTTTGTTATATTCACTAGTTGGTTTTATATTTTAGATTCCACATATAAATGATATCATACAGTATTTTCTTTCTCTGTCTGACTTATTTCAGTTAGAAAAATACCCTGAGAGTCCATCTATGTTGTTGCAAATGACAAAATTTCATTCTTCTTTATGGCTGAGTAGTATTCCATTGTGTGTGTGTATATCACATATTCTTTATCCATTCATCTGTTGATGGACACTTAAGTTGCTTCTATATCTTGGCAATTGTAAATAATGCTGTTATAAATATTGGAGGGCGTGTATCTTTTCAAATTAGTGTTTTTGCTTTTCTTGAATATATACTCAGGAGCGGAATTGCTGGGTCATATAGTAGTTCTACTTTTAGATCTTTGAGAATAAACCTGATTTTTAATGACTGACTGACATTCTATTTTGCAGATAGCTAATAGATAATTTTTCAAAGGTAAACTTAGGACTTTACTACAAATATTAAATGAGTATATGTCAAAGATTTTGTTTAAATCACTAATGAATGAGGGAACCAGTAAGAAGCTGCACTTGGTTCAAAGGGGAATTTGAAGAACTATATATATATATATATATATATATATATAAAATAGCGAATGCTGAAATAAATTTACAAATAGATGTAAAACTGGACTATCTAGAGGGCAATAATCAGTTGCATTCCACTGGATTCAAATTTCTTTGCATTTCTGTGGATACAAGGAATTTACATTATTATCGGTTTCTACAGTTTACATAGTTGTAGAATAGCTCAAAGACAATGAAAGGCTATTATAATCGAGTAGTCCTTTCTGGCCATTTGAAAGTCTTTTACGATTTCCCCTGGCAAGGTGTGATATGATTTTACTTAGCTGTTAGGACTGTGTGTGTAGTGCACCTGCATGAACATGTGTGCCACAGGACTCCTGGATTTCTATTCAGTTGAGAGAGATGCAGCAAATCGCTAAACATCTGGGGCCCACAGGTCCTCATCTGTAGGGTAAGGATAGCTTAGATGGTTTCTTAAAACCTTTTCTGAAGCTCTGATGTCCACAACTCCTCTAATTACCTAAAGGGAAAGGTCCACACAGGACACATAGCTGTTTCTTTGTCTATCTCTACTCATCATTCCTTTTAGCAAGATCATATAGGTATACAACATTGTAAAGCAATTATACTCCAATAAATATGTTAAGAGAAAAAGATCATATAGGCAAACTATTTGATTCTAAGTTCTCATAGGTTTAAGATCACATTTCATTGATTCAAAGATTTAAAAAATATTTTATCAACTCTGAAATTTGTGGGTAGAAAAGCACTGTCATAGTTGAATTGCTATTGTTTTTGTTTTCTTATTGGTACATAAAATAATAGTGCATTGACAGTGTTTTCAAACTGATGAAATGTAGTACTAGCTTTACAGAAAGGAAGAAGAAGCACCCCTATAAAAGTAAACAGATCACAAGATGAATTCACGTTTCAGAAACATTAAAATAAAAATCTAAACCAAGACAACAAACAAAACCCAGGGGGCTTAGAATTGAGAAAATAGGACATTTGCCTTTGGTCAGTGAGTGAAGAAAGAACTAGAACATGAACTTCCATCTGCCTTCTGGGTACCCCAAATAAAACAAAACGAACAACAATCCAAAACTTTATTATTTTTTTCCTGATTGCAGAAGTAATACTCATTGGAAACAACCTAAAGTGTCCAACAACTGATGAATGGATAAGCAAAATAGGGTACATTCATAAAATGAAATATTATTCATCCGTAAAAAAGGATCAAGTATTGATATATGCTACAGCATGGATGAACCTAGAAAACATGCCAAGTGAAAGAAACCAGACAGAAAAGGCCATGTATTGTATGATTCCATTTGTATATAATTTAAATCCAAAATAGGCAAAATCACAGAGACAGAAAACCGATGAGAGATTGCCAAGGGCTGGGACGAATGGTGAATGAGAAGTGCCTGCTTAACAAATATGAGGTTTCCTTTAGGGATAATGAAAATGTTTAGGAACTAGATAGTGGTGATGCCCAACACTGTGAATATATTAAATGCCACTAAGTTGTACGATGTGAAACAGTTAAAATCATAAATTTTATGCTATGTGTATTTTACCACAATAAAAATTAAAAAATCACCACCTTCAAAGTAATACTTGTTGAAAAATTTAAAAAAATCTGAATTGTAAAAAAGAGAAAATGGAAATAATATTAGCAAATTTTTTTTTCGAGTATTGAGTTCCTTAATGATTGGAGCCTGCCACTAACTGTCTATTGCTTTTTGTCTCACTGAATCCCAGGGCTTCATAGTGAGGCCCACAGTTAACCAGACACCCAAAGTTCCTTCCCCCTGCCTTTATGGGGCCACTGCCATCCTTGGAACTACTTCTGTGGATCCATTCAATGAGATGGGCAATCGGTCTTGGGGCCTTTACCAGTGATTCTGATGCAGGCCCCAGAAGTCTCTGAGGTGGATGACTCTATCTGCCTGAGCCTGAGCCATCACTCCAAGTCCTTTTCCCATTACCTTATATCTCCTTACATGTATATTAGAGCGCAGAGGTATTCACAATTCAGGGAGAAAGACAAGAAAGAGCCCATACAACTTCCCCATGAAGGGCTAAGGAACAGTGAAAGGAGATCCTTTCCTTGTATGATGAGAAGTTGCCGGGATATACGTCAGAGAAGGTGCTCTGAGGGGTGAGGGAAAGAAGACAAAGTTTCTCAGTGGCTGAGACCTGAAATGTGTGTAGAAATTAGACACACAAAGTTCTATTTTCTGAGACCCACTGCTTAAACTGTCTCTGCAGAAGCCACAGTTCATCTTTGTTTCTGGACCATTTTGAAAAGTAAGAAGTAGGGATGGAGAGAGAGTTCCAGAGACAGAGAAGAGTGGGCTGAAGGCCAGGAGCAGGAGAGAGCTTGGTATGTGGGAAGAGTGGAAAGGATTTCAGCTCGGTTGGTGTTGGAGTCTGTGAGGGTCCTGGGGTGAGAGGTGGGCTGAAGGGTCAGAGCATGGAAGGGCTTTGAGGTTTGAAGTACTTTATCCTGAGATCACAGTGAACCATTCTGATGCCACATTTTCCTTCCTGGACACAGGAATATTTAAGAAGGTGTTTTCTTCCCTAAAGGCCACTTGTGTCTATATTGACAGTTGTCCCAGCAGCTAAAATCTCTCCTTAATAAGTCTGTTGGAGGTTCCCTCTCCCAGCAACCTCTCGTCATGCAAGGAAAGGAGTTCATCCTACTGCACCTGAGACTTCATGGGGAAAGTTGTACAGATGCTTGTCTTTCTCCTGAGTTACTTTTCTATCAAAGAGCAAGTTCTCCTCACACTTCAGTGCCCCAAGTTAGACACTGTGCCAAGCAGTCAGTCCCTGCCTTGGGTTATAAATCAGGCTGTAGCCCTCTGGCAGTTGGGCAAGGGCAAGGGGCCAAGTTTCTCACTATGGTTCAATGTGCAGACTCTGGTTTAGCCCCTGGTTTGGGGTCTGCATTTCATCCACCCCTTCCTGGGGGTTCCGGGGGTTTGTAGTTTATCTGGTTCCCTTTCTCTAGAGACTACACTTCCTGGAGGTGGGAAAGAGCTGTCTGTTTTCCTGCCCAAGGAAGGGGTCAGTGCAGGTTTAAAGGGTTCCACTTATGGACTTTCCATCAATCTCTCTGATTTAGCTCCATAGTTTATTCCTCATTCTGTGGTACCAGGTGCCTCCAGTTTCTGAGCATTTGAAGATGTTCATCTTTTTCTTTACTGCAGTGGTTCTCAACCTAACTGTTTATGAGAATCACTGAGAAGCTTTAAAAAAATAACCAGTGCCTTAGCATTGTCATAGATTAATTCAGACCCCTGGGAGTGGGCCAGGGCCCCAGATAATTCTGAGGCACAGATTGGGGTGAGGTTTGAGATTTCTTCCATAAGGTTCCTCACAACATCATTTTTTAAGGCTGGAAAGACTTTTCAAACCTGAGGTTTATAAATCTCCTCTATTGGGCTTCCCTGGTGGCGCAGTGGTTGAGAATCTGCCTGCTAATGCAGGAGACACAGGTTCGAGTCCTGGTCTGGGAAGATCCCACATGCCACGGAGCAACTGGTCCCGTGAGCCACAACTACTGAGCCTGCGCGTCTGGAGCCTGTGCTCTGCAACAAGAGAGGCTGTGATAGTGAGAGGCCCGTGCACCGCAATGAAGAGTGGCCCCCGATTACCACAACTAGAGAAAGCCCTCGCACAGAAACAAAGACCCAACACAGCCAAAAATAAATAAATAAACAAATGTGGGTTAAAAAAAATTATATAAATCTCCTCTATCTTTTTTCCCTCAGGTATATTCTTTTGTATCCAGGTTCTCCAGAGAAAAAGAGTCAGTAGAATGAGAGAGAGAGAGAGAGAGAGAGAGAAGGGGGTTTATTATAAGGAATTGGCTCACATGATTATGGAGACTGGTAAGTCCAAAATCTTTTGCCCTGGTGTTCCAGTTTGAGTCTGAAGGCCGCCAGACTTCTGTAAATGAGGGAGAGCCAATGTTCCAATTCAAAATCTGTCAGGCAGGAGAATTCCTTCTTGTTTGGGGGACGGTCAATCTTTCGTTTTATTCAGGCCTTCACCTGATTGGATGAGGCCACTCCACATTAGGGAGGGCAATTTGCTTTACTCAGTCTACCAATTTAAATGTTAATCTTACTCCAAAACACCCTCACAGTAACACCAAGAATAATGTTTGCCCAAATATTTGGTCAGCTCATGGCCTAGTCAAGTTGACATATAAAATTAACCATTACGCTAGGTATGATTTTATCTTTTTTCTATTTAGCTCTTTAGTCATTCTGGAATAGATTTTGATATATGGTATAAGGTCCTTACCAAAATCTAAATTGATTTATTTTACAAATAGGGAACCAATCATCCCGACACTTTATATTCATCATTCTTTTCCATTTCCATCGATTTGGGTTTCGGTTTTGTTTAGTTTTTAGCTTGACAGATGCTCTTCCTTTATCTTAAAAATCTTATGTTTCTTTTATATAAAATTTTTCTAGGCTATTTTACCTGACATCATGGCCCATACCTAGAAGAAGCAGATAAATTGTCCCTCTACAGAAAAGAAAACAAAACCCCACAAATTTAATCTCTGGCAGGGCACAGTGGTTGCGAATCTGCCTGCTAATGCAGGAGACACAGGTTCGAGTCCTGGTCTGGGAAGATCCCACATGCCACGGAGCAACTGGTCCCGTGAGCCACAACTACTGAGCCTGCGCGTCTGGAGCCTGTGCTCCAGACTCTGCTAGGGCACTCCATCCACACGATACAATATCATTAGTAACTTGCCTTTGTGTGTTGCAGAGAAGAAAGTATCCGGATAGACTGGGTTTTGGTAGTCATATCATGGAAGAAGGGTGTTTGAGTGGTAGTAGGGTTTGGCTTGGAAAAGCAAGTAGTGGGAGTCTAGGAGGAACATTAAAAAAATGTGGGACAGGGACTTCCCTGGTGGTCCAGTGGTAAAGAATCCGGCTTCCAATGCAGGGGATTCGGGTTCAATCCCTAGTCAGGGAACTAAGATCCCACATGCCACGGGACAATTAAGCCCACACACCACAACTATTGAGCTTGCATGCCTCAACGGGAGAGCCGCATGCTGCAAACTCCAGATCCCTTGTGCCCTAGAGACCACGCACCACAACTAGAGAGAGAAAACCCGCACGCCACAAGTAGAGAGAAGCCCACACACAACAACTAGAGAGAAGCCGGCGCGCTGTAACAGAAGATCCCGCATGCCTCACTGAAGATCCTGTGTGCCACCACTAAGACCCAATGCAGCCAAATAAATAAGGAAAATAAATAAATATTTAAAAAATACTTTATTAAAAAAAAAGTAGGACATAAATTTGATGGTGAAAGGAGTAGCCTAAGAACTTGTTTGGGGATCAAGAAAGTCATCAGGTTACTCGCTGCCTTCATTTCTGGATCTGTGAAATGGGTTTTACCTCTCCAACTCCCTCCTGGTGGCATGTGGAAGACTGAGAGAGCATTTACAATGTGTTCGGAATTCTTTAAAGAGGAGCCAAAGAGGACTACAAGGCATTTATTCATTAAATACAAAAGCTTTTCATGTCTCACTCTACCCCCCACCTGGAGACCTTGGTGATAAAGAAATAATGTAATAACTGTGTTGCAACATGTTTTTCCTCTGGTCTGTTTCTCATTCCTCTGGAGTAAGAGGCTTGGACATTTAGAACTCAACTGAAGGCATTGACTGGGAGGGTTTCTCCCAGAGTTGGCCCACTTGGAAACCAGGTAATCTGAGCTGGAGGAAAAAGGCACCCCCCCCCCCCCCCGCCACCCCCGGCCCCGAGCTTGTTAGCAGACACAACACAAAGCTTTTAACTCGGATCAGAGAGTTTGGTTGTTGGCCCTTCTGTGTGAGCCGAGAGGCTGGAGGCAGTTGAATTCGGTTGGGAAGGGGATGGCGGGAACGTGCTCACTTTTCCTAGAGTGAAGAGTTTGTGGGGCGGGGGGTTGGGGGAGGGAAGGAAATTGGCAAAAATGGGAAAGGAGGAGCTAGGGAAGGGTGGAGTGAGCTGAGAATGTGCTAGAAAGTTATCAGAAGCTGAGGCCTCTTTCATGGAAACCTGGCTGTTGGGTTGGTCGATGCGTTTTTTCCAAACTCTAAGCTCCCATGATTCAGGACTGTGGCTTTAGTAATTATCCAAGTACTACTTTGGCCTTGTGAGTAAATGGCCAGTTACCTCAAACTGTCAAAAGGGCCCAGAAGTCTCAAATAAAGATCAGTTCACCAAAGTCAGGGAACAAGCTGATCCAATTTTTAAAAGTTCCAGGCATAGAGCTGGAGAAAGCATGGCTTTGTGTGGGTATATGAAGTGTGTGGGGAGGAATGGAGTCTTTTATTTTATTAAAAGCAGCTATATAGCTGAGATATAATTCACACACCATATAATTTACCTATTTACCGGTGTACCTTCACTGGTCTTTATATGCACAGAGCTGTACAACCATCAACACAGTGAATTTTAGAAGATTTTATCACCTCAAAAAGAAACCCATATCCTTTAGCAACCACATCTTCTCCCCACCCCACCCCAGCCCTAAACAACCACTAACGTACTTTCTGACTTTATAGATTTCCCTATTCTGGACTTTCATATTAATGGAATCTTGTAATACATGGTCTTTATGATGGGCTTCTTTACTGCGCTTAATGTTTTCAAGGTTCATCGGTGTTGTAGCATGTATCAATATTTAATTCTTTTTTATGGTTGAATAATATTCTATTGTATGTATATGCTACTTTTTGTTTATCCATTTATCAGTTTATGGACATTTGGGTTATTTCTACCTTTTGACTATTATGAATAATGCTGTCATAAATATCTGTGTATAAGTTTCTATCTGGACATACGTTTTTAATTGTCTTGAGTATATATCCAGGAGTGGAATTGATAAGTCATATGGTAATTCTACATTTATCTTTTTGAGGAGCTACCAAATTGTTTTCCACATAGACTGCATCATTTTATATTCCCACGAACAATGCACAGGAATTCCAATTTCTCTACATCCCCACCAACACTTGTTATTTTCCATTTTTTTATTATAGTCGTCCTGTGTGTATTAAGTGGTATCTCATCGTGATTTTGTGTTTTTTTGTGTGTGTGGTTTTTTTTTTTTAGCGGTACGCAGGCCTCTCTCACCGTTGTGGCCTCTCATGTTGCGGAGCACAGGCTCCGGACGCGCAGGCTCAGTGGCAGTGGCTCACGGGCCCAGCCGCTCCGCGGCATGTGGGATCTTCCAGGACCGGGGCACGAACCCACATCCCCTGCATCGGCAGGCGGACTCCCAACCACTGCGCCACCAGGGAAGCCCTCTCATCGTGATTTTGATTCGCATTTCCTTAATGACAAATTGAGTTAATTTTCTCAGATGGTGTGGGCTAAGAGTCCTTCTTCATTCTTTTGCATGTGGCTATCCAGCATCATTAGTTGAAAAGATTGTTCTTTCCCCAATGAATGGTCTTGGTACCTTTGTTGAAAATCAATTGATCATAAATGACCATATACGTATGAGTTCTTTTCTGAACTCTTAATTTTTATTCCATCAATCTGTATGTCTGTCTTTGTGCCAGTATCACACTGTCTTGGTTACACTGTTTCGTAGTAAATTTTGCAATTGGGAAGCGTGAATCCTTCTTTGTTCTTTTTCAGGATTGTTTTGGCATTCTTGTCCTTTAAAAATCCATAGGAATTTTACAATTATCTGGTCAACTTCTTTATAGAAGCCAGTTGGGATTCTGATAGGTTTTTTGTTGAATCTGTAGATCAGTTGGGGGATTTTTGCCATCTTACCAAAGTTAAGTCTTCCGATCCATAAACATGGGATTTTTTTCCCCATTTATTTAGATTTTCTTTAATTTATTTCAACACCAAAATTTTGTAGTTTTCAGAGTAGAGCATAAGTTTTGCATTTCTTTTGTTAAATTTATTCTTAAGTTTTATTCTTTACATGCTTTTGTGAATGGGATTGTTTTCTTTAATTTTCAGAGTATTTATTGCAAGTGTGTAGAAATACAATTGATTTTTGTACATCTTGTATCTTGCAACCTTGCTGAACTTGTTTATTAGTTCTAACAGTTTTTAGTGAATTTCTTAGGATTTTCTATACAAGAGATCATGTCACCTGGGAATAGAGATAGTTACTTCTTCTTGTCCAATCTGGATGCCTTTTATTTCTTTTTCTTACCCAATTGTCCTGAGGAATGATGTCTTAAAAGTCTAGAAAGATCAAAACGTACTGGAACAACTCCCGGAAAAAAGCTCAAAAGTGAACCCACTGTGTGCTCAGATTCATACTGGGTGATCATGCGTGCATCCATTTATCTAAAAGAAATATAATAGTGAAGAAGGAAAGGAAAAAATATGTAGAGAGAGCATTCACTAGGTCTAAAGTCTAATGAAAATGACCTTCTCCTTCCCTTGAACATTTCTTTTTCAATGGACACATATTGAGGACTTCTTTTTGACATGTTCTTTCCTAGGTGCCAAGGACATGGTGCTGAACAGGAGTGGTCAGTACTGAGCTCAAGGTTTGTAGGGAGATAGACAAGCCAAATTGATAACTATATGCTCATGAAAACAACATGGCCTATGGAAGCGTTGTACAGAGAGATATGGGAGCATAGGAGAGGGGAAACTGGGGGAGGAAAATGGGGAACAAATTCCAGTTCAGGAAGCAGACTGGTTTCTCCTTCCCTATTTGGCTAGTGAGCAAATTAGAGGGTGTAGACCCTTCAGCAGGAGTCCTCAGAGGACCCTGGATAACTGATTCAAAGTCTGGAAACTGAAACTGGCAGAGCTAAAAGTCTATCTTAGGTCTTAAAACTTCACTCCAATGTATCTAGTCAACTGTAGACCATAGTATCTCCCATATGTATTAAAACCTTTGGTTTTAGAGGTTTATTGAGACCCCTTTGAAGAGTGCTCCTGTTTAGGGTGTACTGAGTGGGCGATAAACCATTCCAGTTTGCTTGGGACTGAGGGTTTTCCCAGGAGGCAGAAATTTCCATGCTAAAATTGGGATAGTCTCAGACAAACCGGGATGGTTGGT
The DNA here is from genome assembly GCF_002837175.3 of Physeter macrocephalus. Taxonomy (NCBI): domain Eukaryota; kingdom Metazoa; phylum Chordata; class Mammalia; order Artiodactyla; family Physeteridae; genus Physeter; species Physeter macrocephalus. The sequence continues at coordinate 84,933,356 of NC_041225.1, forward strand.
CACCCAACAATCTGACATTTTGATGGTACATTTGGGGCCTGTTCAACTGAACGAAGTAAAGTAGACACCTGTGGCTTCCTAAGGCAGCATTTGAACTGAGGTCCCTTGTCCTGAGTGGGGCAGAGCTCCAGAGACGAAAGTCACATGACAGATAGCCCCAGGGAAGAAGGCTTCTGGGAAAAGAAGGATGACAAGGATGAGTTCTCTCAAGAGGCCAAGAGGAAGTCATATTTCTGCTTTCTGGTTGGCCCCAGCTAGTCTTACTCTGTTTCTCCTCTCTTCAGTCTGATAGGCATTAGCTCTTTGACCTTGGGCAGATCACTCAGCTCCTCAGGATTTATCCTCAGGTGCGGCCAACCTTCTGGGACCTACATTTTGAAACTATGAGACACTTAGGGAAAGAAGTTCTGTGGAAGGTGGGTGAAGGGTGCAGTGGCTTCTGGCTTTGATGCCTCATTCTCAAATTCCCAGAGTTGATGAGGCACTCTGTTCCTGAGCTGCGCCCTTTACAGTGAGTCCCAGCAGCCTTTAGGAGAGGGCGGGCTGAGCAAGCTCGTCGAACCCACCAGAAAGTCTTGGTCAATGGCTCTGGAGAAGTCAGGGGCTGTGTCCTACCTGGCCAGGGAGCCTGGCTTCTGGTGTGAGGAAGAATGAATCATGATCCCCTCCTACCTGATCTACCTGCCTTTGAAGAGTTGTGGAGAGTTGCCCTTATTGACTAATGATAATTTTTAAATGACTCTGAGCCCCCTCAAAGGTCTGTCTCTATGCTCCTGAAAGTGCTGATTACAGAATGATGCCTTCTGGTTTTATAACTGGATAAAACCCATGTCAACATGAGAGAGAGAGAGAGAGAGAGGGAGAGAGAGAGAGAGTCAGGCTTGCATGAGATTTCTATAGTTAATAACCCATGGCATAGAAAACTCCCACCAACTCTTTAGAAGTGACTCCCTTTTCTGAAAAAAATCTTTTTCTCCCAATTTTTTTCCCCTTCCCCCATTCCAGATGCTCTTACTTGCTGCAGGAAGTCCTTATCTGATCCCTTAAGCATCAAGCTTAAGTTCTCCCCCTCCTCTGGCTCCCTTGGGCCAACCCATTCCTCCCTTTTCTGCATTTCCGGCATGGGATACTACTCAGTACTTCCTTTCGCACAATCTGAATTGTTTTCTGATAGTTCCATGGAAATTAGTCTCCTCTTCCCAGAAGGACTGTCATTTCCACAAGGGCAGGGCTGGGGCTGTGCTGTCTACCTCATCTGTATATCCTGGGAACCTGGGCTGGGTGCAGCAGGAAGTGCGGCCCTGGTGGAATGTTCTCCTCACCTGTCTCTGGCCAGTTCCTGTACAAGGCTGGGACTTCCCATCCTCATCTAGGCTGTGGAGGTTACATTTAAACCTCTCCCACATCCTGGTCTCTTCTTTGGTTTGTTATCCTGGCAGGTTGGGTTGATTCATCCTGCCCTGTTCATTCCTTAAGGCTACAGAGCGTCAAGGGTTGGACTCTTTCCCTAATTAGAATAATAAATCAGAGTTTGGCCAGTGAGTGGCCTTTCCTTAATGAATTAAAAAAGAGCCGTAAGGTCACACCAAAGATGCTTATCTGCCTTGTTCTCTTTCCGCAGAACAATTAGCATTCTGTTGCTAGGAAAGCTGCCAGTGTCATGGAGATGTCTAATTGCATTTATATATTAGAGCGCCTTTGATTCTCTATTCTGGTGCCAAATTTTGTTTTGATTATGTGTTTGTGGGGGAACTAACCTTTTTTATTAAACCAATGTGTATTTTAATTATTATCATTGACATTCCAGCAGAAAAAAACCTCACATTCAAGAAATAGGGAGTTCACTTCCTACATGCACCTGAGCAGCCAGTGGAGTGGCCTCTGGTAACCCGGCTGCAAAGGGAGGAAGGCGCCATGGGCAACCCTTCTTCCCATGGAGGATGGGGACCAGTGTGGGACTAACTAGTCAGGATTATTCATTCACTCACTTTTTACTGTGCATCTGCTGAGTCCTTACAAATAAGAGCACAACATTTTCTCTTTCTGTATTCTGTTTATGGTTTGTTTTCTGCATATGAACTTTGGCTTTTCTAATTTATAAATTCCTATATACTGTGCACCTGGTTAATCAGCCCTCTTTGGGGTTTATGTGTAGTTGGACATTGAGAGGAAAGTTTCACCTTCTACAAAGCAAAACACACCTGAAGTGCCAGGCATGGGGAACCATTTGCTACTCCCTGAACGTGTCATGATTTCCATGAAGGCAGTGCTTGGTTCCAGGCCCATAAAAAATCCCAGAGAGGACTTCCCTGCTGGCGCAGTGGTTAAGAATCCACCTACCAATGCAGGGGACACAGCTCCGAGCCCTGGTCTGGGAAGATCCCACGTGCTGCGGAGCAACTAAGCCTGTGCCCCACAAATCCTGAGCTCTAGAGCCCACGTGCCACAACTACTGAACCCATGCTCCACAACAAGAGAAGCCACCTCAATGAGAAGCCCGCGCATTGCAACGAAGAGTGGCCCCTGCTCGTAGCAACTAGAGAAACCCCGTGCGCAGCAACGAAGACCCAACGAAGTCCCCACCCCCCCCAAAAAAAACCCAAAAGTCCCGGGGACTGGCTACTGCTGACTCATCAGTGGGAAGCAGGGGGCATCAGGCTCGGAAGAGACACCTTAAATAATGTGAGGGCATCTTGTGTGATCGGCCTGCCCCACCAACTTTGTTAAGGAAAGCCCTCTAATAGAAAGGTGGTGTGAATATGAAAGATGTGGGTGGGTTTTGGCATTTTGCTTTGTGTCCAATATTATCTAGTCCCTCTGACAAATGTGGGCCAAGGTACAACAAGTAACCAAAGTTCTATCTTAGTCATAGAGACGTGCACATTTATAGGTAGACAAGGCTCACTTGCAAACGGTCTGGTGTATCCAGGCAAGGTTAGAGGAGTGTTTTTGATCTTACTTTGAACTTTGTTGTCCCTGTGCCCCACATATGGGGCAAGATTCATAGTGTAGCCACCGCGGCCTGCATTAAAAAAAAAAATCACCACACACTTCTCCCTGAGTGATACAGTTTCTGTGCTATCTTTATGGCCAGTTTCTTATAGAATCAGAAGACCAACTATTTTCAAGACTTCAAACGGCATTCCCTACCAATCTGGATGCTGTTTTGATCTTCGCTTTAGTGGCTTTCCAACCATAGGCAACAGATTTGCCTGCAGGAAACGGCTGCAGATGTGGGGAGAATGCGAAGAAAGTGTGAAGCCAGAGGAGGGAGATGTGGCCCCGCCCCTGGCATGCCCGCTCCTTGTAGGCTGGCTGCGTTGGCAGCAGCCTGACTAACTGCAGGGCACTGCTCGTTTGGGCCAAGGCCAGGGCCACAGCAGAACATTCACCTAATTTGTATTTGCCTCTCACTCTAACCCCAAAGTTCTATTCCACGTGAATGGACTAGAGGCAGGACCCCATTGCTTTTAGAGTCTTCCGTTTATTCGGTATTTGTGTGTGGACCTCTGTGGAGATGGGTGAGGAGAATCCGACAAGAGCGTATGGAACGATTCAGAGGAGTAGCTCCTGAAGGGTTGGCATGTCACTCTTCAGGGAGTCCCTCCGTCCTCCTCTGGTGGCTGGACTGAGGGGCCCCAGCCTCAGCGTAGCTTCTAGGTCAAGGTCCTACCACACTAGTTCAAATCTAGTCTGCAGGAGGAGGAGGATTTGGACAACTGTCCAGGAGTATCTTCAGAATAAAATGTTAGTGGGTGTTAAGGATTTGTGTCCATATTATGGAGTTGTGTCCCCCTCAAATTCACATGTTGAAGTCCTAACCCCCAGTCCCTCAGAATGTGACTCTATTTGGAGACAGGACCTTTAAAGAGGAGATTAAATTTAAATAAGATCATACGGGTGGGTTCTAATCCAATATGACTGGTGTCCTTATAAGAAGAGGAAAGACCACGTGAAGACCTAGGCGGAAGGCAGCTATCCACAAGCCAAGGAGAGAGGCCTCAGAAGAAACCAACCCTGCTGACACCTCGATATCAGACTTCTAGCCTCCAGAACTGGGAGGAAATACATTTCTATTGTTTAAGCCACCCAGTCGGTGGTATTTGTTATGCACCTTCACAAACGAATACCCTGGGTCTGGTGCTCCTTATTCTTATGGCAACTATGAACTGCTCGACCAACTCTAGGTGTTCTGTGGACATTTTTTTCTTTTTTTTTTGCAGTTCTTAATGAGCACTCAAAGGGCATTGTCCCTCTCCCCCATCAAGTTTTACCACAAACTTTGTACCTCACTTTTTTATTCCTTGCAATCTTTTCTTCTCGGTATACTGAGGAAACCTGGACTGGGAGTTGGGAGACTGAAGCACCAGCTCCAGGAACACGGTGATCAAGTTGTGTGACCTTGGGGAGGTCATGCCATCTCCTGGGGCCTTGGACTCCTGGTCCATGAAACTGAAGTCACTTCCAGCTCTGACAGACACTACAGAGAGTCCACCGTTAACCTCATGCTGGCCGCTCTGGTGAGTTCTACCTTTTCTCAGGTTGCTTATTTCTCCCATTTGTAAAGTGGCTAGAAAATTAATTCTTGCTCATTTCTGCTGGGGAAACCATCAGAAAAAAATGTCCTCATAGAGTTCACACGTGGTAGTGAGTGAACATGGAAGCATAGTTCCAATTCTAGGGATTAGACCTGAAATTCGAGAGCTGTAAGTTAAATTCCCAGGGCTACCTCTGACTTACTTTGTTCGATTAGGCAAGTTGATGAATTACCTTTTGTTTCAACATAAGCAGTGGTTGAGGTAAAAGCAGATGTTCCTTGAAAATGGGGTGACCACGGAGATGTAAAATAGTACAAAATTGAACTAATGGGCTACAAGTCCTGTGAACCTGGCACCTATTCTAGGGAAGATTTTACCATTTTGGTAGCCTGGCTTGGCTTATGGTTTGGTGTTGAGTCCTGGTCCAAATGAAGTATGGATCTTTCTCCTTTTTCCCCCTCCATGTGCAGGAGCTCAATCCAACCTTGGAACGCTTTGTCAACTTACCAGTTTTTACAGGTACTGGACCATGTGTATCTCATTCTGGCACACACCTTGGGCCCATCCTAGGCATTACTCACCTGAAACTGGAGGCCACTAGCCATTTTCCTCATGAGTGCCCTGTGGCTTCATGTTTTCCTGTGTGCCTTCCTTTAATTCTCTTTAGCTCATACCGCTTCATAAATTAAATACTCCTATGTATTCAGAACCATGAGGGTACACAGTGGCACATACAAAAGGATTACACGACCCAGTCTGAGACTCCAAGGTGCTTGCAGTTTTCCTGGGAAGATAAGATACTTACATGAAACAATCTGAGAATAGTCAAGATGTAAGAGCTATAGTCTTTCTTGGGCTAAATAGAGGCTCAAATGCTCAAATGGATGATCCAGTCAGTAAGTTCCAAGACTGGTGAGGATGGAGGGAAACTAGAGGTGGCTGCAATGTTCAGGAAAGACTTCAAAGAGAAGATGTGGGACTTGATCTGTTCTTGACACTTTTAAATGGGACAGGTGATACTAGGTTTATGTGGGCCTTTCAAGCCCTGGAGGATCAGGAAGAATTCCCTAGACCCTGATAGAAGTGAGACATTGGGTTGAGGTGAGAGAGCTCTTAGAAGAGGTAAGAATTAGTAGAGGGATGGGGCAGAGATGGAAAGTGGACTTGAAAGAACAGCTTGTTTAATTTGGACTTTGTGAGATGGTTTCCAAACAAACATCCCTCCCTTTTCTCCGTCTCATGCCTTTTTCTGTTTCCAGACCCTGATGTCATGCTTCAGTGCAGCTGCAGTTATGTATCTTTTCCTTTCCGCTTGACCTCCCTCAGCTAAAGTACCACTTTCTTGGCACCCAAAATGGAGTGCTCTGCCAGTGGAGCAGATGAGAGATCGATTTTGGACTGTCAGCCCTGATGGAAAGTTGAGGACTACTGCATGCCTCAGGGAACTGAGGCAGCCACTAGAAAATGGCGTGGGGAGGCTCTTCTGAGGGGGTGGAATTTGGGATGCGTATAAAACCCTTCTCTAGAAAATGGACCCTGGAAGACCTTGTTCATTCCTGAATCAGTCGGGACCATGGCCCTCCTAATATGGAGTCCCAGGCTCATTCCCCTCCAGTGGGACAAGGATGGTATGGTCTTGGGAGTTTGTGTGATGGTTGACCTGGTGAGGTCTGAGGATCAAAGAGAGGGATGCTGGGTGGAGCAACACCCCCTGCAAGTTAATATAGGAAACCAGATATCTAACAGGAGCGAGCAGCTTTTCCTTTTCATCCTGACAGGAGAACCACTTCTTTGAAGGATGCCAGGAGCCACAGTACAATTGTAATTTAAAATATCATCAGGAAGAAATCTGGGTGGGCCTTGGTCCTTCCTGGGTAGAGTAATGGGCACATAACCTAATAAGAGTTTCGGGGCTTCCCTGGTGGCGCAGTTGTTGAGAATCTGCCTGCTAATGCAGGGAACACGGGTTCGAGTCCTGGTCTGGGAGGATCCCACATGCCGCGGAGCAACTAGGCCCGTGAGCCACAACTACTGAGGCTGCGCGTCTGGAGCCTGTGCTCCGCAACAAGAGAGGCCACGATAGTGAGAGGCCCGCGCACCGCGATGAAGAGTGGCCCCCGCTTGCCACAACTAGAGAAAGCCCTCACACAGAAATGAAGACCCAACACAGCAAAAATAAATAAATAAAATTAATAAACTCCTACCCCCAACATCTTAAAAAAAAGAGTTTCATTAAGGTGATTAATGATTATCTCAGAGGACTTAGAAATGGCACCTTCCCAGAGCTCTGGAACACTCTTGTAAATTATTTCACCTATGCTCATGTCTTCCCAAGACAGGTGAGAGAAGGGAGGGCAGGCCCATAGAGGGAAGAGCACAAGTTGATGAAAAACACAGTTTCCTTTCATTGTGCTGCTTCCACCTGTATTATTCTCAGGTGGTTAAGGGTTGCCATGGCTGGTCACCACTTTAGTTGTTCTGATCTGATTCTGATAGTACACCAGGAAGAAGTGACCTCAGCGACCCCCTCAACTCAGAAAGTCAGTTTTGCTGTTTACTAACAAATCACTGAATAATTCAGGTCTGACAGGAGAATTTGGGTTGGATGTCTTTCCTGGCAGAGTTTTGACATAGAGAAAAAAAAAGTTCACTTATTTTGTGGCCTTGTGGAGGCAGGATGGCATGGAGGTCCAGAACAGGGGCTTTTGATTCACATCTGCGTCCTTTGCTTAACAGCTGTATGCCCTAGGCCATACAGCTTCTTCAAGCCTAAGTTTCTTCATCAAGAAAATAAGGATAACAATACAAATCTAATACTTGCTTTAAAAACCTGATGAGGCAATAAATGCATGGCATACGCATGGTGTTCAATCAATAAATGATATGGCTGATAGTAACAGTTATTACTTATAGCTAAGATTTGGATAAAAAATATATTTGGTAGATTTAATGAGATGGGCCATTTGGCAAAGAAATCCATTATAATACTTGTTATTAAAAGCAAACAACTAAATATCAAAAACATTGGGTAGAGATATGAGTACGGTAGATGCCCTTGACCACCCCCTCCCCATGCTGGCCACACCTGGCAATAACCTCTGACCACTGGGCAGCTGACTGAGGCTGGCCACCTGGCTTTCCCCACCCCATGAATGATAAGAGCACAGTGCCCTTTGTCTTGCTGGTCGCTCATACAGAAGGTCCGAACTAGAGACTATAATATAGGCACTCGAAGAATATTTACTGATTACCTGCCATAGGCCAGACACTACTGTAGGAGCTGGGGATCCAGCAGTGAACAATTAATGTCCTTGACCCCATGGAACATACCTGGAAGTACCTACATGCAAACAATTAAATTAACAAGGTGATTTCTAGTGGTGATGAGGGCTAAGGGGACATCTCTTCTTCCAGACTCATGTGTTGGAGACTTTGTCATAGCAAAGACTCCTGACAATGTTGAAAGTGGCTTTTAAGGCCACTGGGGCTAATTCCATTGTGCCTACATATGCACATATGGGACTCCAGGGCAAAACTTCCAACTTCTGAGACACAAAGCCCCCCAGGTCCTCTGAAATGCAGAGCAGCACTGAGCTGGGAGCGCCTTGGTAAATCCCTTTCCCCTCTTCTGGCGATCATGTTAATAGCACTTATATCCTAAAGGGCCCCTTTGCAATAAAATTTATATGTTTCCACCAAACTCAGTACTTTCCGGTCTCTCCCAGTGGCTCAGATCTCTGTGCTATTTGAGGTCTTAAAAATGTGTGGAGTCCTTGGGATTACATGTTTCTTAATCAAACAGAAACATGTTCCCTGTTTTTTTCCTGCAGGCAGAAAAATATCTCTGGAAACATACACCAACCAGTGCCAAATGCCTGGGAGTCAGGAAGACTGATGCCTGCCAAGACTTTAAAGTTGGGTTTTCATCCAAAGTGAAAATTAGGGAGCTGGCTCTCCTGAGATTTGGATCTGTGACACAGGAAGCTGAGCGGGCCCTGAACTAGAGGTCAGGGGAGCTCAAGTTCTTTGGAAGTTATTAGTCACATGACATTGGGCAAATTTCTGAATATCTCTGGGGCTCCTTATCTGTGAAATAAGACAATTCAAGAGTTGCTATGGGGGTAAAATGAGGTAATGGCGAGCCTCCAGTGCCTCAGCTGTGAATCAAGCAGCCTAGCAGCAGAGAAGGGGTCAGCTAGAGGGGTGGGCTAGGGCTAGAGGGTTGGACAGGTGGGTGGTATTTGGGATGTCAGGATCTTAGAGGGCACCTTAGAGTGACCTTCAGAGTGAGCCAGTCTGTGCCAGTATCCATGGGGGGTGACAGAGGTGAGGGCACTGGAGGGTTCTGAGCAGGGCTCTAGCTCTAGGGCCTAGTTCTAATGTGGGAGGCAAAGCATGGCGTTAGCCAGTGGGTGAGGGTAAAGGTAGAATGTGCCAGTCTCCCGAGGTAGGGGGTGTGGCTAGTGCATGATAGGCAATGAGTCAGGGCCCAAGTGATATGCGTTGGGAGTCCATTTTAGCCTCCCCAAGGGTATACTCAGAAACCCAAAGCAGAAGGTGGGTTGTTGGCCTGAGGGCTCCTGTTTGGACTTACAGGGGAGTTTGCAGATTGCAACTTGTGGCTATGATATTTACGGCAGTGAGAACAATTTGTCAGCCCACCCTCCTACCTCCTTCACCCACTGCACAGGTGGGCTCCCAAATTGTTCTCACTGCCTTAAATTATTGGGCCACTGATATACTGCCAGGTCTGGTTAAATCAGCTCAGGACCTGGGGCTGTGCTTGCAGGCCCTTAGGAACTGTGGCCAAAGTGGGACCAATGCACATTGATAGGTATGATGTAGAGTACATGACACTAATATGATAATAATAGTTCACATTATTGAGTTCACTCAATGTGCTGAGCACCATGTTCAGTGCCTTACCTGCATCTTCTAATTTAATTGTATTTAATTTTAATCTTCCTAATAATCCTATGGGATATTCCCCATTTTACAGGTGGAGAAATTGAGGCAGAGAAAAGTTACATAACTTGCCCCAGGGTTATAGTGGTGGAGCTGGGATTTGAAACCAACTTTCTCTGACTCCAGAGCCTGTGCTATTCTTATGATTTTACTAAATCATAATAAGAAGTTATAACAAAATCACCACAGTAATAATAGCAGTGGTGGTTGCAGTGCTCTGCCATGTTCTGTGTAATCATTGATCCCATCTGGTCCTCACATGACCTGGGACATCGATGTGGTCTCTACTTTACAGATGAGAGAAATGGGACGCAGGGAGTTAACTTGACAACGTTCACACGGCGGTAAGAGGTACAGCCCAGACTAAAACCCAGGGCAGTCCTACACCACAGGCTGTCTCCTTAACCCCTGGAGACTGGACCATGATCTCCTCCTTCCTTGAGAAGCGTGTTCTTGACTTGAGAAGCTTGTTTCCAGCAAACTAACAGCACTGGAAGGAAACTAAAGACCTGTGTGTCTAGTCCTGAGACAAGGGTCCTTTTCCTCACCCTTCCCTCAAGGACCACAGCCTTTGCAACCCTCCTTGCCCCCAACCCAATTAGAGCATTGAAAAACTTTTTGAAAACACACCTGCTCTCTCTCTCTCTCTCTCTCTCAGGCTGAAAGTTGGAATTAAAGCAGAAGAGATTTCTGCTGAGAACAAGGAAACCCTTGTCTGTAAGGAGCATAAAATTCTCTGAGTGAGAAGTAAGTAAGGGTGTGAAGTGGCTTCCTTGAGGTGTTTGTGAAGAAAGCAGCCTGCAGCTGCTGTGCTTGCTTAGGCCAGGGTGATGCCAAACCATCAGTGACATCAGCCAAGACCTGAGTTCATTTTTCTTCTTAAATATCAAGTTCCTTGATATATTATTGAAAAGGATTGACAAATATCTGACAGGTATCACCTACCCATTTATTCATTTCTGTGCAAAATCTAGTTTGTATGTGCATGAGTCAATTTGTCTCTCGCATTATTGCTTTAATGGTGAGTTTATGACTCTGTATCTGTTTCAAAGTTTGCCTGCCCAGCCCTCAGGCCACAGTCACAAGCCTGGACAAACTCACCTTCCAAATCGCCATCTAGTCACTAGAACCTTCTCATGTGGCACCTGTAGATGGGCTGGGTTACGCAGAGAAGGACACTCTGCCTTTTAAAAAAAATAATTAATTAATTAAGTTTTGGCCGCGTTGGATCTTCGTTGCTGTGTGCGGGCTTTTTCTAGTCGCAGCGAGCGGGGGCTACTCTTCGTTGTGGAGCATGGGCTCTAGGCGCACGGGCTTCAGTAGTTGTGGTGCACGGGCTTAGTTGCTCTGTGGCATGTGGGATCTTCCCGGACCAGGGCTCGAGCTGGTGTCTCCTGCATTGGCAGGCGGACTCTTAACCACTGCGCTATCAGGGAAGTCCCCATTCTGTCTTTAAAAAGAATGTGGAACAACTTTAGATTGTAACCCAAACTATAAAATAAATATCTATGAGGCCATCGTAACATAAATAATCGATTAAATAAATAAATGGGGGTAAAGAGATAAAACTCCTGTGCAGAATTCCAAGTAATTTATGTAGATACTCCGCCCTCAGGGACATAGCTAACAAACATAACTCCTGGTATTAGTTTCCTGTGTCTGTGGTTAAAAAAAATTCCCATCAACTTGGTAACTTAAAACAGCAGAAATCTCTTCTCTTCCAGTTGTGGAGGCCAGAAGTCCAAAATCGGGATCACTGGACCAAAATCAAGGTGTCTGTAGTCTGTGCTTCTTCTGGAGGGTCTAGGGGATAATCCATTCTTTGCGTCTTGCAGCTGCTGGTAAACTGCTGGTCGAGTTACTCCAGGCTCTGCTTCTGTGGTCACATTGCTTTCTCCACTTCTGTGTCAATCCCCCTCTGCCCCCCTCTTATAAGGACACTTATGATTGCAATTAGGATCTATTCAGATAATCCAAGATCATTTCACCATGTCAATATCTTTAATCACAATTGCAAAATCACTTTTGCAATATAAGGTAATAATCACAAGTTCCGGGGATTAGGATGTGAATCTATTGGGTTGGCCAAAAAGTTCGTTCGGGTTTTTTGTAGTATCATAAAAACCCGAACGAACTTTTTGGCCAACCCAATATTTGAGGCCATTATTCAGTCTACCACACTCCCTACTCCTTAAGTGTGAGCCATGTATAGGGACTTTCATCCAAAGAGTACTGTATGAAAAGAGGGGAAAAGTGTAACTTTACATTGGAGAAAACTGACAAACACTACCTCGGCCAGGTGATCCAGTTCAACATCAACAGTGATAGTTATGTTGATAGTTTGTACCCTTGATAAGATGTGATGAGAATGGCACTTCATCTCTGTGATCTTCCTTCCCAAATTACATAACCCCAGTCTAATCAAGAGAAAAACATCAGACAAATTCTAATTGAGGCATATTCTATGAAACACCTGGCCTGTATTCTTCAAAACTGTCCAGATCTCCGAAAACCAGGAGAATCCGAGAAACTGTCACAGCTCGGAGCAGCCTAAGGAGACATGACTTATAAATGTAATGTGGTATCCTGGAGGGGGTCCTGGAGCAGAAAAATGACATTCAGTAAAAGCTAAGGACATTTAAATAAAATATGGACTTTAGTTAGTAATAAAATATCAATATTGGTTCTTTAATTGTAACAAATGAACCTTACTAATGTAAGATGTTAATTACAGGGAAAACTGGGCCCGGGGTGTAGGGGAGCTCTGAACTATCATTGCAATTTTTCTGTAAGCCTAAAACTTTTCTAAGAAATAAGGTTTATCTAGGAAAAAAAGAATATGGAAGCACAGTATCTGAAAACATGCACAGCCACTGAACAAAAGAGGAAATACACATATAACTAATGAATACATGAACGGAAGCTCAGCATCACCAGCATTGGGGGAAATGCAAAGCCACTCCACCGTGGATTTGCACATCCACTGAATGGGCAAAAATTAGGAAATCTGACAATACCCAGTATTGGAAGACAATTATTTGGCATTCTCTTGTAAAGCTGAATATTTGCGTGTCACACCACCAATTCTGCTCCCAGACATACATCTGAGAGAAACTCTCGTACATGGTCACCGGGAGGTACAAGATTGTTCACAGCAGCACTAGGTGTAACAGCAAAAACCTGGAAACAACCTGGGCAACCATCATGGGGAAAACGGACAGATAAATTGTGCTGTGTTCACACAATGAGCTGTCACACAGCAGTGAAAACAGATGGACCTGCATCTATCCCCATGGATACTTATTAGTAAAATATGTCAGGTTAAAAAGCAAGTCCTACATGGAAGCAACCTAAGTGTCCATCAACAGATGAATGGATAAAGAAGATGTGGCACGTATCATCTACAAATAATGGCACTTCTTTTCCCCCTTTCTAATCGTTAGTCCTTTTATTTTTTTTCTTACCTTACTATACTGGCTGGGATCTCTGTTATAATGCTGAATAGAAATGACGGTCGTAGGTACCATCATCTCATTCCTGATCTTGAGGAAAATTTTCATTGTTTCATCTTTAACTGTGTTTAGTGTTAATAGGTGTTTTTTTTTTTAAGACAGCCTTTATCAGTTTAAGAAAGTTACCTTATATTCCTCATTTCCTGCGAATGCTTTTTATTAATGAACGGATGTTTGATATTATCAAAAGCTTCTTTTTTGTGACCATGAGAGGGGTGGGATAGGGAGGGTGGGAGACGCAAGAGGGAAGAGATATGGGAACATATGTATATGTAAAACTGATTCACTTTGTTGTAAAGGAGAAACTAACACACTATTGTAAAACAGTTATACTCCAATAAAGATGTTAAAAAAAAAAAAGCAAGTCCTAGAAGACTTTATATACAATATGATATCTTTTTCTAAAGGTGAAGAGTAAGCAAACTTAGACAATATATTGTTATGGCCTAAATAGCTATATGATAAAGTATATATATGTAAATAAAGGGATGATAAAACAAATTGAGGCTAGTGCTCACTCTTGGGAGTGGGGTAGGGGAGGAGGGCATTGCGATGAGAAAGAGCACGTAGGTATATGCAAGTTAGTGGTAATGCTTCAGATCTTGGGGTTGGATGGTGTACTCTGGGTGGTCATTATATAATATAGTCAATAAAAGAGGGACATCCATGAACCAATGATACAAGTTATAAACCAATGCTGGACACCACAGATAAACCGCCTCCCCCAAAAAAAAGAATAGATAAATTCTTAATTTTTTTTAATATAGTAAAACATAATAAAAGGGGTAAATACAAATTAAATTTTACAAAGTGATAAAAATGAAGCAGGGCATTACTGGTGGAAACACCAGTAAATCAGTAAATGGAGTAGAAAGCCCCTAAACCTACAAATGTATAATATATTCACTTTTCATTGACGACAGACATGGGAAGTCAAATCAGTGGGGATCAGTTGCACTGACGATGCTAGTGTGGCTATGGTCCCCTGCGCTGTGAGAGGGCAAGATGCCCGTCTCGCCGGATTAGTGTCAGCCGTGAGGGCGGGCTCTGCACGTCAGGGCTCCCAGTGTTCCGCTCTTTAGTGGCACAGATGCCCAGACCATAAACACTCACCCATACACAAAGCCGTCTTCCCAGTGCAAGCTCTCAGTACCAGGCTCGCTGGGGAAGGATGCTAATATCAGCCCGTGTTATTCTCAGCACTTGCCCTCTTCTCGGATGACTGGGCTCTTGTCTTGAGCCCAGGTAGCCACTGCACACACCTCTCTCCCTTATGGGGTAGGTGACCATGTTGGTCTTTCTTAACAGTTGGGACCCTCCAATCAATTAAACTGTTGTAATAGCTTTGAATGTTAAAGAAAAATGGTCAAGGTATTGATACCCCTCTTTCCAGAAAGCTCCTTGAACTTTTGTCAAATTTGCCCGCTTAATCTCTCATAACTTTTAAGTTCCTTTTATTAATGAATGTAGGGGATGGTCAGCCTAATTCTAGCTGCTTATAAAACTGAGCCCAGGACTTTGCCAAGCAAAAAATGAAAGTAATCAGATGTACAAATAGATTAAAATCTTCATCCTTTGTCTCTCCAGAACCATGTATACCTTCTTGCTTTACAGCTACATAACGGAAAGGGGTCATTCAAGTGATTCTTTCCCAAATGAAAGTCTGCTCAAAGATTTCTTGTTATTTCCATTGCTATAAACAGGGAAGATTTTAATAACTTTTAAGTGATCAAGTTTCTGGTTAAAAGCAGATACAGTAAAGTTTGAAATCACTGGGCACCATCCTACTACAAGGTGAAAGAAGAAAAAAAATAGTCACTATGATAGACTGTATCTTCCAAAGACAGCACCACTTTTTTCCACTTCACCTTGTAAGCTCCTACTATAATGTGAACTTGAGGGACTTTCCTGGTGGCGCAGTGGTTAAGAATCCACCTACCACTGCAGGGATTGAACACGGGTTCGATCCCTGGTCCGGGAAGATCTCACAAGCCACGGAGCAGCTAAGCCCATGTGCCACAACTACTGAAGCCCACACGCCTAGAGCCTGAGCTCCGCAGCAAGAGAAGCCCCCGCTTGCAGCAACTAGAGAAAGCCCACGCACAGCAACGAAGACCCAACACAGCCAAAAATAAATAAATCAGTTAACTAATTAAAAAAAAAATAATGTGAACTTGACACTTCTCCATTGAAAAGTGGGGTCTCTGCTCCATCCCCTTGAGTCTGGGTTGGCCTGTGACTAGGGTGAAAGTGAGACTATGTGATGAGCAAGACTAAGTCATAAAAGCGGACATAGCTTTGGGTGGCTTTCTTCGGGACTCTTATCCTGGGAAGCCAGTCACCATGCTGTAAGGAAACTAAGCTGCCACAAGAAGAGGCCGTGGTCATAAGGTGTTCTGGTCACACTCCCAGCTAAAGATCCAGCTGGCAACAACAGCCCGACATGTGAGGGAACAAGCCTTCAGATTATGCCAGCCTCCAGCCTTTGAACCATCCCAGCTGACACTGAGTGGAGCAGAGAATTGTCTCTGCTGAACTCTGCCCAAATTGCAGACTTGCGAGCAAAATAAAAGTTTTCAAAAAATTTTTTTAAATTGAAGTGTAGTTGATTTACAGTGTTGCGTTATTTTCTGGTATACAGCAAAGAGATTCAGATATATGTGTATATATATATTTTATATTCTTTTCCATTATGGTTTATTACAGCATACTGAATACAGTTCCCTGTGCTATAGAGTAGGACCTTGTTGTTTATCTATTTTAAAATAAATATTGTTTTAAACCACTGAGTTTTAGGGTGGTTAGTTATGCATCAATAGATGCATGTATCCTTACACAACCATGCTAACATTTTGGACCATTTCCTAGCAGTTTTCCAGGAAAACTTTTCAAGAGGATGGCTCATATTTTGATAAGCAATGAGCTAGAGCATGTGTCCTCCTTACACTAAGTTACTTCTCGCTCCTCCCTAAAATAAACAAAAATCAATCAGCCAATTAATAAACAACCAAAACAAATCACCTGCTTGACGGTGCCATCTTGCCACCCCACCTGTTGTCCCTCCTCATAGCTGAGATTCCCTTCCTTTACTGATGACTTCAGCAGCATTTTCCTCTACAGCTCTACCTTTGTCATCATTGGTGACTTTAACATCTACTTGCATGATCCAACCAACACCCTGGCTTCTTTGTTCCTTAACCTCATCTCCAGAGATTTCTTCCTGCAACCCATCTCAGCATTCCACTCTCTTGTTTACACCCTAGATCACACTGTCACCGGTAACTTCTCGCGTCTCTAAATTTTGGTTTCGAGGATCCCCTCCTCTGAGAATGCTCTACTCTCCTTCTGGCTCCCTTACTTTGGTACCCACACTGCAGAATTCTCTGATCTCTTTGGGACTGCACATCCATTGACCCTATGCCTCTGTCATTATTCCTATCTCTCCCTTTGGCCGCACTTACTTTCTTGTCTAGTCCCGAATCCATAGTTTATCATAATCACTCCCTCTTTCTCCTGTTACCTTTTCTTGGAACAATCACAGCTATAGTTGAACCCAATTATTCACGTTGCTGCAGCTGAATGTAGCTGGGAAAAATCACACAACAGGGCTATTTTCTCCCATTTAAATGGCATGACCCCTTATCTTAAATGGGCATTCACCACAGCCTAGATGTTTCCCTAGTAAGTTTGCTTTTCAACTCACCAAAGCAGTTATTTCAGACTATCTTTTCTTAAAGCTACTATATGTCTTCCTCTGCCCCCCTCAGCTGATAAACCTTACCTCATAATTCAAAGAGAATTGAAGGATTTGGGCAGAAACACCTACATATTCCCGCCATCGGGTCTACAAGCCTCTCCACACCTGTACCCACATTTTCCATCTTCCCTCTTAATAGAGAGGGAAATCTGTCCATTTTTGCCCAGATCCCTCCCCTTCTCAACAACTTCATTCCTGTGGTTAGCTCATCTTCCTTCATGCATCCATCTTCTCTCTCCTGGATCCATTTCCTTACATATAAACATGCTGTAATAGCTCCGATCTTAAACCAAAACAGAATAAATTCACTTTTGACCCTTCATCCTCCTGCCATCCTGATTCTTTGCTCCCTCTCACTGAAAGCCTTCTGGAGAGTTGTCTTCGCCCTGTGCTGTCACTTGGTCACCTTGCATTTGCTCCTAAGCCTCCTCCTCTGTGGATTCTGCCTCTACTGCTCCACTGAAGTAGCTCTGCCCAGCTCACTGGTGACTTCCATGCTGCCAATGCAATAGCCACTTCCCTGTCCTTCTCTAACTGCACTGCTTATCAGCATCCAACAGGTTTATTCTCCCTACTCCTGCTACAAACAGTCGCCCCTTTGAGCTTCCTCAGATCTGCCCTCTTCTGGTTTGCTTTCAGCCTTCCTGGCAACCCCTTCCCAGACCCCTCGGTCTCATCTGCATATTTATCCAGTGTCACCAATAGGCTGATGACTCCCTAATTTATATCTTCAGCTTTGACCTCATCACTGAACTCCAGATTCAAATATACAAACACATACAAGATGTCTTCACCAAGATACCTATAAGCCATTGCAAACGTTAACTTTCCCAAACAGAACTAAGGACTTCTCCCCAAACTGATTCTTCTGCAGTGTTTCCTACTTTGGTAAATAGTATCACCATCCCACGTAGTTGCTCAGATCGAAAATCTAGGCGCCATTCTGGATTTATCCCTTTCCCCTCATCCCTCTTTCTCTAAACAATCAGTAAACCCTGCCAGCGTTAACTTCGCGGCACATTTCAGATATGGCGCCGAGCTCTACCTCTACTGTGTATCATCCTTGTCTAGCCATCATCTCTTATCTGGACATCTGCTATGAATTTCTAGCAGAATTTTCCAATTTCACTCTTATTTTCCTTCAATCTTTTTTACAATCGTCAGAGTGTTTTATAAAAAAGGTAAATCATCATGTCATTCCACTGCCTGAAATCCTTTAATGCTTTCCCATTGACTCAGATAAAAGATACAAAGTCCAGCAGGGGCTGTAAGGCCTGATACCAACTGGTCCCTGCCTATGAAGCCACTCCCATCCTGTACTAACGCCCCTATCCATGCTGTTGCTACTTCCATCTTTTCTTCTCTTAGTTTCTTGAATATTTCATTCCATTGTCATCATGTCAGGGTCTCATCACATTGCTGATGTCTTCCTGTTTACTTATTTTCACCTTTCTCAGACTGTAATTATCGCATTTATTGCTTTATTTACTTGTTTTTGGTTTATTTCTCTCCTCTGAACATAGATGCTCCAAGTGGGTAGGGATCTTTACGTTTTGCTCACTTCTGTATTCCCAACGTCCAGGACTATGACCGGAACATGGAGGGCTCTCAACAAATATTCATTAAGATTCATTTGAATGAGTGAATAAACAAATGTGCACTGGGGTCTCAAATATAGCTAATAATAATATCAGCTCAAATCCATCAATCCCTTTTGTATGCCAGGCTCTGTGCATTCTATCTTGCTGTCACATTTAATCCTCACTACAACCCTATGAGGTGGGAACTGCTATCATATGCATTTGACAGGTGAGGAGATTGACTTAGAGAAGTTATGTGATGTGACCAAGCTTTGTAGCTGTTAAGTGGTAGGTGCTGGGTTCAAACTCAGACCCTCTGACTCCAGAGCTCACAGGTACTGCCTCTCAGCAGCAACCCTGAGGTTCACACTCTAATCATGGCTGGTAGGGGAAGCACATGGAGACATTTTCAGAAAATCCACTTCAAAGAGTAGGCAGGGGAACTTCTGGGGGAGCTTAACAACAATAACGGGTATGATAAAAAACACGAATAAACATAAACAGACCCTCCTCCCCAACAGCAATTTTTATTTCCCTTTCTGGTGTTCTCTGCTGCTGGTCTGGCTGGGAATGGGAGTAGAGCCGCAGAGAAGGGCAGGAGAGATGGAATCCTTGGGGAGTTGGTGAGGGCTGTGGGTGGGTGTGGCAGGGACTCTCTGGCCCCGCCCATTACGTTGATCTCTAAGTTCTAGAGCCTGCATTTTTGAAGTTTTTCTAGGATTTGGCTTCTCTCTGTACTCCATCCACAGCAGTAGTTTAGAAGCTTATCACATCTCATTCTGAACAACTGGCATGCTCCTTGTTCCTGCTGCCTTCCAGAATTCAGCATCACACCCAGCCAGGGCTTTCTTCTGAAGCCCTCCTGAAGAGCTCTGCTGGTTTCCTCTGGTCCTGGTGACCCACCATCCCGAAGCAGCCCCAGCTCCCTTCTCAAGCCTCCACTCCCGCCCCCACTTGGCAGCCCTCTCCCCTGCTACATCACACCCATCTTATTCTCTTTGCAGCCACCATATCTTTATTAATGCTCTATCCTCCTCACAAAATGCCTTCTTTCAACTGAGAAGGAATTCTCCAAGACCAGCCCAAGCATATCTTCCCCTTTGAGAGACGGTCATTTCCCCGCTCAGAGTCCTGGAGGCCTCCTACAGAGCAGCCCTTCAGCACTGTAGGGCACTGGCTTAATTTGGCTGCCTCTTCCCTAGTCTCTGGGCTCCCTTGGGATGCTGACTCATCATTGTATTCTTTTTTTTAAAATTCAATTTTTATTTTATATTGGAGCAGAGTTGATTGACAATGTTGTGTTAGTTTCAGGTGTACAGCTAAATGATTCAGTTATACATGTACGTATATCCATTCCTTTTGGGATTCTTTTCCCATACAGGTTATTATAGAATACTGAGTAGAGTTCCCTGTCCTATACAGTAGGTCCTTGTTGATTATCTGTTTTATATATAGTAGTGTGTTTATGTCAATCCTAATCTCCTAATTTATCCTCCCTCATCATGTATTCTTAAAGTCTATAGTTTGTGGTAGTGTTGGTGCTTAGTAAGTATATGTTGAGTGAGTGATTGAAGGAAACAAAGCATGTGGTTTGTTTTCTTCAACTGCATGCCAAGGAGAAGGGACATCTCTGGAGCCGGGGAGGAAGATGCACGTCTACCCGTCCCTGAGTGAGGCAGACACCAGGCTCCTATTTGCAACCTCTCAGGTAAAGGAAAGCAAGCCAGTGTGTGGCAGTCAGGGTGAGACACTGTGTTTTCTCTGTCAACAGTTGGCATGAGATACAGGAGAGCTCTGGTGATGAGGGTTCCTCAGCCTGGGAAACCTCAGGAACTCACCTGTACACAGGTGAGGTCATTTGACTGTACACCTGTGAAAATGAACGGTAGGGGTTAACCACAGCTGGCTTTTCCACCTCTTCTTGCCCTGCTCCACCCCAGCATGGTGCTCGTGTCCTGTTCCCAAAACACCTGCCTGAGGGTGGGTGATGGTGTTTGCTTAGAGAAAGCTCCAGAAACTAGGCCTGACTTTGGCAAACAAGCCTCTAGCAGGGGTTCTCAAACTTGGCTGCACCAGGCAATCACCTGGGAGCTTTTGAAAGACACGAATGCCTGGGCCCATCCCCAGAGGTTTTCGTTTAATTGGTCTGGGTGTGGCCCAAGACTGGTATTTTTAAAAAGCTCCTCAGGTGATTCTAATGTGCAACCTGTCTGAGAAACCTGTTCTAAATGGAGTAGACAGAACGTTCCTTTCTTGCTCAGATGGGAGGAAGGCCTTGTCTGGAAGAGAGCTGAGGTCTGGCTGCTCGGAGGCTCCGGTTTGACCGCCCAATTCCTGGAGGCCCCAGTAGGACTTTTACTGCAAGACAGGGGTCTGCACACTTTAACTGCAAAGGCTCAGATAGTAAATATGTTAGGTTTCACGGGACATTTGGTCTGTGTCATAGCTACTTTAACTCTGCTGTTGTAGTGTGAAAGCAGCCACAGACAATATGTAACTGAATGAGCACAGCAGTGTTCCAAAAAACTTCATTTATGGACACTGAAATGTGAATTTCATACGGTTTTCTCGTTTAAAATTTTTTCAGCCATTTAAAAATGTAAAAACCATTCTTAACTTGTGTACCAGATACAAAAAGGTGGTCTGCTCCAAGGGATGAGTGGCAGCCACTCTTCACAGCTTGATAAATGGCAAAGGCCTCCTCACCCCTTCCCCTCCCTGGGCCTTCCTATCTTTCCATTGACAACGGTTGGCAACCAGCTCTCACCACGAGGAGTGTCAGTTAAGATGGGAATGCTACTTTAGTTACTGCCGCACTTCGTTTAGAACAAAAGATAAAGTAAGTCTTAGGTTTTTAGCTCTTTGAGTCATGAATTTTCTCCAAGGAGCTGAGTGCTCTGTAGCAAGAACTGTGAACAAACATCATGCCTTATGGCATCCTCAGAATGAGGAAGGAGGAAGCAGCAAGAGAGAAACTTTAAATACTCTATGAGAGAGTAACTAGAGTTTCATTGTCTCATTTAGTTAGTCCTACTTCCCTAACCAGATTTAGAGTTTGGAGCAGACACTGTTGGATGCTGCCCATGTCCTACTTTCTGCTGTTCACCTTCCATGTCCTCAGAGGGGCCCCGTGTCCAGCTCCACAGGGTAAACCATGAATAGTCTAAGTCAAGAAATAGATACAGGGGCTTCCCTGGTGGCGCAGTGGTTGAGAGTCCACCTGCCGATGCAGGGGACACGGGTTCGTGCCCCGGTCTGGAAAGATCCCACAAGCTGCGGAGCGGCTGGGCCCATGAGCCATGACTGCTGAGCCTGCGCGTCCGGAGCCTGTGCTCCGCGATGGGAGAGGCCACAACGGTGAAAGGCCCGCGTACCGCAAAAAAAAAAAAAAAAAAAAAGAAATAGATACAGAAAAAATAGTTCCTCTTCTCCTTCCAGTCATTATCCCATGTGCATGTTGATGCCTGGAACTGTGGGATCATGAGGAGAGTTAGTCTGGCCAGGACACACTGAGGATGGTAGAGCAGAAAGGGGGCAGTGACTTGGAGTCTTGATGACATTGTTGAGCCACTGGATGAACCAACTCTGGAGCTGCCCTCCTCTGGACTCCTTGTTATGTGCACTAAATTTCTCTATTGTTTAAAGTCATTTTAAATTGGGGTTTCTGTTTCTTACAGCTGAAAACATTAAAACTCAAAGAGAGGTCTGGAAAGAAACATCCTCCACAGCATCCAATACTGGGCACATAATAGGTTCCTAGTTGATTGACTAAGGGAACAATTTAAAATACATGCATCCAATTATTATCTAGCAAAGAGACTTTTTATAAAGAAGCCCCTTTGTAAAAGGGTTGCCTCTTCCAGTGTCTCTGGCAGGGTAGACTTCTCTAGTTTACTTGAAATCTCATTGACCTGTAACAATAACCAGGAGGCTCAAGGCCCCTTTCAGCTGAAGAACATACAGCCCAGGAACTGACTTTTCCCACCCAGGCTGGTAACCAAGGCTTTGATGATGAACCCAGCATCTTCTGTGAATCCCATAACTCTGAGAGAAGGACTAATAAAATCAACAGGTAATGAGTCAATCAGATATTTGCAAAGTCACCTTTGTAACAGTGGGCTCTATTTCATAGTTTGAGATGCAAATAATATCCTCCTTTCCTGTTCCAATTACTTTGGCTGCTTAACAAATTACTCCAAAACCTAGTGATGATGGGGCTTCCCTGGTGGCACAGTGGTTGAGAATCTGCCTGCCAATGCAGGGGACACGGGTTCGAGCCCTGGTCTGGGAAGATCCCACATGCTGCGGAGCAACTGGGCCCGTGAGCCACAACTACTGAGCCTGCACGTCTGGAGCCTGTGCTCTGCAACAAGAGAGGCCGCGATAGTGAGAGGCCCGCGCACCGCAATGAAGAGTGGCCCCCACTTGCCACAACTAGAGAAAGCCCTCGCACAGAAACGAAGACCTAACACAGCAAAAATAAATAAATAAATGAATAAATAAACTCCTACCTCCAACATCAAAAAAAAAAACAAACAATAAAACCCTAGTGATGTAAAACAATCATTTATTATGCTCCCGAATGCTGTGAGTCAGCGATTCAGGCAGAGCACAGCGGGAAAGCCTCACCTCACTGGGGCAGCTTGAAGCCTGGGGCTAGAATTATTTGAAACATCAGTCACTCACAGGTCTGGTGGTTGATGCTGGGTAGATTGAAAGATCTGAAGGTTCTATAACCTCTCTATATCTCTATATGGTCTCTCTATCTGGTCTTTTCAGTAGGGCAGCTTCAGGGTAGCTGGACTAACTACATGTCGGCTTAGGATTCCCCGGGTGCAGGGGGAGAGAGAGCCAGATGGAAATCGCATTGACTTTTATGAACCAGCCTCAAAAGTTATGCAGCATCACATCCCCCTGCTCTCCATTCTGTCGCTTAAGGAGCACAAAGGTCTGTTCAAGTCCAAGGGGGAGGGAATATAGACTCTACTTTTGTTGAAGGAGTGGCAACATTACATTACATTACATTGTAAGAAGAATATGTGGGGTGGGGTATAACTGGTTCATGCTCCAGCCTAAATGTTTACCATCTCTCGAGGGCCTATAGGGATTCCAGGATGTGAAGGCAAACGGATTTGAAGTGCCCTGTAGCTGAAACCCCTGCCAGTTGGGGCCCAGGGTGTGTAAGATAGTTATAGAGCCTGCCCTTGGGTTGGTTTCTTCCCAAAGGAGCTTGAATGGGTCCTTGATAATTTACTGAGAAAGTTCCTTAGGGTTCCTGCCTCAGAGAAAGAGATGCAGATCTGTGTGGCTCAAGGGAGCTCAGCCTGGAATCAGATCCAGAGGAAGCCTTGAGGCTTGGTAACTGGAATCCTCTACCTCTGAGTTGTTGCCACAGATTTGAGTGGTTGCTGTTGCTGTCTGTACATGGATTTTTACAGTGTATGAAGCACTTCAAGCTACATGTTTTATTGACATAATTTTAAAAAAAGCGTTTGAAGTTCATTTCAGCTCAGTAAGCAAACAATCAGTTACAAGAAGTACACAGAGATGAGAGGAAGAGACAACTGACAGGTGGAGGTTGCTGAGTGGTGGCGGGGATGCTGGGGTGAGGGTGTGGCTGGAACAAGGATGGTAAGGCTGGTGGAGAAGGCGGGGAGCTGTCCCAGCATGCTCTTAGGAGGTGGGTGTGGAAATTGACCCTGCTTCCCCCAGGGAGCGGAGAGCAGAAATGCAAACAGATTACACCCAAGTCAAGAGTAGTGCTGGAGCGAAACAGCTGTGTGTCTTTCGAGGAGGAATGTTCTTTCATAAGCATCCCTTAGCTGCAATGAACCCAAACCCTTTTCCTACAACTTAAGCATTGCTGCATGAAACCAGCATCACCAAAAATCAGGGACTGGTAACAAGAAAGTTTTCCACGTTGCTGAGAATTATAATACTGGAAAAAAGAAGCAAGCAGTATAGATGGAGAGTGAATTCCCAAAGGTAAAAAAGGTAAATAAATTCACTTGATGTGGAAGACCTAATTAGTCTCAAGAGGGAGTGATGCTTGGGCTCAGTTAAATAGGAGAGTAAGCCATGTCTGGACGTTCTGGAAACCAGTGCCCAAAGGCATTGTTTACAATGTGTTAAATAGGCTCCCTAAATGAGGACCTGAACTGAATATGCTCAGAGAATTTGAAGGAATGTATCATTTCAAGACTGGCAGAGCTAGTCTCCTGTAAGAGTCAAGGACTAGGCCCCTG
Source organism: Physeter macrocephalus (assembly GCF_002837175.3). Lineage (NCBI taxonomy): Eukaryota > Metazoa > Chordata > Mammalia > Artiodactyla > Physeteridae > Physeter > Physeter macrocephalus. The sequence continues at coordinate 84,957,953 of NC_041225.1, forward strand.
GGAATAAAGCCCTGAAACAGGAAGAGCCAGTGAGCCTAAGAGGGTTCCAGCCAGAGCAGCCATAGTCGGGGGTCCAAGGTCACCCAGAGACTCTGACCCAGAGGACAGGAGGGTGTTTCTCTGGATTTTGGTACCTCAGGTTGGGGTGCAGTCCCTCACGCACTTGAGTATCATCAAAATCCTCTTCAGCCAGGGTGGCTGATCCCAAGGAACTCAAAAGAACAGGAGTGATGCCCCCTCAGGACAGCGAGGGTCCCTGGGAGGTAAGTGATCACTGAGAGCTCTATAGGAGGAAAAAAGGTTGCCTTTAACCAGAAAGGCAGCTGAGGAGGGTTCAGTGATTGTCTAGTTAGGGAGAGTTCATCTCCATTATTGTGATCTCAAGCTGGGATGGCTTGAAAAACATGGACCAAGTTATACATACATACTATTCATTGATTTGTGTAAATGCACATATAGGTACCGATATGTGTAATTCTAGGTAATTTCTTTCTGAATTCAGAGAAAGCCCTGGGTGACAGTGTGCTAACTATATACCCTGTGCTTTAGCGGCAGCAGTCAAGAAGGGAGTGAGACGTCTTGTGTGTGTCCTGCCTTTCGTCCTGAACATCCTATTAGAAAGTTTCACGTTTTTAATCTTTAAGGTCTTGCCTGATGAAACTCAGTGTCAGTGTGAGAAATCCAAAGTTTCCAAGTGTCTCCCTGCCATCTTTAACTTTGAAGACCTCCACTATAAAAATTATAAAAATCTTCTCTCTTAAATATTCTAATTTGGTTTATTTCATTTGAGTGTTTGTAATTGCCTTTCTATTTAAATGATCCATATTTGCTTTTTAAATGTGAAAGAGACTTTTGATACCTGAGAAAACTTCTAAGATCCTATTCCCATAGAATACTCCAGAGAAGGCATCAGCAAGTGTAAAGAACCACGAGTGTGTGGGTTTTCACTTAGCTTGGATCCAGTGGGAAACACCAACTGTCCCTAGAAAGCAGCCCTGGGCTCTGGACCAGACTCCAGGTACAGGAGCAGAAGATGCTCTGTCCATTGGAGTTGGCCAGTGCCTGGTTCTGGGCCCTTAAAGATGATTCTCTGAGGTTCTGTCTTGAAGGCTGTGAAAAATAAAGGTCACCTTGACACTGGGGAGAGCTTAGAGAGAGGACACAGGGCTGAGAAATAAGCAAAGGAGGTATCAGTAGGTTTCTCAGTGATCAAGTGTAGGGAAGCTCTTTTTTAAAAAAAAGATTTTTATAAATTCCCATGAAAAGGTAGTACCCGGTTACATCTGTGTATGTATATATATATATATATATATATATATATATATATTTTTTTTTTTTTTTTTTTTTACAGAATTCCAGCAATATAAAATAATGGAGTGCTTAAAATGTTCCAGCTGTTTTTCTTGGTGCATCACATGTTAACTCTCCACCACGTAAAAGCTGTGTGACCTTGAGCAAGTTACTTCATCTCCTGGTGCCTGTTTCCATATCTGTAAAATGGGAGTAGTAATAGTAGGTCCCTTACAGGGTGGATGTGAGGATTAAAAAGTAATGGCTACCATTTATTGACTTTATTGACTTCTTACCACATGGCAGTTATGATTCTAAGTGCTTTATGGATAAGTTCATTTAAAAATTTTGTGTGTGTGTAAATAAATATTTATTCTATGAACGTAGAATTGTACAGTATGTACTATTTTGTAATCTGCTTGAATTACTTTGCATAAAATAACTGCATTCAATAAAACAGTTGAGATATTTTGGCTGTGTCCTTAAATATGCTTATCGCCTATCATTTTAATGACTTCACAGAATACCATAATCTTGATATTATAATTTACTCAACCAGTTCTCTTTTGATGGACATATATGTAGTTTCCAGCTTTCATCTATTAAAAACATTTTGATGAACAACGTTATAGTTAACATTTCTCCCATATTCATGATGATTTCTTCAGAATAACTTTCTAGAAGTGGAATGGCTGAATATGCATTTAAACAGTGTCTATGCCTTTCAGGCAAGCTGTGTCCATTCGCGTTTCTACCAGCAGTTTGGGGGAGAACCTGGTGCTCCCCACTCTCCACTCTCACACCATGGGTGGCCTTCTGCCTAAGATCCTCAATTTGATGGTGGAACATGAGTGTCTCCCTGTCATATCAATACACACTTCTTCAGTTTTTGGAGACGTTGCTCTTCACTTGAGTTGATCTTCACTTTGCAGTTATATTTTCATGTGCCTCCTATACCATTTTCTCAGGATAAATTCCTGGAAGTGAAATTGCTGAGTCAAAGGAAATAGCTATTTTTTATGGCTTTTATTATGGTGCCAAATTGCTCCTCCAACAAGATTGTGCCAAATTACTTTCTCCTGTAGAGTAGGGGGCTACTAATTTCCCCACAGCCTAACCTACCTCCGCTATTATTGCTGTTGTTGTTGTTACTGTTGTATGTTTACAAGTTCAGATATGCAGTATGTCATAACCAGAGGTAGGAGAACCAGGGAACAGGTGTCGGCCATAAGAGGATGCAGGGTCCTGGAGGTCCTCTGCAGAGTATACATTAACCCTTTAGCTGCTGGATCATGCGGGTGTGAAGCAGGTGCCAGGGCAGCTGGTGGAGTGGGGTACATAGGGACTCTGAGCGGCGGCTCTTTCATAGCCACCACTATTAAAGTGGTGGTATTGCGCTACTTGGACAGAGAGTATGGCTTTATCAGCAAGACCTGCTGCATCTCAGTCCTGGTCCCTGCTCTACAGTACATCTCTTTCATTGTCTGTGAGGTTGAATGTCATTTCTTGACCATTTGCATGTTTTTCTTTTGTCAGTTGCATATTAATTTTCTTTGCTCCTTTCTATTTTTTTCTTTTTGATTGGTACATTTTATATATTGACTGCCATCTATATTGAAAATATTTCCCCCAGTTTGTTATGTAATCTTCAACTTTAGTTAAGGTATTTGTTTTTTCCCCATGAACAGATTTAAAATATTTTAAATGTTAATGTAGTTAAAATGATCAATCTTTCACCTTTTATGGTTTCTGCCTTTGGTATCATGTTAATAAAGCTTTTCTCTTCACCAAGATTACATAAATGTGTATCTACTTTTTATTTCTCAGTTCACTTTATACATTTAAATCTTTATCTGGGGACTTCCCTGGTGGTGCAGTGGTTAAGAGTCTGTCTGCCAACGCAGGGGACACAGGTTCGATCCCTGGTCCGGAAAGATCCCACATGCCGCTGAGCAACTACGCCCGTGAGCCACAACTACTGAGCTTGTGCTCTACAGCCCGCGAGCCACAACTACTGAGCCCACGTGCCACAACTACTGAATGCCGCGCGCCTAGAGCCTGTGCTCTGCAACAAGAGAAGCCACCGCGATGAGAAGCCCATGCAATGCAACGAAGAGTAGCCCCCGCTCGCCGCAACTAGAGAAAGCTCGTGCACAGCAGCAATGAAGACCCAACGGCAGCCAAAAATAAATAAATAAATAGATAAATAAATAAAAAATCTTTATCTGTGATTTATGTGATATATGGTGCAAGTTATGGGGCTGGTTCTTCCCCCTCTCCCAGTGGTTTATCCAGGTACCTCATACCATTTCCTTGAGATGATTTACTCTCACATCTAATTTTTGTATGTACCTGGGTCTGTTTCTGGACGTTTCTACTCTGCTTTGCTGATTTGTTTCTCTACCATCCACATTGTTTTCAATCTTTTAGTTTTGTAGCCTATTTTAATACCTGATAGGGCCAGTGCTAAATGAATCTCATTTTCAAATATTTCTTTGTTATTTATCTCTGTTTTTTTCCAGCTGAACTTCCAAATCATGACGTCAAGTTTCAAGAAAATTCCATTTGCGTTTCAACTGGTATCAAAACAAACTCACAAATTATTTTGAAGGAATTGGCATCCTTCCAAAAATGCATCTTCTCGTTCTGAGCAGCACTTCTAGTATGCTGTATTTCCTTGATTCTAAGACACCACCAAGTAGGAGCCGCATCATTAATTTGATAACAGATTTTTGAAAACCAAAACATTATGTTCCATTCAGAATTTAATGATTCTTCTAAATTGCTCTTATCCATGGACAGTAATCACAGTGATGGGCTCCCTCCCTCTCCCCACTCCCCAGCTTAAGCAATCGGGAAATTTATTATCTTACATATTTGGAAGTTCTGAGGTCAAACAAGCTTCAGGTCTGGTTGATTCAGCTAGTCAACAACGTCATTAAGGTCGCAGCTTGTGTCCATTTTTCCGCTCTGCCTTTCTGACTGGACTGGCGCCCCCTTCAGGCTGCTGGGTGGAGCAGTTCCAGCATTGCATCCAGGAATAGTTAAGTCCAGAAAGAAAGGAGCTATCTCAGTCTTTTTCTTAGGAAGGAGGAATCTTCCTAGAAGCCCCACAGCTTTTTTCCTTTCTCATTGCAAGAACAGGGTCACCAGCCCATTCTGAAACCAACCTCTGTCTAGGGATCGGGCACCATAATTGTTTGAGGCCAAACAGAATGTACCCTCGAGGTGCTGGTGGTGGTTGTTCTTCATGATTGGCGATCTTGGACCTTGAGGACTAAGAAAATAAATGTGAGGGGCAACAAAGAATACCTGCCTGTGAGTTAACTTGCCTAATTGAGTTAAACTCTGTTTTGTTGAGTTAATATTATTGGAAATTAAAAATGTCTTTTGAAAATCAGCTGGGAGCGTTTGACAGATAGATGTTCAGCACAGATAATTCTCCACAACAGGCGTGACTTGACCCCTCCAATCTCTCCTAGCTTTGAAAATTCTAGAATGGATTCAGAGGGACTCTTTAACTGAGCTGCTCTGTATGTGACAGGAAAAGTTCTGTGTAACACAGCTTTCTGCTTCGGCGCTTCATCATAATGTAATCTTTTTTCCAAAGGTATTTAAATTGGTAATTAGGGATACCAATTTAAGTTAAAAGAGTGAATGGCACTAAAAATGTAAATATTCAAGAATCAGATGAACAAATACTTCTATGCATGGATTATTTCCCACATGGAAGGCTAATAACAACAGCATTTTAATTTATTTCTGTGCGTGGTGGCTGGTTAAGTTTCTTTTGACATTGATTGTAAGATATATCTTGATTTCCATAATATTAAAATGTGAAAAATTCTGCATCTTAGAATAGAGGCAGTAGAAGAGAATGGTGGTTTATATACTATAATATGTTGGGTCACAGAACTAAGCTTAAAGTCCGTCTTAACAGTAATTGACTGAAAGTAATAGGATGCAATTTACTAGGGTAAAATGTTAAGCTATTCACTTCATTAAAAAAAATCAGAATGATGTAGGGGATAACTCTTAGCAACAGTGCAGTGGGAAAAGATCTGAGGGATTTTGATAACATCAAGTTCAATATAAGCTATCTAATGTAGTGGATAGTAGTAGGATAATATTTTCAGATACTGATATATTTTTTTCACCCTGTGCATTCCCCTTTCCCTTATCTACATTTAGGCAAGCAATTTTCCAGAAAACCTAATCCTTTAGGAGAACTCAGTCTAAGGAGTTCAAAGGAAGAAGGAGGATTCTGGGCAGAGTCATGGGAAATTGCTCTCCTCTCCCAAGCTAGAGATTTTTCCGAACTGACAGGGGGCAGAAGATGGAGAGAGAAGTTGGAGCTGAGTCTCTCTCTTCACCCCAGTCAACCAGGAAATGTCCAGATCCTAGAGAATGAGTGTGTGGGGACTGCAGGCACACGGGCCTTTAGGTAGCCTCAAAAAAAGGATCTCTTGTCTTGTGTGTGGCACGGTCCCAGCAGGCAGTCCCTGGATCCAAAGGACCCTGGGAACAGGGGACAGTGAACCTTTCAGGGGAAACCTGTGGGGACAGCTGGCTGATGACCAATGGGACCCTCCACTCCTACCTCAGAGATACCATGGCACCGATTGCATAAAATCCTGAAACTCTGACATAATCCTGGGGAAGAATGCACCAGGGATAACCAAGCTAAATTTCCTGCCATCCTGTTGGGAAGGAGGCAAGGAATCAGTTACAGAGTTATAGTATATGTATAACTGAATCTCTTCCTGTACGCCTGAAACTAACACAGCATTGTAAATCAACTCTACTCCAATAAAACTAAAAAGTAAATAAATAAATAAAATAAAGAAAGGGATATTTCTTGCACATTCGAGTTTGGCAACTGAGATACCTACAGGTCCTAATCTTGGGCTGAACTGACAGCAGCAGCTATGATATAACCCACTGTCCTCTGCACCCGGACATTGTATTTTGTTCCAGGGGCCTGGGTTTTGAGTAAGTGAGACAAGGGAATGCCTTCATCCTCTAGGGCATGCTCAAGCTTCCCTCTCCCACCGCAGGCGTCCCCCCTGGGATGTGGATGAAGGGCAAAGAACTTACAGGGCCTTCCTGCTAGGGCCTTGGCCTCTCTTTGGATGAGGCTCGTTCTTCTCTTGTGGGGTCTGCATGCAAAGAAGCTCCAGCAGCTGCTGCCAGCCTGGGAAGCTGGGAAGCCTGAGGTGGATCAGTTCTACTTTGACCTTAAGAGAGAGCCCTCTGTTTTCCTCTCTTTCTCTCTGGAAGGGACTGAGTTTAAGATGCAGGTCTTGGGAGGCAGCTCCATTTTGTTTTAAAACTGGGCCTTAGGCTCATAGCTGGAGCCTCACAGCTGTACACAGTCCTGTCTAGCTCACAAGGAGAGCAGTTGGAGCCTGGGGAAAAGTCTTATTAAATAAGGTGATTTGAGGAAGGCTGATAGAATCGTGCATTCCTGGTAAGTGAGAAGACCACCATTCCCCACCGCCTAACAAGCCTGCTTGGCTACTGGAAAGTCTGTGGGAAACCAGTCCCAAGATGGAGGCTCACCTTCCCTCAGAGCTATCAGGATCAGTCCCATCAACCTGCCTTCCTATTTATGGCAGTCCCCACAGAAGTCCAAGACTCCCAGTGTATCCCCACCCAGAAACCCTGCTTCCACAAGGCGGCTCTGTATACTCCCAATCTGATCAACCTCCCACCCGTCTCTGCCCCCAGTCCTCCTACTGGGCCTTCTGGAACTCAGTCTGTCACCAGAAAAATTGCCTGGGTTTTCAAACTCTGCTTTGACTGATCTTGCTTAATGGAAACCTGGCTGTGTTTTCACAGTGTTCTTTTTGTGTCTTTCTCAAGGTACAAAAGGCCGGGTAGTATGGTCTTTGCTCCTCGTAGCACTCCAGGCAGTTTCTCCCTCTTTCTTCCTCAAAACCCCCAGTTTCTGTGAAGCATGTGCCATCAGACTCTACCACAGGCTATCTCTCCTTCTTAAAGTCACCTTCACATCTTCTTCACTAGGATTTTAGCAGCTTGTTCACTGTCTTCCTCTCCAGCACTGCTCCCATCAGCATTCTGGGTGACTTCAACGTCTACATAGATGATTCATCTCACCCCTGGCCTCTCAATTTCTTTCCATGGCCCTACCTGAAACCTCATCACCAGTAACTGGACCATCTCCTAAAATCTAGACTTCAGCATCCTACTCTCTGGCTTCCATGACCGCTTATCTTTCCAGATCTTTTACCTGATTACCCATGTCAATGATTCTTCAATTCCATAGAAACCTCCAATCTGTTGACTTTTATGCTAGCAATCTTCCTCTTCATCGTCTCATTTACTCTCTTATCCAAGATAACATTCCAATGTCCATACTCTTGCAAACACAATTCCTTGGTTTTCACTCGCTCCCTAGTACTTTCCAGGCAAAACACAACGCTGGATAAACTCATCTCTCTGCCTACTCTACTTCCAAGCAGCAGATATGGCTGAAGAAAAGCCCCACTGCCATGCTGAATGTTCTTGCCTTACATGTATGACCAGAAATCTCAAGAGGTCTCTTAGTGCTCACTACCCAGACGTCCTACCACAGTTTTCTTTTCAATTCATTCGTTTGATCTCCAAGAGGACTTTTGCACACCTCACTGTCTCCATAAAGTACGACATCCCTCCCTCCCCCTTTCTCAGCCTCAGCTGGCAACCTCATCTCTATTTCTGTGATGAAAAAGAACGGTAGTTCATCTTCCCATCGTCAAATCAACCAGTCTACCTGCATCTGACCCCATATACTCTGCTTTGCTTCTGGTGCAGCAGAGGAATTTTCTCTTTCTCCTATCTAAGGCCAGCTTCGCTCATGTTCTGGAGCCCATCCCCTGTGGCCTACTGTGATTGTCCCTTCCCTCTCTGCTCTCATTAAAATGTTACCCTCTCTACTGGATTATTCTTATCAGCAAATAAACATACCAGAATATCTCCCAAATGAAACAAAACCTTCCATAGTCTTTAAATCCCCTCTTGCTGTTACCCCCTCTCCACCCCCTTTTTATTTTTTAATTTTTAAAAATTTATTTATTTACTTTATTTTTGGCTGCATTGGGTCTTCATTGCTGCGTGTGGACTTTCTCTAGTTGCGGTGTGTGGGCTTCTCATTGCGGTGGCTTCTCTTGTTGTGGATCATGGGCTCTAGGTGCGTGGGCTTCAGTAGTTGTGGCACATGGGTTTAGTTGCTCTGCGGCATGTGGGATCTTCCCGGACCAGGGCTTGAACCCGTGTCTCCTGCATTGGCAGGCAGGTTCTTAACCACCGCGCCACCAGGGAAACCCCCATCCTCCTTTTTGACACAATGTCTCAAAGCTGTTTATACTGTCTACTTTCTCACCTCCCTTTTTCACCCCAGTCCACTTTAATCCAACTTTTACCCTCATAACTCGACTGAAAAGACTCTTTTCAACATCATTTCCATTCTGCCTAAACCTAAGTTTAATTTTGTAGGCCACATTTGCCTAGCTCCTTGGCATCTTTGGACATAGTTAATCACTCTTTCCTTCTTGAAGCAGTTTTGTACTACCTTCTCCTGGCTTTCCTCCTTCCTTGCTGGAAGCTTCTTTTTAGTCTCCTTTGCTGGTTCACCATCTTTCAGAACTCTGGATGTTGGAGATCTTGGGATTCAGTTCTTGGCCTATTTATTTACTTCCAGGGTGGTTTTACTAGTCTCATGGTGTTAAATACCATCTTTGTGTTGATAACTCACAAATTTATATTTCCAGTCTGACCTCGCTCCTGAACAACAGACTCATATATACAATTATCTACTCAACAACTAAGGACGTCTCAAGCTTAACATGTCTAAAACTGTTCCCCCAGCCCATTCCTTCCCTAGTCCTTTCCCATCTCAGGAAACGACTGTGCTAGTCATTATTCACTATTCTCCTATTCACCGGCTCAGGCAAGTTAACCATCCCTGATTCCTCTCTTTTCCTCGTACCACACAATCCAAACTATTGGCAAGTGCTGCTGACCCTAAAATATTCATCCTCAATCTGACCACTTCCCACCGCTTCCACCAATCCCATCTTGGTCCAAGGCAACACGATTCTTGCTTAGACAATTGCAACAGCCTCTCTGCATGTCTCTCTTCTTGCATTCTTGCTCCTCTGTGGTCCATGTATTAACTAAGAATTACCTTTTAAAATGTAAATTCTACTTTAAAATATGCCACATTCCTCTGCTCAAAATTCTCCAGTGCCTTCCCATCACGCTTGAAATAAAACCCAAACTCCTTACCTCATTTCACCGACCTTACCTGATCCGACCCCCAAGTCTCTCTGATCTTTTCTAATTAATCAATTTTGGGACTGCTTCGGGTCTTAGTTGCAGCACGAGGGATCTTTCGTTGCATTGCGCAGGCTCTCTAGTTGTGGCTCGTGGGCTCCAGGGTGCGTGGGCTCTGTAGTTGTGGCACACGGGCTATCTCGTTGTGGCACGTGGGCTTAGTTGCCCTGCGGCATGTGGGATCTTAGTTCCCCAGCCAGGGATCGAACTGGCATCCCCTGCATTGCAAAACAGATTCTTAACCACTGGACCACCAGGAAAGTCCCAAGTCTCTCTGATCTTATCTCCTTCCCCTCTCCGCCCTCTGACCCACTGGCCTCATTGTTCTCTTCAAACCCAGGCCTTCCTTCTGTGGGGTCTTTGCATGGGCTGTGTTTTCTATCTGGAATACACTTGCCCCATACTGTCTCACGTCTGTTGCCCTCACTTCATTCAGGTCTTAAGAATTAACTTATCAGTGGAACCTTCCCTGACCTTCCTATCTAAGATAGTCACCCATCTCCATGGCTCACCATCCCCTGATCCTGCATTATTTTTTCTCATAGCACTTACATTGTATAAACATTATCTTGTATGTTTATGGCTTATTGCCTGTTTCCTCTACTAGAATGTAAGCTCATGAGAGCAAAGACTTTTTCTGTCTTCTCTTAATCATTGTATCTCCAGTGCTAAAACAGTGACTGTATATGGTAGGTAGTCAGTAGACATATTTTAAATGAATTCTTAAAGAGCATGATTGTTCCTGGCATGCTGCTCTGCAGAGTTTCTTTAAGAGCTTGTGATGGATGTGAGTTGCCCTGGATCTTGGCCATATACTACCTAAGAAACACAGCCAGGGCTAGTGAAGGGTCTTGCAGCCGGCCTGACTGAAATACCCGAGGGTGCTTCTCCTGAAGAAAGGACTTAGGAAGACCAGACTAGCTGTCTTGAAATGTTAAGAAGTACCACATGAAAGAAGGATTAGTTTCATTTATTATTGCTCTAAAGCTCTACTCTCCACATTTTAAAAGTTGTTCATGTGTATCAGTAAACTATTTCCAGCATCCTTCCAAAAAATGCACACTTATTTATGAATTATATGCATATTAGTAATGGATGATGATAAATTAACCCATTTTCTCTCTTGGGAAGAATCAATGTCTGCTTTTGCGGGTAGACAACCCATTGGATCTCTGGGAGTGCTTATTGGACCTGAAAGACAATTGGCTCTTATTTCAGTTCCCCATGATGGACCCCTGCAATCTGGGCCGCAAGTCCTGTCTTGGAAGCCCTGCCTCCTTTCTTCCGCATGTGGCCTTACACTACACCTTCATCAGCTAGGCTCACCTGAGCACATGTCTTCTCAGGACCTGAAAGCACTTCCCTGAAGCACTGTTACAAAAGGAGGAACTTTCTAATGCTAAGAGCCATCCAGCAGCGAAATTTGCTGGCCTCTCAGGAAGTGTGTATTGTCTTATCACTGGGCTTGCTTCAACTCAGGTGGTATGGTTCCCTGGAAATTTGACATTTACTGGACATTTGGACTTGACCAATGACCGATGCCATTTGCATCAGAATCGGCCGTGTGTGTTGGGGGCGGTGGGTATGGTTGAGGAAGGTTGTTAAAAATGAAGGTCCCTGGGCCTTCCCTAGACCCCCTGCAGCAGCATATCTTGGGGAAGGAGCCAGGAATCAGCAAACTTAAGTTGAGGTCCGGCTGGATGAAACATACTAAGAGGCCCCTCCTCACTCTGAGAGATTGGGTTTCAACTTCTAATGCTATTTATTAACTGGGACTCGCTGGAGGCCCTTGGGCATATTAGTAAACATTTTGGTTTTACGAAAGAAAACCTGTTTTGTCATCTTTAAAACAGAAGTTAAGCTACAGTCTCTTCTGGCTCTGGAGTCCCAGACTGTTCTTTCCTTAATTTTAAAATTTTTATTAAAATTTTAAAATTTAAAACATTGAGATATAATTGACATATAACATTGTATTAGTATACAACATAATGGTTTGTTATATGTGTCTATTGTGAGATGACCCTTATCTGCCGTTTCGCTTTCCACAGAAAGATACCTGGAATCAGTTACCCTTCGTCAACCATGGTCCGAAAGTATTAAATAGAAAATTCCAGAAATAAACAGTTCATAACTTTTAAATTGTGCACTGTTCTGAGTAGTGTGATGAGATCTTGTGCCATCCTAGGACGTGGGTTATCCCTTTGGCCAGCATATCCTGCCTGTTAGTCACTTAGTAGCCGTCTTGGTCACCAGATCAGATTGACTGTTGCAGTATTTCAATGCTTGTGTTAAAGTAACCCTTATTTTATTTAATAATGGCCCCAAAGGGCAAGAGTAGTGATGCTGGCAATTTGTAAATGCCAAAGAGAAGGCGTAAAGTGCTTCATTTAAGTGAAAAGGTGAAAGTTCTCAACTTAATCAGGAAAGAAAAAAAAATCGTCCACTGAGGTTGCTAAGATCTATGGTAAGAATGTATCTTCTATCTGTGAAATCGTGAAGAAGGAAAAAGAAATTCATGCTGTTTTTTTTGTTGCACCTCAAACTGCAAACGTAACAGCCATAGTGCGCAAGTGCTTTGTTAAGATGGAAAAGGCATTAAATTTGTACAAGATATTGTAAGAGAGAGAGAGACCACATTCACATCATTTTTATTACAGTATATTGTTATAATTGTTCTATTTTATTATTAGTTATTATTGTTAATCTCTTACTGTGCCTAATTTGCAAAGTAAACTTTATCACAGGTATGTATGTACAGGAAAAAAACATAAGTACAAATTGGGTTCGGTACTATCTGTGGTTTCAGGCATCCACTGGGGTTTTGGAGCGTGTCTTCCATGGATAAGAGGGGCCTGCGTAAGTTTAGTTAACATCCAACACCACACATAGTTACAATTTTTTTCTCTTGTGATGAGAACTTTCAAGATCTAGCTCTTAGCAACTTTCAAATATCCAGTACTGTTAGCCATACGTCCCCAGGACCAGGCCTCTATTTTCTACCTTGTCTCTCTTTATTTGAAGCTTTTCTGGTAGCTGGGTACAAGTGAGCATGTTAAAAAAAATGTTCGTTGCAGTGAAATGAAAAGTAGCAAGTGCTCAATGATTTTTTGTTGATTGATAGCTTGGTTTAGGGTTAGTCAAAGGAGACCATTCAAAACAGGAGGAAAGCCACATCTTAAAAGCCAGGAGCTTCCCAACCTTGGCTCACTTCAGACCTTAACATGAAAGCCGTTATTTAAGCTGTGCTTCTGAAGTGGGCTGGCAGGAGGGGCAGTGACTTACCATCACAGGACTGCTACAGGCCAGTAAATGCTCTGCCAGCCATGCTTGCTGCGCAAGAGGCTTTCCCCGTGTGGCTTTATCAAAGGCCGTGGGCTGGCAGCTGGACACACAGAGCTGCTCCTGTGTGGGCACAGAGACTCCTTGTCACGCTGCCCATTGGAGGAGCCACAGGGCTGGTTTCCAGCTCCTGTGTAGGGAGGAGGATGAAGTTTGAGAAGGAGGCCTGTGGGGTTTGTCCAGATCCCAGAAGCAGCAGGCAAGACAAGCAGTATTCATGGTCACATCTAGGGATGCAGAAGCCTCAGGCCGGTGACTGTGGCTGCAGTCTCCATCTACTTTGTTTTTAAGAGAACACTTGGAAAAGAGAAGAGCTGAATTTTAAAGTCAGGGACATTGTCTGTTGCTGGGAATCTGATAGAGGCGCCTGTCTGCAGGGACCTATGTGGCTCCTGTCAGCTAAAAGCAGCTGTTCAGCGGGCCAGGTTGCCTGGGCGGGACCTGGGCTCTCTCATCAGTGTCTTCCCTCCGTTTCTGGAGAGCCTGCCTTCAAGACATCTGGGCGAGCTCTCTCTGCTGAGGGCCATTCCCACGATTATGGCCTTGGTGAGGACCCCAACGTGGTGACTCAATGACTCTCATCCCTTAGCCTCAGGCTCTGGTCTCATGCAAGCCGTGCCCGGGCTCAGGAGTGAGTTTTCAAGAGCCCCTTTCACTTGATCCCCTGCCTTGTTCTTCCCTGAGTCCTGTCTATAGAGATAAACCTCCAAGATTCACCAGAGACCTGAGGATGGGATGACATCCCAAGTGTCTTTTTCCAAGCACGTTCCCCCAGGGAAGAGAATTTGCATTAACTAGGCACCCACTATGTGTGAGGCACCCATTACGTGTTTTACCCTAATGTTTTCCAAGGTAGGGTGTGAGATCCTCAAGGATGACCCACTGGGGAGCAGGAAGTACATACTAAGACTTCTGTTTATATTTATTTTCTAATCCAAGGAATAAGAAAGAAATTAAGTATACTTGTATTTAATGGAAACTAGCACGTGCATGCCTGGCACGGGAGGTATCTTAAGGGTGGAATGGGGGTTACAGTCACGCAGAGGCTGATGTGACATCCTCAGGCTTTCATTTGCTCATTTTTAGCATATTGAAACAAACTGCAATGAACATGAATGGATTTATGGACTTTAAAATAATCCTAACAAAGTGGACAAATGGCTTAAAAATGAGGCCACAGGTTGAAAATAATACTAAAATTTAAACATAAGCAAAGAACCAAAAAATAGTAGGGAAACACTTCTACTTCCAGAATGAACTATATCATGTTACAAAACAAAAACAATGGTAATCCAACCAGATCTGACAAGAAGTCTGTAACAAAGGAAAAAATTGGTAAAGAAGACTCTCTGAACTACGAATTTACATCCACAATCCTTAAGGGGACCTTCCCCCTAAGTTTACAGCATGTTTTGAGGTAATAGCTAAGGGTGATATAAAGCCATCACATTTAGCAATGTATTTAAAACTAAGCACAGAAAACATGAAGGCAGGTCTCTACAGTTTTTCAGAAATGTTTAAAGTCAAGAAAAATCAGTCCTATTTGTAAGGAAATTTTATTAAATGTAATAATACAGTTTAAAGTCTCTTGAGGTTTCTTATGCAATAGCAAAAGACAGAAAGCCATACACTATTGGAGAAACACATCCTGACTTCCTGGCTGAAACACACAGAAAACGATATGGCAAAAAACTAAGATGCATTCATCTTCACAAAAAGAATACTGAAAATTGTTGAATGATGTTTAGAAAACACTGCTTAAGATTTGAAGCAAGAAGTATTAGACCAAAGTACTAGATTTCTCAGCGAAAGATAGAAGTGGAACATTTGGATGGAAGCAATGCTGTGTCTAATATGTTTCACCTTATGGTAATTCCTAAATTCTATTTCAATGAAGACATTACATAAAAATTTCGCTTCTTTTTAGAACATAAAAAGCCACAAGAGCTTGTTGTGCACACACAAGTAATGAGAAAAAGCTGGATAAAGATTTTAGAAAGTCATTAATTGTTTTTGCATCCATTAAAGAACTGAGGTCTTAAATAAACCAAGTTAACTAAATTCCAAGGTGGTGAGAAGCTATTCTGAGGAGAGACAGGACAGATGAACTATTTCACCTTTGCCAGAGTATGGAGGAAAGAAGTCGCCACAAGAGCCGACAGGTAAGAAGAAAACAGCTGAAATTTTAAAGAATTCTTAAGAGCCAGCTCTGGCTCTAGTAGGACAATTTAGAATCCCTGGAAAGCCCCAGACCCAAGGGGAGCCCACACTTCCTTGCCAGCTGTTTTGCCTTAGCTTCTACCAAGTTCTCTTGGAGAAGACTGGGGGTGGGGCAGGAGACCTGAAAGAGCCCTCCTCTCTGCATTGCAGAGGCATAGGACCCCACTTGTTCCCCAGATTCTTCTTTCATATGATGCAAAAGCCATGTGCTTCTGGAGTGAGGAGAGGAAGGAAACTCTGCAGTGCCAGTTGTAGGCAAAATCTGCTAGTGCTGGACTAGAGGTAGAAGTCAAAGCCATCTGTTGCCAGGAGAGGAAAAGGAAATCTGCTTGGGGGTTTAGAACATATGTAGAAGCAAAATATTAGTCAAAAATAGCATGAAGGATGTGCAGTAGGAATGACAGTATACTGTTGCAACGTTCTGCTATGATACTTGAAGTGGTATAATAATATTTGATGGTAAACTGTATAGTGTAAACCATAGTACAATCACCAAAAAGCAAAATAAAGAGGTATAATTATTAAGCCAGTAGTAGAGCTAAAATAGAATTATATTAAAAGTTCTCATTAATACAAAAGAAGGCAGGAAAAGAGGAAAAAAACGAAGATGGGACAAATGATCAAACGGTAGATTAAAATCCAATCATATTTATAGCTATACTAAATGTCTAAATACTCCAAATAAAAGGCAGAGATTGTCAGATTGGGGAAAAAAAAGCAGGCCTGATTATATTTTCCATAAAAAACCTATTTTAGATACAAA
The DNA here is from genome assembly GCF_002837175.3 of Physeter macrocephalus. Lineage (NCBI taxonomy): Eukaryota > Metazoa > Chordata > Mammalia > Artiodactyla > Physeteridae > Physeter > Physeter macrocephalus. The sequence goes on from NC_041225.1 coordinate 84,973,902, forward strand.
GACATAGATAGGTTAAAAGTAAAAAGATGGAAAGAGATATATCATGTAAGCAGTGATTTTTAAAAAGGTAGAATGGCTATATGAATATTAGACAAAGTAGACTTCAGAACAAGGATTATTACCAGTTAAAAAGAGGGATAATACATAGCGATAAAGGGGTCAATTCATTAAGAAAACATAACAACCCTAAACATATATGCACCTAATGAAAGAACTTCAAAATACATAAAGCAAATGCTGATGGAATGGAAAGAAGGAAGAGGCAAATCCACAATTATAGTTGGAAACATCAAAAAACTTCACCCCCAACTCACCCAACAGTGCGGGTTCAGATCCTGAAATTCCTTCAAGCTATTTCCTCTCTTTCTAAAAATCACTTACAGGGAAGATGAAGATACCTTGGCCTGGTTTCCTCATTTCTGTCCTGAGTCGGTAGGCATGGTCAAGTCTTACTTAGACTTTAAGGCCAAAGTCTGTTATAGGTGTCCATAATGGAGAAGAGACAGATCAGAGGTTAGAGGAAATACAGACCAATGTCTATTCGGACCTCTTCATTTTACTGATGGGGACAGTGAGGGCCAGAATCCTGAAATAACTGAATTGAGATCACACCACTGGTTGGCTGTAGAGCCAGGACTAGAACGAGGATACCTGCCCTCAGGGACACATTTTAAGACTATTGAAGGGGCTTTTAGAGCCACTTTGAGGAAGTCAGCGTTCTGGGGAACATTGCATGGGAAAAGTCAGTGATGGCTCAAGAAGTAGCAAGCCTAGGGAAAAGGTTTCCTTTTGGAAATCGACTGAAGAAGTCTTGCCTTTATAATCTTCCTTATGTCCCCAGTAACAAATAGAGTTTCTGGAACACAGGGGAACAATCCTTCCACAGCCAGCACCCCGACACCCATCTCTACCTGGTTTATTTCAGCATAGGAACGTTGTCTCTGAAGCAACTCTTGTCGGGGCGGAGACACTGCTCAGAGCAGAGTTCCTCTAGTCCAAGTGGGGCACAGCTACAGCCAAGGTCCTGCCGGCTGGGTCTCGATGCTCCTCTCCGCTACACATACACAGGAAAATGGTTAGATATGCACTAAAGATGCTGCTCATTGTGGAGTCTCTAAAATGTCAGGAGCCAGTTTGAGGACCACCAGCTGGGAAGAGAGCTCTGAGCCAAGGCTTATGAATAACAATGTTAGCTTTAGCTGATGCTTTACGATAAGTGCCCCTCGCTTTCCCATACCTGGTCCCTTTCAACCCAGTTCCTCTTTGCCGTAATTATGCTTTTCATTTTACAGCTGAGGAAACAGTTTCAAATGCTTAAGTCAGTTTCCCAGGGACATGGGCCGCTAAGTGGCAAAGCTTGGAGTGGGACCCAGTTGACCAGATCCCTACTCACCTTTGGCGGGTGAGAGAGACGTGTCAAAGGAGTATTCGGTCTCACATTGGGCTGGGCTCCCTTAGGGTGCCTGTGTGAAGAATGGGGAGAAGGCCAGGGTGGGTGGTGAGACCAGTTCTGCCTGGAGAGTCAGGGTTTCACAGACGGGGAAACATTTTCGATGGCACTACAACAGCTTCCTCAATTTGCCTGCCCATCAGAAACAACCAGAGAAGTTAAAAAAAAAGGCTGATTTCTGGACTCCTCCCCACACCTATCAATTCAGTATCTCAGTGGGGAAAGCTGAGAATATACCTGTATTTGTCCCAACAGCTTCCTTGTGGCCAGATGGAGACCCTTGAAGGGCTGGGAGTTGGGGCCAGGCCCAGGGGCCTCCCATCTCATGCAGCTGTGGGCAGCCCCCTGCACCCCTCCTCCCTGGGGAGGGGGGAGGGGCTTCTGAATGGAAGACCAGGGTCCTGCCTGCTACTCTGGTACCTATCTGGGTCCAGAGACCAGGGTCCCATGGACAGGGCAGGAGCCTCCCAGGTACATGATCTGTGCCGCACAGACTAGTTTACCACCACCTACTGCAGACTGTGCTTACAGAAATGATTTCTTTGTCAAAACACACGACAGTGAGCCTGCTTTGGGTCCAGGCTTCTGTTTCATAACTCCTTCTATTGGAGCAGAAAGAAGCAGCACATTATTACTCTTCTGCTCCCTGTTTCCTCATGACTCAAGACAGCAACAAGCGCTTTGTGCAAACAGAAAAGCCGGCTTTGTTGTCTGAGGACAGGGAGGTGAGAGAGACAAGAAGAAGGCCTTTCACAGACCATAAAAGAGACACAACACAAAGCAGGCTTGGGGCAGGTGGGCGGGAGGGCTTGAGAATGGCAGAAAGAAAGCATTTGCACGCATTCACTGGCTCATCCAAGTTTCACAGGTTTCAGTAGTAAAAGTGATCTGGGCAGGTATGTGTCAAGGCTGTCTGGCAGAACCCCTTCTGCTAGGAGGACTCTTCTGGGATGATTTTATGCAACGATGATGTTTCTGTAAAACCAAGTGAGTCGATCAAGTTGTTGAGGGCATTTTGACGTTTAAGAAACCTTGGTACTAATATATGACAGCGGGCTTTCCATGTGCCTCCCTGTGATCTGTGAGGAGACAAGGTGGCCATTGTCATCCTTAGTCACAGAGGCGAAACCAAGGCTCAGAGACTGAGTTCCCTTTCCTCAGCTCACACAGCGGAGCCAAGTTCAGTTCCTGACGTGTGTGTTCATTTTACTTTACTCTGGTGATGTCGGAAACCGTTCAGTAATGTAAGTATTTCCCTATGTTATTGGCGTCATGAATCTGAATCTAATAAAAATATTTTATTGAAGTATAGTTGATTCACAATGTGTTAATTTCCGCTGTACAGATGAATCTGAATTTTTACACATTTTATTTTCTTCAAGTAGAGCACAGAAGTCGATTCAGCTGATAAGTTAGCACAGCCTAGTAAGATGTGTACCTGACTTTGAGAAGCATTCCTCACTAACAAAATTAAATTTTCTCAACAGTACAGAAATGAATAAACAAGCAGAAATTTCCCCCTAAGCTAGGTCTTTTCTCTTTCCACCTCCAGATAAATGCTCTTTCTAGAACCGTGATTCTCAAATTGTAGTGAGCATCGGAATTACCTAGAGGGCTTATAAACCAGATTGCTGGGCCTCATCCCTAGAGAGTCTGATTCAGCTGCTTTGGGGTTGGGCCTGAGCATTTGCATTTCTTGTAAATTCCCTAGTGATGCTGAGGCTGCTGTTATGCGGAACCCATTTTAAAAACCACTGTTTTAGGGCTTCCCTGATGGCGCAGTGATTGAGAGTCCGCCTGCTGATGCAGGGGACGCGGGTTCGTGCCCCGGTCCGGAGGGATCCCACATGCCGCGGAGCGGCTGGGCCCGTGAGCCATGGCCGCTGAGCCTGCGCGTCCGGAGCCTGTGCTCCGCAACGGGAGAGGCCACAACAGTGAGAGGCCAGCGTACCGCAAAAACACAAAAACAAACAAAAAAAAACCACACAAAAACAAAAAAAAAAACCCACTGTTTTATAGTGTTTTTTTCTATGTGTATACAAGTATATATCTCTATAGCTCTGCATATATACACACACAGATTATTAAAAATGGACCCCTGCTTTACTTATAATTTAAAATCTTGTTTGTTTTCATTTAACAAAATAAGACATCATTCCAACTCTGTAGATTAGAATCTGCATCATTCTTTCTTTAAAAAAATTATCTTATTGAAGTTGATTTACAGTGTTGTGCTAATTTCTGCTATACAGCAAAGTGATACAGTTATACATATATATACACTCTTTTTCATATTCTTTTCCTTTATGGTTTATCGGAGGATACTGAAAATAGTTTCCTGTGCTACACAGTAGGACCTACTGTTTATGCATTCTATATATAATAGTTTGCATCTGCTAATCTCAAACTCCCAATCCAACCCAGCATCATTCTTTTTAATGGCTACATAGCAATCCATTGTATTTCTGCACCGTTATTTATTTAACCAGTCTCTATTACAGGATGTTTAGATTGTTTCTATTTTTTTTCCTACTATGAACAATACTACTGCTCTTTTCATATATCTTTATACATTAGTGCTAACATTTCTGAAGGATAAATTTACAGAAGTAGAATTCAGATGGGGGACAGTGATTATGTCTTAAATTACATACAACTGTCAAGTTATGCCCTACCCTCATAAAGTTTATTCCAAATTATATTCCTAACAGTAGAATTTGAAAAATCCCTCAACACTGAATGTTAAGAATCGTTTTTATCTTTGCTTATCAGATAGGTGAAAAATGTTCTACTGTTATTTTGATTTGCATGTCTTTTATTAGTGAAGTTGGGCATATGTTATTGACCACTTATGGTCACTCTCTTGTGGTGTGCGTGCTTATATCCTTTGCCTGTTTTCAGGGAAAAGAAATTCAGAATGGTAGAAAAATGCATGGCAGTTTCCTCCCTGTATTGGGCATGGCTTGGGCTCCTGATAGCCTGTTGAAGAAATTTGGAGGTGCCACAGAAGAGGAACAGGAAACAAGCCACAGAAATGAGCAAAAATTATTAAAGGAATGAGTTTAGAAAAGCAAAATGAATAAAGATTGCTTAGGCCAGAGAATAGAAAAGGGAAGGGGCAGTAGGAAGGACTCACCACTTCTGAATGGTAGGTGTTTCAAGACCCTTCTTGGCTGATATGTACTCCTTCTACCAGGAACCAACTTCGGTTCCCATAGAGGGCTTTATTCAGTGTGAGGAAGGTCTTTCTGATTATACGTGCTGGTTCTAGTCTACGTTTCTACTCTTAGAGACATTTCAACTCAACTGGAGATAATTTTGGTGCAGTGCCTCCTACACTTCAAATCATGGCGCAAAATATTCCAATAGCTCTGCGTTCCTTTTTTTAATCGGGCCGCTCACCACTGCAGCCTCTCCCGTTGCGGAGCACAGGCTCCGGATGCTCAGGCTCAGC
>NC_041225.1:84978929-85052219 GCF_002837175.3 Physeter macrocephalus
ACCGGGGCACGAACCCGGTTCCCCTGCATCGGCAGGCGGACACGCAACCACTGCGCCACCAGAGAAGCTCCCCTTTTTTTAACTTAGAGAAATTTAAGATACAGTGGTCAGGTCAATCTGACATCATTTAATTAAAAATTTGGGGCTCTTTCCTACCCACCTTCTACCGCAGTGTTTGGAACTGTCCCTTCCTCCTTCCCAGCAGCATGTGCCTTTAGCACTTACGGCAGCTCCTTTACAAGTTATGTCCTCTGCCTGGATGCTGACTGGGGCACCAGGGTTAATATGGCAGCAACCCAGCTCAGCAGCTGAGAGGTCCCCTCTTTCCACAGGACCTGAGCAAGTGTTTTGCATTCAAGGAGTCTTCAGTGATCGGTACAATCCAGATGGCAGCCCTCACCTGTGCTATCTCTCTGCCTCTGCCCCTCTGCGACGATCTTGACTCCAATCTCATTACTGGGCTCTTTTCCCTGTTCTCCAGAAGGTACCCTCTTGTACCAAAAGCATTAGTGAGCAATGCAGTATGAGGAAGGTACAGTCAAGGACCCGGGCCCCCCTGACTTCCCTCTCCTATGAATAGAATTAGAGAGTCCAAACTAGAAAACTGAGGCATCACCAACTCCTCCCAAACCTTCCGCTCCCCCATTCCACTAGTGACTGGATCTTATCAAATTTCTCTAAAATGTGATCTATTTTTGCAACCTTATTATCCCTGGTTTAGTCTAAATCCTTTCTCCCTTTCCTGAATGAATGCTTTGGCCTGCTGGCTTCCTCCAGTCACATCACCCTCCAGACCACTTAATCATATAACTATTCATTTATTCACTCATCTGCCATTCTGTGAGAATTGACTTGTCTTTGTGCCAAACACATCCAATAGATGCTGTAAGACTGAGTTATCAATTACAAAGAAGACATCCAGGCAATCAGCCCTCTTGGTTCAAAGGAGCTGGGGAGGGGCTTTCTGGGGTGGTGTTCCAGAGGCAGATGAACTTGAGGTGAGCCTTGAAGTGTGCATAAGTAGAAAACACCATGAGTTGTCCATCCAGCAGTCCTTCCCCATTCTTTCTTGCTGCAGTGGTTCACATTCTCATATGCTCAGGGAAGCTGCTTTTGACTCCAGCCACAGATGGGGGATCTTGATTGGTTCACACAAATCACGGTGGTTCTCCTTTCAGTGATTAGCTTAGGCCAATAGGACCTTAGGGGAAGGCTTCTGGGAGGCTGAGGGGAATGCTTCTGGTAAAGGTTTTCTTCCCTCGTGAAAACAAATGTATGGGAAGAAAAGCTCCTCTTCTTCACAGATGTTACCATATACGCATGTGATTCCTGAAATCACAGCCACCTACTTGCAGCTGTGAGGAGAGATATTGCCAACATGTTGAGGCTGGCAGAAACGTGGAAAGCATTTGGGTTCTTTAAGGTCACAAGCCTGCAAGTTAAGCAACTCTGGAAACTACCCACCTGCAAACTCCCATAACAAACTTATTATTTAAGTCTCTTTTAGTTGGGTCTTCAGTTGCTTGCAGCCCAAAGTATCGTGCAGGTGAGATGCAGCCCAATGGGATGACTATTTCCTGGCTTGCTGTCCTGGGGTCACAGTGACACTCTTCATTTTTCTGACTTTCCCAAGGTCAGGCTTGCATGCTACAGGGTGTATTATTGAATACCAACTCTGCAGCCTGGCCTGATGGAGAAGTGGAGGATCAGGGGCTAGAACATGGGTCAGAGAGCCTGTCTTTTTTTTTTTTTTTTTTTTTTTTTTTTTACTTAAGCATTGTTATTTATTCAGCAAATATTCTTAAGCACTTACTACGTGTCTGGCACTATTCTAGGTGCTGTAGTGACCAAAGAAAAAGGCACAATTTCTGGGTTCAAGGAGGTGCATCCACTACAGAGGTGACCATGTAGACTGATGTAATACAGGAACATTGTGATATGCTTTCCAAAAGCATAAAGAAATGGCCAGTGAGTGAACTGTGTACAAATTAGAAATTATAAGGCTTTAGTTTCTTTTCTTTTTTGTGTGTGTTTCTCTGTTCTTTTTTTAATTGAAGTATAGGTGATTTACAATGTTGTGTTAATTTCTGCTATACAGCAAAGTGATTCAGTTATATATATGTATATATATATATATATATATATGCATTCTTTTTTTAAAAAAATATTTATTTATTTACTTGGCTGCGCCGGGTCTTAGTTGTGGCATGCGGGATCTTTTATTTGTGGCCTGTGGGATCTAGTTCCCTGACTGTGGATTGAACCCAGGCCCCCTGCATTGGGAGCGTGGGCAGAGTCTTAACCACTGGACCACAGGGAAGTCCCTATACATTCTTTTTTTACAAAATATTCTTTTCCGTTATGGTTTATCATAGGATATTGAATATAGTTCCCTGTGCTATACAGTAGGACCTTGTTGTCTCTCCATCCTATATATAAAAGCTTACATCTGCTAACCCCAGCCTCCCACTCCGTCCCTCCCCCAACCTCCTCCCCCTTGGCAACCACCAGTCTGTTAGAGAGCCTCTCTTACAGTCTCATCTTATGCCAGAGAGCGCCCAGCACATCCAGAAACCATGAGCATCCCAGGCTGGAAAGGCATCTTGGCCACCATCTGGGTCAGAGGGCAAGCAAGTGATTTAAATGAATGAACAGGCCTGTGTTAGCTTAGTAGACATGTAGGAATATCCTTTATTTCATGAAGAAAGATGCTCTCTTTAATTCTTTCTTGATGCAGATGGACCTCTTGGTTTACCTTTCTTTGTTCTTATGGGAATGGAAGAAGAAGAACTGTTCTATTGAAAAATAAACTCAGCCTCAGGTTGGGGAGATATAGGCTATATTGGGGAATGTGGTGGACTGCAAAGAGTGCCCATCTAAAGGGGGTGGCTTGGTCGCTGAGCCTGCGCGTCCGGAGCCCGTGCTCCGCAACGGGAGAGGCCGCAGCAGAGGGAGGCCCGCATACCACAAAAAAAATAAATAAATAAAATCAAAAAAAAAATAAAGGGGGTGGCTGTGGATGGCACCAAGTGATGGCTGCCATATGGAAATCCCAGAGCAGTATGATAAGTCTTCTGATTTCTCAAGAGAAGCCCGAAATCTGATTTAAAAATTTTTGGAAGGCGGACATATCCCTTTGTGTGGTGAACATGTGCATTCTAGGCACAAACATGTGGAAGCAGAACCTAGGGACAGAGCATTTGGGGTCAGGAGTGCAGAGTGTGTAGGTGAAGATTCAGAGAGAGAGACAGGAGCTTGGGCTTTTGAGGGACAGATGTTGAATTCTTGCCTAGGTGACAAACATGAAAATGAGGTTAAAAAGCACACTATAGAGGGGCTTCCCTGGTGGCACAGTGGTTGGGAGTCTGTCTGCCGATGCGGGGGACGCGGGCTCGTGTCCCGGTCCGGGAGGATCCCAGGTGCCGCGAAGCGGCTTGGCCTGTGGGCCATGGCCGCTGGGCCTGCGCGTCCGGAGCCTGTGCTCCGCAGCGGGGGAGGCCGCAGCGGTGAGAGGCCCGCATACCGCAAAAAAAAAAAAACAAAAAAAACACTATAGAAAATATAGAAATGACTAAAGAAGAAAATGAAAACCACTCACAAGCCTGCTTTATAAAGAAACACTAATTTTTAATCTTTTCCCTTATAGTCTTTTTTTTTTTCTCTTACAGTCTTCTTTCCTGAGTTTGTTTTTTTTTAATTTTTTAAATTTTTGGCTGCGTTGGGTCTTCGTTGCTGCGTGCAGGCTTTTCTCTAGTTGCGGGGAGGGGGGGTGCTACTCTTTCCTGTGGTGTGCAGGCTTCTCCTTGCGGTGGCTTCTCTTGTTGTGGAGCACAGGCTCTAGGCACGTGGACTTCTGTAGTTGCGGCATGTGGGCTCAGTAGCTGTGGAGCACAGGCTTAGTTGCTCTGCAGCGTGTGGGATCTTCCTGGACCAGGGATCGAACCCGTGTCCCCTGCGTTGGCTGACGGATTCTTAACACTGCGCCACCAGGGAAGTCCCCTTTCCTGACTTTAGATTGTGAGCATTTCCCCCTCATCATTAAAAGCTCTCTACAGACTTACTTTGGAATGGCAATAATGTAAGTCTAATACCAAGGCCATGTCTCGTGTAACCCCAAATATTTTTATTCTGTCAGAATAAAACTCCTTCCTGAATCTTGGCTGGTCGCTGTGTTCACTACATGTGACACTTGTCATGATACTGCAGTAGGTTGTCTGCATCCCATGCTTGGGGGCAAGATGGGGGGTAATAGGAAAGGATAAAATCTGGCAGGCAAAGAAATCTAGGGAGAGGACCAAGGCTAACCAGTCACTGGAGATCTTCAAGTGAAACTTAAATGCCCAAGTGGGATTCCTTTTATGAAACTTTAATTAAATAAACTTCCTGGGTGTAAGCCACATCTGCTCCTGGGTTCTTTAGGGGCTCTGGGAGTGGGTAGGAAGTGTTTACATTCGCCTCCTGCTAATGTTACTCTCAGATCGCCAGGCTAGGAGTGAAAGAAAGGGCATAGGCAAATCCATGCCTGGTCAATTCAAAGTATTTGCTGACAGATGGCCAACAGGCAAATGAAAAGATGCTTAATATTGCTAATTATTAGAGAAATGAAAATCAAAACTACAATGAGGTATCACCTCACACCAGTCAGAATGGCCATCATTAAAAAGTCTACAAATAATAAATGCTGGAGAGGGTGTGGAGAAAAAGGAACCCTCCTACACTGTTGGTGGAAACGTAAATTGATACAGCCACTATGGAGGTTCCTTAAAAAACTAAAAATAGAGCTACCATACGACCCAGCAATCCCACTCCTGGGCATATATCTAATTCTAAGATACATGCACCCCAGTGTTCATAGCAGCACTATTTACAATAGCCAAGATATGGAAGCAACCTAAATGTCCATCCACAGGTGAATGGATAAAGATGTGCCATATATACATATATATACACACACTATATATATATATTTATGTGTATATATATATATATATATACACATTGTATATATAATGGAATATTACTCAGCCATAAAAAAGAATGAAATAATGCCATTTGTAGCAACATGGATGGATTTAGAGATTATCATATTAAGTGAAGTAAGTCAAAGAGAAAAAGACAAATGATATCACTTATATGTGGATTATAAAAAAATGATACAAATGAACTTATTTATAAGACAGAAATAGACACACAGACATAGAGGACAAATTTGTGGTTACCAAAGGGGATGGGGGTGCGGAGAGAGAGATAAATTAGGAGTTTGGGATTAACAGATACACACTACTATATACAAAACAGATGAACAACAAGGACTTACTGTAGAGCACAGAGAACTATGTTCAATATCTTGTATAACTGATTCACTTTGCTGTACACCTGAAACTAACACAACATTGTAAATCAACTATGCTTCAATTTTTAAAAATTGTTAAAAAAAATACTTGCTGAGCAGCAATTTCCAACAGTTAAGTCAGTCAGCGAGCGAGGCCCTCTAGCTGTCCCCTCTGGAGTAAGTGGCCCTGGGGCCGGCTAGAAGGAGTGTGAGCGATGACGGGCTGCAGGAGTCCCTGGGGAATGAGGTTGTCACACGGCCTCTGAGTCTCATCTTTGTGTCTGTCACCTCTCACTGCCCTCTGGTTTAGGGGAGGGGGGCCCTGGCAGACACACTATACCTACTTTGTGACTGCGTGCATCTCCCCGAGGGTGTGTTCCTGTGCCTTGTGCAATGATGGCTAGTCACCGGGCACAGGTGTGAATGCATTTCCCAGGCAGCTGGCATGATGAAAACGCTGGCCCAGCTCCCCAGTGAACACTTGGCACCCCTCCTCTCTACTGTGTTCCCTTAACAGACACTTGACATGGTAGTGGGAACCGGCTTCAAAGATCATTCACAACACACCTGCGTGAGTGAGATCTTGCTTTGTGTGTATGTAACACCATTCCCAGGGATCAGTGAGGGTGAAACCAACAAAACAAACTGATGTGCGATGCAGATTGTTTGTAGTGCTAATAATAATTAATACAATAACTATTTATTGAGCCTTTGCTATGTGCCACTCTTTGGGTGAAGGGCTTTTATGCATGAACTCATTTAAGCTTCATGAAACCTCCCTGAGTTGGATACCATTAATATCTTAATTGTGATGATGAGGAAACTGAGGCCCACGAGAGCACATTACAAACAAACAAAACAAAACACCTCCAGGTTGCCCAGGAAGGGTGAAGGAGAGCTTCCCAAGAAAATGACACACACTCAGAGCCAGAATGTTACCAATTTTTGTAAAGGTTATATTTCATTTGGTCAACCAACTGAACTCTTTAAATTAATTGCAGTAGATTTTTCAGTTGCTTTGCTAGGGTTTTTTAAGTGTACAATGAAATCAGTATAATATTTCCTCTTTTAAAAAATTTATATTTCTAATTTCTGTTTCATGTCTATTGTACTGGCCAGATCTTTCCAAATAATGCTAAGTAACCATGACAATGGTGAGAAGTTCATGATTTTAAAATGACTAATTTAGTGTTTTACAATTAAGAATGATGGTAGCTCTTGGTTTGAAAGAGATAATCAGTTAAGAAAGTGGTCTCTGTTCCAACTGATTTTATGTTTTGTGTTGAAAATGGAGATTGTATTTTATCAAATGTTTTTAGGAAAATATTGACCCAAATGTAAGGTTTTTCTCATTTGACTTACTACAGTGTGTTTTCTTAGCTGCCCCTTATATCCTTGTAGTCCTGGATATACCACATTGGGGAGGAAGAAATTTTCCTCTACTCTTCTAGGTTCTTCTGGCTGGTCTAAGAATTAAATTGACATGAGACAGACGAACAAGAGAAAGTCACACAAAGTTTAATAACATGTATACATGGGAGAGACCAGGAAAACTGAATAACTCTCCAAAATGGCTGAAGCCCTCACCATACATACCATTCAGCTAAAGACGAAAGAGGATGTTGGGATAGCGGTTTGGGGCTTCAAAAGGGAAGAAGGCCAATTCACATGGAGATGAAAAAGTAAACGTTTGGTAAAGAAATGATTGATGGGTCACGCAGAGAAATTGGGACACAGAATTTTAATAAATAGACTTTGCTAGATTCCTCCCTGTCTACACACCTAGCTCAAACTATAGTTATCTATGGTGATGGCTCCCATCCTGGAACAGGTCCTCTATCTACATTTTTTAGGCAGTTAGTGGGAAGGTCAAAGTATCTTCTTGAGTTTTTTGGGTCTTAAGTGTCTTCAGCTTGAAATAATCTGCATGCCAAAGAGACATTTTGGCGCGGCAAATTTTGTTCCCCACAGATCTATTGGTTGTGATACTTTTTTAAAAAATGGACTTCAAATTAAAAAACCTAAAATTTTATTTAGAATTTTTCAATATTCATTTATAAATGAGACTGAGCTATAGTTCTCTGTCTCTGTCTCTCTTTCCCTAAGTTGTTTGGGCACCTAATCATTTTTGCTTTGAATCTGAAATGAATGCTTTCTAAGCTCTGGAATGATTCTAATTCATTGAAGGAGAAAGAGAAGACTTTCCTAAGCAATATAGGAAACCCAGAATCAATTAAGAAACAAATAGACAAAATTGACTGCATACATAACAGTTTTTAACATGGCAAAACACACCATAAATAAAGTCAAAGATAAACACTTTGGGGATGCATTTGTAATACAAATGACAGAAAAATAGTTACTATCACACAAAAAGATTCTACAAGTTATAAGTGTCAACTACAAATTGGCACTTGCCATTGGCACTTGCCATCTACTTCTACAAGGATTAAATCATGTGCTGCTACAGCTGCTGACTTTCCCTGAAAGGAGTTCACGGTGGAGAGCAGAAATGCAGCACTCTGTGCTCTGGGAAAAACTGGCAGAACAGGTCTTCAGATAGATATTTTCAGGAGCCAATTTTATGAGCCCAATTCTTGTATCTCCCCCTATCTAGAAAAGCACTAAAATCCTTCATGGTGATGACTGCTCCTTGTGACTAGCAGAAACCTCTGCAACAAAATATGTGCTTGATTGCATGTACTACCCCTTCACCAAAATCACATAGGTACTGACCGTCCCCCCTACCTCTTTGGAGCAGTATCTCAGAGCTATCTAAAATGCTGTCTCCCGGGCTATAGTCCTCATTTTTCCCCAAATAAAACTTAACTCACAGCTCACATTGTACATTTTTTTAAGTCGACATAAGGAAAAGAAAAACAAGCCGATTCAAAATGAATAAAGAATTTGAACAGTAATTCAGAGAAGAGGAAATCTAAATGGCCAATTAGCATATAACAAGATGTTTAATCTCATTAATTGTCAGAAAATGTAAATTAAAACATCACTGATATACTTCTTCACATATTAGACCAGTAAAAATGAATAAGGCTTCTTTCTATATATAGAGGTGTTAAGGATGCAAAAAATAGACACTCTCCCTATGATAGATATATGAATTATTACAGTTTATTAGGAACCTGTCCTAGCAATAACTATTAAAGTAAAATATATGCTATGGTAGACACTGTTAGTCTCCTATCCAATATCCACAACTTTTTTCTTCCTGGCAATAGAATCCTAATTTTGTTTATGGAAGCAAGGCGATAAATTGTAATTGATTTAAACCATCATGAAAATCCTGTTCTTTTCTAGCTATTCAATTTCTCAGTTTCCCTTCCACCTGGCAGTGGTCATATAACCCAGTTTTCGTCAATAGAATGTAAGAGAAAGACTGCTGAAAGAGCTCTGAGAAGGCCTTTGTTTTGCTAATGTAAGGTACAAATGTAAGTGTTGCTACCGTTTCCCCTTTACCTTGAATGTGAACATGATCGATGCCTGGAGTTGTGGCAGCCATCTTGTAATCATGAGGAGGCAAACATGAAAACAAAATGTCAAAATGCTAATGTCAACTGAAACAAAAACACACAACATAAGAGTTGTGAGTTTCAGTTTTATTCAGGGATCTTACTGAAGACTATGAGCCAGGAAACAGCCTCTTAGATAGCTCTGAGGAACTGCTCTGTGGAGGTAGGGGAGGAGCCAGTATACATAAAAATTTTTTGGCTTGGAAATACCTGTAGTCAAGCATGTATCTTGGTGAAATACTACTGTCAATTACAAAGAACAGACATCTCAAGTCAATGATTTTAGTGCTTTTCTATGTATGAGAAGATCCAAGAATCTAGGGTCATTGAAATTCTTCTTGAGATATGCATCTTAACTTTCTAGGGGTCTGTTTCTCCAAAGCACAGAATACTTTGTCCTGTTTTCTCCATCCTGAATTCTCCTCAGGGCTCACTGTAGGTGGGTGACTGCAGTAGGTTGCAACTTAACCCTTTGTATAACTGGGTGATGAGAAACACTCTGTTCTTTTTGTTCACACTAAGGATATGAGAGCAGAAAAACATATAAGAGCTTGGGTTTCTCAAGCAATACCTACTATTACTTACCTCCAAACGCTTGTTATGTGAGAAAAACAAATCCTAATTTGTTTAAGCCTTTGTTAGTAGGGTTTCTGTTACTGGTAGCCAAATATACCTCTAATAAGACACACAAAACTTTTGACCTAGCCATTCCCATGTGTGACTCTATCCTAAAGAAATGAAAGTACCAGTATGTAGAAAGTTATGTAGAATTTATGTATAACATTGATTTTTGGAAGCAAAGAACTGACAATAAATGGAATGTCTATCAATAGCCATATGGCTCAATAAAATGTAGTATATTCATACAACAGAATGCTGTATAAGTATTAGAAAGAATGATTTGAACTGATGTCTATTGACCTTGAAGGATGTTCATGATGTATTACTCTGTGAAAAATAGCAAATTGAATTGTTAACATTTATAGTATAATCTATTATTTGTGAAAAAAATCTGTATAAGTATATAATGTTTGTATACGTCTACACAAGCATAGAAAAGAGGGATAAAAATGTCTACAGGAGTGAGTGAAGTAACACAATTGAATGAAACAAGGCTAGCAGAAAAAATAAGCTGCCTGAAGTATTATCCAACTTTATTTTTATTGAACTATGAAGAGAAACATCTAATGTGATGTAAATATACATGATATTGGCAATTATATTTTAAATATAGAGTTAGAAGAAAATTTTAAAGTGACATGTTTTTGTTTTCTCATAGTTTCTTACTCTTCTTTTTGTAGAACATGAATTCCAATTTTATTTACCCCTGTCCCAGGAATTTCAAGATAGGTCTTATTTTCCTTTTAATGATGAGAAGGCAGAATTCAGCCTGGAATACTTTACCTAGTAGTGATACTTAATTTTCAGAATGAAAAATGTCTGTTTAAAAGTGTGGTACTCCTACAGTGAGAGGCCCGCGTACCGCAAAAAAAAAAAAAAAAAAAGTGTGATACTCCTAAACAGAGATATAGTGTTTGCACCTTAAAACAAGAAAACCAAAACCAAAACAAAAAACCTCACTGTGGGGCTTCCCTGGTGGCGCAGTGGTTGAGAGTCCGCCTGCCGATGCAGGGGACACGGGTTCGTGCCCCGGTCCGGGAAGATCCCACATGCCGCGGAGCGGCTGGTCCTGTGAGCCATGGGTTCGTGCCCCGGTCCGGGAAGATCCCACATGCCGCGGAGCGGCTGGGCCCGTGAGCCATGGCCGCTGGGCCTGCGCTTCCGGAGCCTGTGCTCCGCAACGGGAGAGGCCACGACGGTGAGAGGCCGGCGTAGAGCAAAAAAAAAAGAAAAACAAAAAAACCTCACTGCAGTTCTTTACCATACAGTCAACATTAACTGAGAAAGACAACTGAGTAATGTTAATTCATTTTCATAATTTCATTTTCATAATTTTTATAGATTTTGGGAATCCAGTTTTCACCTCCTCAAATTAAGAACAAATTTCAGATCATCACTTTCATTACTAGAAAACTGATTTTTGTGTAGGAAAGTGAGCCAGGTTATTTCTTGTCGAATAAGTTTACCAAAGACACAGTTTCTCTAGAATGAATAAATCAAATCATACATTTGACGAACTACTTGTGAATGCCTTTCAAAGTCATTTTGGAGGTATCATCTTGACAAAGAAAAATACCAAGAATTAATCCAATTTTAATTAGTGAACTGAGGTAGAGACCTTTCCTCAGATAACCTGAGCAATGCATGTTTTTTCCCTTTACAGTTAAAAAAATTCCATTCACATTAAGACACTGGTTAGTCACATAACCTCTGTGTAGTGCAGCAGCCTGCCATACTGTACTGCCAATTTATTGTGCATCAAAATGTTTGGGTTAAGCCAGGGTGGGAATCTAGTATACAGAGTTAATTACTACTTTCATCATGTGTTCTCTTCTTAATGTTTTCACAACAAAGAGATTCTTGGTGAATGACACAATGAGTTTAAATTCTGTTTCCATGCTGAATGAGGACACCATGAAATTGTTTCATATGAAGTCTCAGCTTATTATCAACATCACAAAAGCACTGTCTGCAGTTATGCTGACTAATTTTGACCTGAGCACATTAAACTTTTCAAGAATGTTCTCAATGCAAGATAATTTATTCCTCAATGTTTTGTCTGATATGGGCATATGTCCAAAAATTCTTTGCACATGTTAACCCCACCCCTGCCAAAAACCCCAAACCAACAATACCTATTGGATCTCCTGAATAAGTTTAGTTAGTTGTATGATATTAGTTATATCTATGTTCTCATCAGTTACAAGAAAAAAATCACAAATTATCCAATTGCTTCTACCTGACTTGTCCTGAACCTTTTGAACCCTATCTTTATCATGCTGAGCAACACTGTTTCTGGTACATGTGTATTTCTGTATAATTTGGACAAAAACAATGGAAAAGTCCATTTCTTCAGTTCAGTGATTTTTTTTCATCTGACTGATTTTTAGTTATCTTTTTTGTTTTAGTAATAGCTTTACTGAGATGTATTTCTATACCATAAATTACCCCCACTTTTAAGTATACAATTAGCAGTTTTTAGTATAGTCACAAAATTGCGCAACCATCACCATTACTTAATTTTAGTACATTTCAACATTCGCCCCAAAGAAACCCTGTACCCTTTAGCAGACACACTCCTCTCCTATCCCCAGACCCTGATAACCACTAATCTACAGATTTACCTATTTTAAATATTACACATTTCATGTAAATAGAATCATACCGATATGTGACTGTCTATTGTGACTGGCCTCTTTCACTTGGTATTATGTTTTCAAGATTCATTTATGTCATAGTATGTATCTGTACTTTATTCCTTTTTTTTTTTTTTTGGTGAAATAATATTCCATAGTATGGATATACCACTTAAAAAAAATCTGGGGCTTCCCTGGTGGCGCAGTGGTTGAGAGTCCGCCTGCCGATGCAGGGGACACAGGTTCGTGCCCCGGTCCGGGAAGGTCCCACATGCCGCAGAGCAGCTAGGCCCGTGAGCCATGGCCGCTGAGCCTGCGCGTCCGGAGCCCGTGCTCCGCAACAGGAGAGGCCACAACAGTGAGAGGCCCGCGTACCGCAAAAAAAAAATCTGTTCATTGGGTTATGGACATTTGGGTTTTTCCGTGAGCCATGGCCGCTGAGCCTGCGCGTCCGGAGCCCGTGCTCCGCAACGGGAGAGGCCACAACAGTGAGAGGCCCGCGTACCGCAAAAAAAAAAATCTGTTCATTGGTTTATGGACATTTGGGTTTTTCTACTTTTTAGCTATTATGTATAATGTTCCTATGAACATTCATGCACAAGTTCTTATGCTGACATATATTTTCATTTCTCTTGTGTTTTATACTTAGGAGCAGAATTTCTGAGTCATTTGGTAACTCCATGGTTAATCATTTGAGGAACTGCTAAACTGTTTCCAAAGTGGTTGCATCATTTTACATTCCCACCAGCTGTGTATGCGGGTTTTAATTCCTCCACCTCCTCACCAACACTTGTTATTATCTGACTTTTTGACTCTAGGCATTCTCGTGGGCATAACATGGTATCTCATTGTGGTTTTGATTTGCGTTTCTCTGATGATTAACGATGTTGAGCATCTTTTCACGTGTGTTGGTCATTTGTATATCTTTGGAGAGATGTCTATGCAAATCCTTTGCCCATTTTTATTTCTATTTTTAAATTTTTAAACTTTAAAAAATTTTTATTAAATTTTTTTTTTTTTTTTTGCCACAGAGCTTGTGGGATCTTAGTTCCCCACTAGGGATCCAACCCATGCCCCTTGCAGTGGAAGCACAGAGTCTTAACCAGTGGACCACCAGGGAAGTTCCTGCCCATTTTTAAATTGGGCTCTTTTTCTTTTTACTGTTGAGTTATGAGTTCTTCATATATTCCAGATACTTGACTCTTACTGGATATATGATTTGAAAGTATTTTCTTTCATTCTGTGGATTGTCTTTTCACTCTCTTGATGATATTCTTTTAAGCACAAAAGATTTTAATTATGATGAAATCCAATTTATCTAATTTTTCTTTTGTTGCTTGTGCTTTTGGTGTCTTACTTAAGAACTGCTGCCTAGCCCAAGGTCAAAGATTTACTCCTATGCTTTCTTCTAAGAGTTTTACAGTTTTAGTTCTTTAGGTCTATGATCTGTTTTGAATTAGTTGTTATATATGGTATGAGATAGGGGTCCAACTTCATTCATCTGCTGGTGGACATCCATTTGTCAAAAAGACTGTTCTTTCTCAATTGCATTGTCTTGGCACCCTTGTCTAAGATCAATTAGCCATAGATGTATGGCTTTATTTATGGACTTTCAATTCTATTCCCATTAATCTATTCTTAGGTCAATTCTCCCTTGTGCCAACGCCACACTGCCTTGATTACCATCGCTTTGTTTTAAGTTTTGAAATCAGGAACTGTGAGTCCTCTTACTTTGTTCTCCTTTGTTTTAGCTACTCTACATTGCTTACAATTCCATATAAATTTTAGAATCAACTCATCAGTTTCTATAAAGAAGTCAGCTGAGATTCAGAGAGGGATTGCTTTGAGTCTGTAGATCGATTTGGGGTATACTGCCATCTTTTTTTTTTTATGAAACACAAAGCATATTTACTCTTTTATTGGTGCAAGATGAGCATTATTGAAGGATCAAATAAGTCCAAGGAAAATGAAGCAGAGACCATGGGACTAAACAGTCTGTCTTTAACCAACTTCTCTTATTTGTTGAAATTTTAATGTAGCAGATCAAAGAATAAAGAAAAATAAAGGCTATAACACAGAATTATGATCAACACCTTATGCAAATAATATTATTGTGCTTATACTCAATGGATAGTATTGTATAGACTATACATAGCCCCAAGGAACATGTCCTTTTCCTCCCTCCACATATATGCATATTGCCATCTTAACAATGTTAAGTCTTCCAATCCATAGACATGGGATGTTTTTCCTTTACTTAAGTCTTCTTTAATTTCTTTCAACAGTGTTTTGTAGTTTTCCAAGTTTAAGTCTTATAATTCTTTTGTTAAATTTAATCTTAAGTATTTTATTCTTTTTGATGCTGTTGTGAATGGAATTGTTTTCTTAATTTCATTTTTGGATTGTTAATTGCAAACGTATAGAAATACAATTAGTTTTTAAAGTATTAATCTTGTATCCTGCAACCTTGCTGCAATTATTAGTTCTAATATAATTTTTTAGTAGATTCCTTAGGATTTTCTATATACAAGATCATGTAATCTGCAAATAGAGATCACTTCCTTATTCTTGCCTAATTGCCCTGGCTAAAACCTCCAGTACAATGTTGAATAGAAGTGGTGAGAGTGGACATCCTTCTCTTGTTTCTGATCTTAGTGGGATAAGCACCCAGCCTTTCACCATTAAGTATGTATTAGTTAAATGTGGGCTGTTTGTAGATGTTCTTAATCAGGCTGAGAAAGATTCCTTCTAGTCCTAGTTTTTTGAGTGTTTTTTATAATGAAAGGTTGTTGGAGTTCTTCAAAAGCATTTCTGCATCTATTGAGATCATGTGGCTTTTATTTTTTATTCTATTGATATAATGTATTACATTAATTTATTTATACATATTAAAATAACCTTGTATTCCTGGGATAAATCTCACTTGCTCATGGTTATAATTCTTTTTACATGTTTCTGGATGTTACTGGATGTTACTGAATTCAGTTTGCTAGTATTTTATTGAGGATTTTTGCATTCACATTCGTGAGATATTGGTCTTTAATTTTGTTTTTGTTTTTTGTTTCTTGTGATGGGACATAACTTTTATATGAAGTCTGAGAAGTGGGGAAGTGAGGGGAGGGAAGGAGGAGGGGAGGAAAGGAAAGAAAAATAAACACTGAACTAAACTGGGTCTGAAGTCTTCTAAGCAAAGGAGGGTTACATTAGATATATTTCTCAGACTTTTCCCTAGATAGAGTGGCCTGCCTAGTTAAATTTTCTGCTTGTCGTAGGGTCACTTTTGGTGACATATTTTCAGCAGGAAATTGGTCAGTTCATGGAGGTTTAAAAGTCATTAGCATAGGGCTTCCCTGGTGGCGCAGTGGTTGAGAGTCTGCCTGCCGATGCAGGGTACACGGGTTCGTGCCCCGGTCCGGGGGGATCCCACATGCTGCGGAGCGGCTGGGCCCGTGAGCCATGGCCGCTGAGCCTGCGCGCCCGGAACCGGTGCCCCGCGACGGGAGAGGCCACGGCAGTGAGGGGCCCGCGTACCGCAAAAAAAAAAAAAAAAAAAAAAAAAAAAGTCATTAGTATAATTGATTAGCATTCTTTGAAAATAAATTTACTCACTATCTGTTATTATAATGCTTTATCATTTCGAATTTTGAGTTTTGGGTTTCTTTACCGTTTTTTTTTTCTTGTTTGGATTTGTTTGTTCAAAGAAAGCACACTAGAATTTATTTACTGAATCGAATGTTTTTCTGTTTTTGATTTATTTATTCCTGGTTTTATCTTTATGGTTTTCTTTCTTCTACTTTCTTTAGGCATTTTGTTGGTTCTTTTGTAAATTATTGAATTGAACATTTAGTTATTTTGTTTGTTCTTTGGTTAATTTAATTAAATAATAAAGATGATTTTAATTCTGAATCAACTGGCTACAGATTATAAATTTTGATATGTAATCATTTTTTGTTATTTTGTAGTCAGTTTTCAGTTTTATATTTATCCATGTGTCTCCTGGCCAAAATTATTTGAGTCTTTTCTTAATGAAAACATTAAGTTGTTGTTATTGTTGTAGCTGTTTAAATTCATATGATTTATTTATAGCTTTAGTATATTGTCTTTAGAGAGTGTGAATTGTACACTTTCTGGGTCAACCTTAAAGTTTGCTGTTTCAAGGTGGATGGCCTGGGCTTCCCTTGTGGTGCAGTGGTTATGAATCCACCTGCCAATGCAGGGGACATGGGTTTGATCCCTGGTTGGGGAAGATCCCACATGCTGTGGAGTAACTAAGCCCCTGCACCACAACTACTGAGCCTGCGCTCTAGAGCCTGCGAGCCACAACTACTAAAACCTGTGCGCCTAGAGCCCATGCTCCGCAACAAGGGAAGCCACTGCAATGAGAAGCCAGTGCACTGTAACGAAGAGTAGCCCCCGCTCGCCGCAACTAGAGAAAGTATATGCGCAGCAACGAAGACCCAACACAGCCAAAAATAAATAAATAAATAAATAAATAAATAAATAAGTAAGTAAGTAATAAATAAAAGAAAAAAGTGGATGGCTTTGTGAGAAAAAGATTGCTTCCAGTGTTTGATATATGCCCTTTATTCCATGTCAGTATTTCAAATATTCACTCAAGGAAACATCCCAGTCACAGATTGAATGCTTTTGAGAGTGTTTATGACCGCTCAGAGTTCAACTCAAAGAGCATAGCATTGGAATTGGGTTCTCAATATGCCTTTACTGGAGTTACATCATCTGTACTTTCTTTTCCAGAATGGAAATCACCTAGTGTTCACCTGTATGTATATATTCAGAGAGTAAGGCTTGGATATGGCCATAATTAAACCCTATATAGATCAACCAATCATATTCAATTGAGAGATATTTTTGACCACAGATCCTTAAGTGGGTAGAAGTTCACAGAATGTTTGGAATGTATTTCTGATCCAATTGAAGATTGCAGTCCATCAAAGTGTAGAGGATGAAGCAGATGAAAATGACAGCCTATACTGTGTGCCAGATACAGTTCTAAGCTTTATAAAATTTACATATTTAATCTCTGCAATCACTTCTGAGGGTATCCCCATTTTATGGTGAAGGAAACTGATGTGCACAGTTATTAAATAAATTACCCAAGTTCACACAGCTAATAAGCGACAGATCTGGGATTTGAACTTAGGCAAACTGACTTTCAAGCTGTGCTCATAACATTAAGCTACACTGTAGCAAAGATCCGCAGCAGAAGAGTGGTCAGAAGACTACTTGGCTTTGGGAGATCCACAGAGAGTTTTGGTGTCTTTTCCTGCATCCCTACTTTCTCCCCCACATAATCTAGAGGGAAATAGGAAGATTTTCAGATTGGGTATGGAAGGAGGGCTGGGGAGAATATCTGGGTTAGAGTGGTCATAGAGTCTAACTTTTCTTCTTTTGCTTCAAAGGTTGGGAAAAAAACCATGGTAGTTCAGTCTGTATACATACTGTATACATTTTTTCTGAGTATAACACACTGTGTTTACCTTCAGGGTGTGCCCAAGAAGTTGGTTCTTCTCATCTTCCTTCCCATTTTAAATTAAATAAATGTCCATGGGTATAAATGTTTCTTTCTAGAAAGTGCCTTACCTGTTAAGAGCAGTGTATACTCTGTGTTCATTTTTGCCTTATGTATTTTTGAAACAATGCCATTTGGCACACACATGGCACATTTTAAGTTTTTATATCTTCCTGGTAAATGTAACCTTTTAGCATTATGAAATGCCTTGTGGTACACTTTATCTTATGTGAGTATAGCCACACCAGCTTTCTTTTACTTGGCAATTTTATAGTCTATATTTTTCTACTCTTTTATATTCAATTTTTCTGTACCCTTATTTTTAAGATACATTTCTTATAAGCAGTATACAGTTAGGTTTTTAAAAAATTGAAATATAGTTAATTTACAATGTTGTGTTAGATTCAGGTGTACAGCACAGTGATTCAGATATATATATATATTCTTTTTCAGATTCTTTTCCACTACAGGTTATTACAAGGTATTGAATATAGTTCCTTGTGCTATACAGTAGGTCCTTGTTGTAGGTTTTTTTAAAGATTGAAGTATAGTTGATTTACAATATGATATTAGTTTCAGGTATACAAAATAGTGACACGATATTTTTACATATTATATTTTTATACATTATAGCCACTACAAAATAAAATAATAGCTGTATTTCTGTGCTGCACAAAATATCCTTGTTGCTTATTTATTTTATACATAGTAGTGTGTATCTCTTAATCCCCTACTCCTATCTTGCCCCTCCCCACTTGTAACCACTAGTTTGTTCTCTATATTTGTGAGTCTGTTTCTGTTTTCTCATATATATTTGTTTTATATTTTAGATTCCACATATAAGTGATAACATGGAGTATTTGTCTTTCTCTGTCTGACTTACTTCACTAAGTATGATACTCTCTAGGTCCATCCATGTTGTTGCAAATGGCAGAATTTCATTCGGTTTTATGGCTGAGTAGTATTCCATTATATATAACTCACATCTTCTTTATCCATTCATATGTTGATGGACACATAGGTTGCTTCCATATCTTGGTTATTGTAAATAATGTTGCTATGAACATTGGGGTGCATGTATCTTTTTGAATTAGTGTTTTTATTTTCTTTGGACATACATACAGCAGTGGAATTGCTGGATCATATTTAGTTTTTAGTTTTTTGAAGATTCTCCATACTGTTTTTCATAGTGACTGCACCAATTTACAACTCCACCAACTCCATTTTCTCCACATCCTTGACAACATTTGTTATTTGTAGGTTTTTTGATGTAACCATTTTGACAAGTGTGAGGTGATATTGTGGCTTTGAATTGCATTTCTCAGATGATTAGTGATGTTGAACATTTTTTCATGTGCCTGTTGGTCATCTGTATATCTTCTTTAGAAAAGTATTCAGATCTACTGCCCATTTTTTAATCAGGTTGTTTGTTTTTTAAAATATCGTGCTGGGGCTTCCCTGGTGGCACAGTGGTTGCGCGTCCGCCTACCGATGCAGGGGAACCGGGTTCGCGCCCCAGTCTGGGAGGATCCCACATGCCGCGGAGCGGCTGGGCCCGTCAGCCATGGCTGCTGGGCCTGCGCGTCCGGAGCCTGTGCTCCGCAACGGGAGAGGCCACAACAGAGGGAGGCCCGCATACCACAAAAAAAAAAAATAAAAATAAAAAATAAAATAAAATATTGTGCTGTATGAGCTATTTATATATTTTGGGTATTAACCCCTTATCAGTCATATCATTTGCAAGTATTTTCTCCCATTTAGTAGGTTGTCTTTTCATTTTGTCAATGGTTTTCTTTGTTATGCAAAATCTTTGAAGTTTAATTACGTCCCTTTCATTTTTTCTTTTTTTTTTTTTTTTTTTTTTTTGTGGTACGCGGGCTTTGAAGTTTAATTACCTCCCTTTCATTTTTTCTTTTTTTTTTTTTTTTTTTTTTTGTGGTACGCGGTCCTCTCACTGTTGTGACCTCTCCCGTTGCGGAGCACAGGCTCCAGACGCGCAGGCTCAGTGGCCATGGCTCACGGGCCCAGCTGCTCCGCAGCACGTGGGATCCTCCTAGACTGGGGCACGAACCCGCGTCCCCTGCATCGGCAGGCGGACTCTCAACCACTGCGCCACCAGGGAAGCCCCCTTTCATTTATTTTTGCTTTTGTTTCTTTTGCCTTAGGAGGCAGATTCAAAAAAAATATTGCTGCGATTTATGTCAGAGTGTTCCACCTACATTCTCTTTTAGGAGTTTTATGGTTTCAGATCTTACATTTAGGTCCTTAATCCATTTTGAGTTTATTTTTTTGTTTATGTTATGAGAAAATGTTCTAATTTCATTCTTTACATGTAGCTGTCCAGTATTCCCAGCACCACGTATTGAAGAGGCTGTCTTTTCTGTACAGTATATTCTTGCCTCCTTTGTTGTAGATTAATTGACCATAAGGGCATTGGTTTATTTCTGAGCTCTCTAGTCTGTTCCATTGATCTATATGTCTGTTTTTGTGCCAGTACCATGCTCTCTTGATTACTGTAGCTTTGCAGTATAGTCTGAAGTTTGGGAGGTATAACCTCCAGTCTTTGTTCTTTTTCTCAAGATTGCTTTGGCAATTAGAGGTCTTTTGTGATTCCATATAAATTTTAGGATAATTTGCTCTGGTTCTGTGAAAAATGTCCTGGGTATTTTGATAGGGATTACATTAAATCTGTAGATTGCTTTGGGTAGTGTGACCATTTTAATAATATTAATTCTTCCACTCCACGAACATGGGATATCTTTCCATTTCTTTGTATCATCTTCAGTTTCCTTTGTCAGTTTTTGTAGTTTTCAGAGTATAGATCTTTCACCTCCTTAGTTAAGTGTATTCCTAGATATTTTATTCTTTTTGACGCTATTTTAAATGGGATTGTTTTCTTGCTGTCTCTTTCTGATAGTTCATTATTAGTGTATAGAAAAGCAACAGATTTCTGTATATTAATCTTGTATCCTGCAACTTTACTGAATTCATTTATAAGTTCTAATAGAATTTTTTTTTTTTTTTGGTTTGGAGATTTTAGAGTTTTCTATGTATAGTATCATGTCATCTGCAAATAGTGGCATTTTTACTTCATCCCTTCCAATTTGTATGCCTTTTATTTCTTTTTCTTATCTGATTGCTGTGGCTAGAACCTCCAATACTATGTTAAATATAAGTGGCTAGAGTGGGCACCCTTGTCCATGATTTTAAAGGGAAGGCTTTCAGTTTTTCACCATTGAGTATGATGTTAGCTGTGGACTTGTCATAAATGGCATTTATTATGTTGAAATATATTCCCTCTATACCAACTTTAAGGAGAGTTTTTATTGTGAATGGATGTTGAGTTTTGTCAAATGCTTTTTCTGCATCTGTTAGGATAATCATGTGATTTTTATCTTTCCTTTTGTTTAAGGGGTGTATCACAGTGATTGATTTGCAAATATTGAACCATCTTTGCATCCCTGGAATAAATTCCACTTGATCATGGTATATGATCCTTTTTATATATTGTTGAATTTGATTTGCTAATATTTTGTTGAGGATTTTTGCATCTATATTCATCAGACATAATGTCCTGTAATTTTCCTTTTTTGTAGTGTCCTTGTCTGGTTTTGGTATCAGGGTAATGGTGGCCTCATAGAATTAATTTGGGAGTGTTCCATCCTCTTCAGTTTTGTGGAATAGTTTGAGAAAGATAGGTATTAACAATTCTTGGTATGTTTGGTAGAATTCCCCTTTGAAGCAGTATGGTCATGGACTTTTGTTTGCTGGGAGTCTTTTTTAAATTGCAAGTTTAATTTCATTACTTGTGATCAGCCTGTTCAGACTCTCAATATCTTCCTGATACAGTCTTGGAAGTTGTATTGGGTGGGCCAAAATTTCGTTCGTTTTTTTCCATAAGATGGCTCTAGTAGCACGTAGTTGTCTTTTTTTTTGTTAGATTGTATGTGACAGCTGTCATATCAGCGTGCATTTAAAAAAAGACATCAAAATTGGTGAATTTTTGTGTAGCCACTTTAATATTGAAGATGGAAGAAAAAAGCAACATTTTTCACATATTATGCTTTATTATTTCAAGAAAGGTAAAAATGCACAAAAAGTTTTGTGCAGTGTATGGAGAAGGAGCTGTGATGGATCGAACATGTCAAAAGTGGTTTGCGAAGTTTCATGCTGGAGATTTCTCTCTGGATGATGCTCCATGGTCGGGTAGACCAGCTGAAGTTGATAGTGATCAAATTGAAACAATAATTGAGAACAAATCAACGTTATACCAAGTGGGAGATAGCCGACATATTCAAAATATCCAAATCAAGCGTTAAAAATAATTTGCACCAGCTTGTTTATGTCCATCGCTTTGATGTTTGGGTTCCACATAAGTTAAGTGAAAGAAACCTTCTTGACCGTATTTCCGCATGCAATTCTCTGCTGAAACGTAATGAAAATGTTCCGTTTTTAAAACAAATTATGATGGGCGATGAAAAGTGGATACTGTACCATAATGTGGAACAGAAGAGATCGTGGGGCAAGTGAAATGAACCACCACCAACCACACCAAAGGCCGGTCTTCATCCAAAGGTGATGTTGTGTATATGGTGGGATTGGAAGGGAGTCCTCTATTATGAGCTCCTTCCAGAAAACCAAACGATTAATTCCAACAAGTACTGCTCCCAATTAGACCAACTGAAAGCAGCATTCGACGAAAAGCGTCTGGAATTAGTCAATAGAAAACGCATAAGCTTCCATCAGGATAACACAAGACCACGTGTTTGTTTGATGACCAGGCAAAAACTGTTACAGCTTGGCTGGGAAATTCTGATTCATCTGCTGTATTCACCAGACGTTGCACCTTCAGATTTCCATTTATTTTGGTCTTTACAAAATTCTCTTAATGGAAGACTGTAAAAGGCACCTGGAACAGTTCTTTGCTCAAAAAGATAAAAAGTTTTGGGAAGATGGAATTAGGAAATTGCCTGAAAAATGGCAGAAGGTAGTGGAACAAGAGGGTGAAAATGTTGTTGAATAAAGTTCTTGGTGAAAATGAAAAATCTGTCTTTTATTTTTACTTAGAAAACCGAAGGCACTTTTTGGCCCACCCAGTATATTTAGGTGCTCTTGTATGGGGTGCTGAAAAGAAAAGACCAGCAACCTAGACACTGGTATTGATATTTGATAAAATTATGGCTGAAAACTTTCCAAATCTAAAGAAGAAAACAGATGTCCAGGTACAAGAGGCACAAAAGGTCCCAAACGAAATGAACTCAAACAGGCCCTCACGAAAACATGACATAATTAAAATGATAAAAGTTAAAGAGAGAATTCTTAGGGCATGCCACTTCCTTTTGCAGAAAAGGAAAATGTTTCTGCAGAAAAATCAGTCTTTTGGGGTTCCCTTGTATATAGCTTTTTGTTTTTCTCTTGCTGTCTTAAGAATTCTGTTTCATTAGTTGTTTTTTTCAGGGTTTTTCTCTTGCCCTTTCAACTGAAACAAATTCCTCTGTCTTCTCATTTTGCTTAACTTTCTGTGTCTCTATGAAATTAGGTGAAATGGTTACCTATTGTGGTCTTAAAGGGGTGTCCTTGTGTGGGAGCGGCCTTATACAGTCTGTGTGTGCCCAGTGGCTTTGGTGGGAGAGCTGGATCTGACATGAACACTCATCTTTCCTCAGAGTGTGCTGGGAGCTATTACCTTGGTAGGAGGTGGGGCTGGACATGGAAGGGCTAGAGCCCAAACCAGGTGTTGGCGAGGACGTGGAGTAAAGGGAACTCCTGTGCACTTCTGGAGTGAATGTAAATTGATGCAGTCGTTATGGAAAACAGTATGGAGGTTTCTAAAAAAAATTAAGAACAGAACACCCATATGGTTCAGCAATCCCACTTCTTGGTATATAACCAAAGAAAATGGAATCTGGTTCTCAAAGAGATATCTGCACTTCCTTGTGCATTGCAGCATTATTCACAATAGTCGAGATACGGAGACAAACTAAGTGTCCACCAGTGAATGAATGGATAAAGATGTGCCATATATACACAATGGAATGTGACCCAGCCATGAGAAAGAAGGAAATCCAGCCATTTGTGACAACACGGATGAGCCTTGAGAGCATTATGCAAAGTGAAATAAGACAGACAGAGAAAGACAAATACTGTAAGTCTTCACTTATATGTGGAATCTACAAAAGCTGAACTCAGTGAAACAGAGTAGAATAGTGGTTGCCAGGAGCTGGGGGGTGGTGGGAGAAATGGGGAGAAGTCTGTCAAAGGGTACAAACTTCCAGTTGTAAGATGAGTAAGTTCTGGGGATACAATGTACAGCATTGTGACTATAGTTAAAAATATGTATTATACACTTGAAAGTTGCTAAGAGATAAGATATTGAGTGTCCTCACTACACACACAAAAATGGTAACTATGTGAGGGAGTGGAGGTGTTAATTTCCCTACTGTGGTAGTCATTTTGCAATAGATACATGCATCAAATCATTGCACTGTACACCTTAAACTTACACAATGTTATATGTCATTTCTTTCTCAATAAATCTGGGGGGAAAAAGGGAAAAATATTCCTGTTAAAATCACCTAGGCTGTGACAAGTTTCTTGGTAAGATACTGGTCAGAACATGTAATGTGTTTTTGCCTAGAAGCTAAGCTCTCATGGTAGATAGGTCTTTGGGACTCTCCCTGGTTTCCTATTTGACCTGTGATGTGTCCAACCGTAGCATCCAACACCAAGTCCAGATAACGCAGATCCACGGGACCCAGTGATCCCACATGACGCTGCTCTCCTGCTTCCAGTGACAGACATTGGTCCAACCAAAGCCCCGTATATCTGAGGATTTTGTTCAACAAAATCACCTTGCATCACCTTGCATCCTTCAGCCATCAGGCTAAATGCTTAGGCTACAAAGATGCACAGGACAGAGGTTTTCAACCTTGAGAAGCTCATGACCTGGGGCACAAGACGATCCTGGACACAGGGCAACTTGTGGAGGAGTTTGTCAACAGTGTCAGCCCAGTGAGATGAGTGTCTTAACATAAGGATGTACAAAGTGCTCTGGGTGCGTTGAGAAGGCTCTGCACGGGGGCTCCAAGAAGGCTCCAGAGAGAAAGTGAGGTGTGAGTCCCTTCCTGAAGGACCAGAAGTTTGCTCAGGCCAAGAAGCAGAAAAAGCCATTCTTAGTAAGGAGAACTGTGAAGGCAGAGAGGCGTGAAAGGGCCTGGCAGGGGTGGAGACAAGTGAACAGCTTGCGAGTGAAGGCTGCCAACGGATGGTGACCTGCAGACAGATTTCGGTGTGGCCACAGAGTGGTTTATGAATTTGAGTCACATTTAGAAATGGAGATATTTCATGAAAAAGTCCAGATTTTCTGCCTCTCTTGAAAAAACGGAAAATCGGGCCACCTTGCTGGATATCAATTATGGGCTGGAACTGAGACATGATCGCCCCCTTCAGAAGAGGTCTGTGCACCTCAATTTATCCCAATGTCCACCACCCATGCCAGATGCAAACTACTCGTGGGCATTTACGCTCCCATCCAGCAATTGCACTAATTCCCATAAACAGCTTAACTCCTGATGGCATTTGAATTTTTAGCCTCCGGTTAAGCATCCCTTGAAATTAAAGGGCAAGGTGGAGGTTGCGGGGGGCAAGATTGGCAGAGTTAAAACTGGCAACTGTGGGGAGACATTACCACCCCAGAGCAGAAGGGACAAGGGGAGGGAGTGGCGTAAATGAAGTGTGGTGAGAGCTGGAAGGAGGAGGGGCCCTGAGAGCCTAGTGCTGGGGTGTAATTATTGGGGACACAGCACTGGAGCAGGAAGGGAGGGAGGTTAAAATACCTCCGTCTCAGATAAGCAACAAGAATTTATTGTACAGCACAGGGAAATATAGCCATTATCTTGTAGTCATTTTAAACGGAGTATAATGACTTTATAAAATTTCATATAATCTATGAAAATATTGAGTCACTATGCTGTACACTTGTCATTAATATAATATTGTAAATCAACTATAGGTGAATTTTAAAAACAGAAGAGAATTGCACCATAAAAACAAACAAACAAACGACCCTGGTCTCTCCTCCAGGGCCTCCCACTAGCTGAACCAGAAGGCATTGGGCAAGAGAGCCCTACAGAGGCTGTCCACAGCGGGGCACTGGGCAGAGGACAGTGGAGAGTGGATGTGGGAGGGCACTAGTACATCTCGGCACTTGGGGATAGAGAGGGAGCCAGGAAAGGCCCTCTCCTGAGAGTTACTGGAGCTGTGGTCCCTGTACAGGGACCCTCCTGAGTATGGTTAAGCCACAGGGGCTCTAAAGCC
The DNA here is from genome assembly GCF_002837175.3 of Physeter macrocephalus. NCBI lineage: Eukaryota > Metazoa > Chordata > Mammalia > Artiodactyla > Physeteridae > Physeter > Physeter macrocephalus. The sequence continues at coordinate 85,004,892 of NC_041225.1, forward strand.
AGCAGGTGGGAGGGAAGGGGGCTGGGCAGGGCCTGAGCTGCCCCTCCATCACCGAGAAGCTCTGGGAGGCCACAAGACCCACAGCAGGACAAGGGGACGACAGAGGCTGAAGTCTGGCCTCGCAAAGACTATTGCGGAAGGGTGCTGTGGTAGGTGGAGGTTTGGAGGGCTGGGGTAGCCCGTGGACTCATGGGCAGGAGAAGGTGGTCAGGATACTTAGAGGAAGACTGGGCCCCGAGGTCTTCTGGCTCATGTTCTAGTTCACCAGGCACCCACTGTGTCCCTGGTGGCCACCCAGTCTCTGCTTGATCACTTTGGTGTTAGGGAGAACAGTAGTCCAGGAGGTGGCTCTGATGACGAGAAAGACCCTCTGATGAGCTGAGGTCAACCTCTTTGTCTCTAGCCCTGCAACTTGAGGCCACAATGAACACCTTCCTACGTCCAAGGAGAGTTTTCCTCACCCCTCTAGGTCCTTAATCACTTCTAAAGGTGGTGTCCTGGGACCATGACCCTCTGGATGTGGCCCCTTTTGCCACTGGCTCTCTGGAAATAGTTCTCATACAATCTCCCTTCCTCATGCCTTCTTTTACCTTGGATTGAATGTCACTGGGGGATGGAGGAGTGAGGCCTCCCTTGAGTTGGGCAATGTGTCAACGGCATTTAGGACAGCACTAGATTTTTTATTCCAAGAATCAGGCTGAGCAAGTGGGAGTTTATGAGTTTTACCTCAACAGCTCCCTGAGCTAAACGGGCAGGAGCTAAATAGGCAGGGACTGGAGGTTCAGAAAGAATTAGTACCGCCCTAGGGTGACACAGCCAAACGCAGGGCTGCAGCCAACCCCAGGTCTTCACTTCCGGGCCTCCTTCCACCACGGGGACCCGGAACCCCTGTGCTCTGTTTGGGGGGCTCCTTTTACAAAGGCAGGTGGGAGCGCCCTGCTGCAGGGAAGGGTGCCGCTGCGTGCCCTGCTCTGGTGGGACAAGGTTTAAATGATGCCAGCTCTTTACAGCAGTCCTTCTGGGATGTCACATTTCTAGACCCGAGGAATCCTTCCCTGGAAGAGGCAGGGCAGACCAGCCCAGGGAGTGGAGCTGTTCCCTTGCCCAGTTCTCAACTCCACTCCCCTGACCCCCCTGAGAGGGGCTCCCCTGCCAGACTTGGACTTGCCCTGGAGGACTTCATGGCAGCAGTGGCTCCTCCCGTCCTAGGGCACCTGTTCAGCTGCACATCAGGGCCTGAAGCTTCCATTGAGGTAAATGTCCCTGGAGAGAGGATTTTTTTCCTCTCCTGTTTACTTTTCAGTATCAATGTCACCACATTTTCATTCCCAATTGCAAAATTTGGCTCCTGAAAAGCCATTGCCCAGTTGTGCATAACCTCAAGCATCAGCCACATGGTACTCCTCAGGGGGCCCTGTTCCCACAGATGTTATCTCACTTCTTTGCTTTAGATGATCCCACTTGAAAGGAGGTCCAAGCCTCCCTGTTTCCCCAGGGCTAACATCTGCTGGATATTAAGGGATACTTGAGCATGGACTAGGGTGGGACGCCCTGGATGGGTATCTCAGCTCCAGGCATCAAACCTCTCCTGTGCCACGTGCTCCCTGGGGCTTGGCATATTCCAGAGGGCAGTAGGGATTGGGTTAGAATCACGGGGGGAGAGATTTTTAGAAGATACCCAAGCTCCGCCCCTTGAGCATGGGGGCTTTTTCCTGGATGGGTCCTCCCTTACCACCGCAGACAGTCCAGTGCACCTGAACGGCTACTAGACACTGGTAACGGCAGAGGCAGTCTTGGCAGGAGGGCTTGGACATCAGGGAGGAAGAGAAGGGAGGGGGTAAGCAGAAAATCCAGTGGTTTAGAAATCGGGCCTGGAGATGTTCCTGAAGGCTGACTAGGGTCACCAGGGGGGCACTGAGTATGGGTAGAGGTCTCTCCCTCCCTCTCCCCAGAGGTGAGTAAAGGCTCTGCTGAGGGACAGATACCAGTCCAGGGCACTCAGAATAAGGAGCTGCCTGGATCACTGTCTCCCTGTAAGTTAGGCCAACCCCAAGCCCTTTGAGGCCTGGACAACGGGCTCCACACACCCTTCCCTCACTACAGAGAGCTGAACCTTCCTTGGGACCAAGATCTCACACTGTACAGCAGCTACTTTGCTCTGTGCTGCTTCTCTACGTGTCCCTCTTACTTCTCACATGCGAGGTCCACACGTGGGTTGGAAGGGAAGAGGGTTAACCATGGGAATTCAAGGGCAGCGAGGCTTGTAAGAATTGGGTTGGTAGTTTTCGAACAATTCCTTACAGTTAGAAGCTGAGCAGTGGGGACTCGGGGTGTGGTAGGAGATGGACAGGCCTGTTTTTCTCTTTAACTAGGCTGAGCAGAGAAGATCCAGATAAATGCAGGCCTTACTTCAAGACCGTACTGTCTGATGGCCATTAACTTTGAACACTAAGAGGTAAATTGTGTTAAGTTTCGCTTCCTCTGAAAAGCCTCTAGACAGCCTTTTCTGAAAACTGTAGCCCCACATGAATTTGCGCTTCACTGAGTCCTATAGCACAGTGGTTCTCGAACTTGAGCATGTATCAGAATCATCTGGAAGGTGGAGGGGGCGTGGGGCATCCCGAGAGTTTAATAGGCTTGGGGTGGGGCCTGAAAATTTGCGTTCCTAAGAAGTTCCCAGGTGATGCTGATACTGCTGCTCTGGGGGCCACACTTGGAGAATCATAGCTGTTAACACATACTCTCTACCTTGGAATTTCGGGCGTTATTTGTATTTGGGCTGGAATTAGTCTCGAATTATTTTCTGCATGTCAGTCAATCTCAGCCAGATTTTGATTCCTTTGGGGCAGGGATTGTATGTTTCATCTTTTCTTTCACACTAGTTAGTGTATTGTTGGACACATAGTAAATGAAATACTCATATATTGAGAAGAACTTCAGAGAATTTGGTTTTTACAAGCAGACAGAGATCAAGTAAAGTTAATTTTAGGATTCCCACATTTTGCAAAAGAGCATCTAGTTTTTTCTCATCATTCACATTTGCAGAGAAAAATCTTAAATGTGCTTCAGCCATCTCCCAAGCTCATGAAAGAAAAGCTCTAGTCTTGATTTAGGAAAAAAAAGAGTTCATTCCTTCATCCTTCCAAACAAGGTACAGTACAACTGAACAACAATACACATTACTGAAAAACACAACTGCATTTTACATTGCTCACTACTCTTTAAATAAGTACAATTCAGACATTAAGGAAAAGAGCTGCTAATCCCATTAACGCATTACAGAAATCAAAATTAACTTACCACACAAAATAAATTAAAACATTAAATATTAACCTTTTCAGTGCAACATATACAGAAGTCAGAGTAACAAGTTCTAAAACAAAAGCATCAGGTTTGTTATAATAAGATAATGAGAAGTCGAACACTTCGGTAAATTATTACACTAGGAAGAGGGGTTGTGTTCAGTACTATGTGTGTGTTTGCCATGAGATCTTTTAGAGAGCTTGGTAAAATCAGTGGCTCCAGAGAACAAGTCTTACGTTAGAACATTAAGAACAAACATGTGTGTTCATCTTGTTTCTGTGATGTCGCCCTTGGTCCTGGCCTTTTTTTTTTTTTTTTTTTTTTTTTTTTTTAGCGGTACGCGGGCCTCTCACTGTTGTGGCCTCTCCCGTTGCGGAGCACAGGCTCCGGACGCGCAGGCTCAGCGGCCATGGCTCACGGGCCCAGCCGCTCCGCGGCATGTGGGATCCTCCCGGACCGGGGCACGAACCCGCGTCCCCTGCATCGGCAGGCGGACTCTCAACCACTGCGCCACCAGGGAAGCCCCCAGTCCTGGGCTTTTGAATCATCCCCTGACCCCTCCTCAGCTGAGCAGGTTGGGAGGAATCAAAGCCCAGATCCTACTAAGGGGTTGGGGTCCCCTGAGCACTGTTCCTGCCAAAACTGCCTGGAAGAGTAGCCAGCGGTTCTTGTGCACCGAGGCAGCCCAGACCTGGGAAACCTGAAGATGCCAGACACTTTCTCCACCTGCACAGACCAGGCTCCCAAGAAGCTCTGGAAGCACATCTCCTCCCTCATCAATATGGGTGGGGGAATGTCAATCCCGCCGTCTCCTTTCACGGCAGATAGACTCTGGGGACATTCTGCCCCCCTTCTCTGCTGGCACACAATGGCAAACTCATATCTTGCTTGGTTACATGTGTATCCAGATGTGTCTTCCAGATCAGCATTGGCTGCTGTCTCTCCTTTCATTAGCAGACGATGTTTCCCGCCAGTATGCTTAAAGAAGTCACAGCCTGTAGAGCAGTGGGAAAATCCAGGTCCCACAAAAGATTTGGAAGCACCCCCTCCCTTTTTTTTTTCTTAAAATGGGGGCTTTACATTTCTCCTGAGACAGACATTGGCAACGGCTGTGTTCCCCGCCCCCAGGCATGTGGCTGCTTACCAGGTCAGATCTTGGGAATGATTCCCTGATCGTAATGAACTTGGCTTTCTAAAAAGCAAAGAAACATGGGGAACCTACGGAGATGGATTAGGAGATGATTTTTAACCTGAAAAGGGGGCGTTTTTACAGCTAACCAATGCCAAAGAAGTACCAATGCCATTAATGGCATAGGAATCCAATGCTTGTTGGCCATCTGATTTCTAAGAGAGAAATCACTAGAGAAGCAAGGTTCTCACATCCTGGAGCACGGACAAAGGTCCAACCAGGCCTGCCTTGACCCCACCTCTGCTTCCAACTCTCTTCAGACCTGCTGGTTTACAGAGGACTGTTCTGAGAGGCACTTCTAGGATGGCACTCAACTGAGCCCATTCACTGCATGGTTGTACAGGCACAAGGAAGGGGGCACCGGCAGCCGTGACTTGCTGGACTGCAGCATTCACAGATCCTAAATATGAGGTCCCCACAGGGAACAAAGAAGGTTCCCTCTGCTTCCATCCTTATAGTCTCACCCCTCTGCAAAGGCTCTTAGACACCTGAAGACTGGACACCGATCCTTCCACTCAGTAGGTGAACAAAGCCCCACAAGATATTCTCAACATCAGTTCATACTTTTTAAAGGCAACCAGACCTCAAATAGTCCCTAAAAGACTGAGTCAAGATTGTCCTAAAGAGGGCTTCCCTGGTGGCGCAGTGGTTGCGCGTCCGCCTGCCGATGCGGGGGAGTCGGGTTCGCGCCCCGGTCTGGGAGGATCCCGCATGCCGCGGAGCGGCTGGGTCCGTGGGCCATGGCCGCTGAGCCTGCGCGTCCGGAGCCTGTGCTCCGCAACGGGAGAGGCCGCGGCGGAGGGAGGCCCGCATACCACAGAAAAAAAAAAAAAAAAAAGATTGTCCTAAAGTAAAAATGTGATCTCAAGTTAAAAACAAGTGATGCTACTCCACTTGCATTAGTCTCTCTGAACCGGAATCAGACTTTCAGGAGAGCCTGATAAGAAAAGTGAGTGCCAACTGGGGTCTACAGACCAGTGTCAACTGCATTGGTGTCCTATGGTCAAGCCTCAGCCCACACATCTGCTGCTGTAGGACCAGCCTAAGGAATGCAAACTCAGGCGTATTTTCTTTTATGACTAAAACCCGGGAGCTGTGGTCAGTTACACTGCTGGCGAATGGATCCCATTTCTGCTACGGGCGCTCTGGGTGCCGCATCATTCAATAAAAGTGCCAGAATTAAGACACGTGTCATGTAATTAGCTCAACTGTAGGAAATACAGAGAAAATGCACTGAAGTAGACACACTGGGGCAGAAGAATTCGAGGAGGACAAAATGACCTGGTAGGAATTTCAAGCCAACTTGACATATTTTAAAGGTCCCTTTCACGATGTGAGGCGCTACAGGCACTGAAGGGTTGATAGGTAGAAATCTTCCATTTTTCAAACATTAGTGAGTAAGAGTTCCCTCACATATGGAGTCTACATATTATTTCATTGTTTTCCCATTTCCAAATTTTAGTGACAATTCCTAGGGATGAGCTCCCACCGTGCAGTTGGAGGGAAGTGGAATTTCCCCCAGGCAGACCCACTGGGTTGGAAAGCACCCAGGAGAACGATTTCTCCTTCCCTGAGGGAAAAGTGAGACCCACACGGTGGAGGTGGCTTGTTAGAGTTTTTGTTAAAAAAAAAAAAAACAAATGGCATCCTGGATGGAAAAGAAAAAAAAAGTCACTGGACTATTTCTCCTAATGCTTAAAAATAAATAGGAAAGTTCAATTTCTCCCTTTCAAAATAAAACAACAAATCAACTGAGTAGCAACATGGAAAATAAGTGACTGGTCCCCCTTCATGGACGCAGCCCCAAATGCCCGCGGCCCTCCGCTAGTGCTCTATTTCTAAACAGATTCTCAGAGGGCCCACTGGACAGTTAGTATGTTTAACAACAGAGCGGGGTAGTCTGTTTCCCCCCACCATGTAGAGGCACACACAGGCATTCTTCCTCTTCCTTGACAAGATGCCAGATCTCCACTGCTAGATTTGCTAACTTTTCAGCAGGAATGTATCCTGGGGCATTTACTAGTTTTGTGTATTAAATGGCATGACCTCTGAACCCCAATCTTTGCTCCCATCAGCAACTCATCCTCTGCTTCCATCTCCACCTATCCTGGTGGTTTTTTCCCAAGCTTTAGCTGTTCCAAAGAGACCAGACATTTCTAATCAGTCTAACTTTTTGGCCAGCAATACATACATCATTAATGCAGACGTCTGAAAGGGTTTTGCACTTTTTACATTGACTAAAGGGATTAAAAATAACACCATCATCCACCTAATAAATAAGAAGTTATCTCTGAGGGTGGCAACAGCTCGGGAAGGTCTTCAACATCATGTGTCTGTGGAAGATATCGGGCTGGTTGAGGGTTTTGTGGACAGAGGACAGACACGGCTCCTCTTACACTGGTGTCTTCGCGTAGCAAAAAGCAGTTATGCCTTTTTCCACCTTCTTCCCCCATAAGCGGTAGGAAAAAAAACCGTAACAACTATAGGAATCTCCAGTGTCAGGCAGGGTGGAGACTGTTGTGGGGAGATGGGCCCATTAAAAAAAGCACAGCCTGGCATCCGTGACGGGCAGAACACACCTACACACACCTGGACGCAGATGCCAACGCACACACCTCATTAGGTAAACAGGAGGTCCAGCCCATGCTGTTCATTTCTGACCAGTCTTTAGACTGTGGTCCACTTATTTCTTCTCCAGGTCACACTGGATAACCCCAAGCAGACAGAGTTGTGGACAGAGTTTTGAATGAAGGCCCACAAAAGACAAAGAGCCCACACAGGCGAGGGCAGGCAGAGTAGGAAAGGTCTGCTGGCCCGTCCCAGGCAGCCCTCGCCGTGCCATCCTCAAGAAGTCCTTTCTTTCTCAGGCTGCCGCAGGCCATTTGGCAGAACTCCTCCTCTGGGCTCTTCAGACCACTGGAAGGAAGGAAAAACAGGTTAAGCTCTGCGGGCCAGACCCCAGCCAGGCTGGGAAAACTGGCTTGGGACAGAAACTTGGGGATGCACCAGCCAAAGTCACCAGGTTCTCTTGGGCGGACAAGTCCACCTTCTGCTGGTTCAACCTCAGGGGCAGAGGCTCCTGAAACTGCGTTTTCAGAGCCAAAGGAAACAAGAGAATGGGGATGCGCGCTGTCATGACGGCCTTCATTCAACTGGAGGTGATTCAACCCCGTCCGCGGCCAGTTCCCTCATCGGGGTGGCTTAGCGGGCAGCTCATGAGCTGGTCAGGGCTCTGGCAGCAGAATGGCTTCCCCCGAGGCTATTTAAGAATGGACCCCCCCTTGTTGCTCAATGGGTGGGCCCTGAGGGTATCCTCTGTGCCTGTCACGGGGAGGCAGCGTGTACCCATTCCCCAGCAGCTCCTGAGTCCAGCCCAGCCTGGACATCGTCCTGCTCTGGTCCCTCCCATGGTTCCTCTGGAGGTGGGAAGGTATCTGTCAACTCAAGGAGAGGGGCGTCAGCCTTGGCGGCCATCTCTGGACGGTCAGATCCATCCCCAGGTTCAAAGCTAACATTCTCTCAAATGTGGGTAGGGAAGAAGTGACATTAAATTTACTCTATCCTAAATGACTCTGCCGAGGTGCAGACCGATGGCACAAAATTTACTATAAATTTTCTTAAAAAGGCATACACAGTTTTCCTATTGGTGCTAAAAGACAAAACAAAAATATTTATCTTTGTTAGCTCAATGGATGGTCTCCTGAGGTAGTGGAGGAGATGTGAGTGGGGCCTTCAGAGGACTTGGGTCTCATCCTAGCTCCCCCAGGAACTCAGGGAGGCACCCACGCAGGCCTTTGGCAGACTCAGTTTACCCACACCCTCCTCCTTAAGGCTATCGTGAGGATTAATGAATCAGCACCTTCCTAAATCAAAAGAGCTGCTCATGCACAATTACTATGGCTCTTGAAATGAAGACCAAGTGAATGGCGCTCCAGGGCCTTCAGTTCCCTCCAGGTCAGATCACCAGGAGGCCTAATGAACACGGCAGCGCTCCAGCTTCCGAGGCACTTTTCTTCCTGTCTTCTCCATGCAGCCGTGAGCTTCTGGAATGCTGACCGTGCTACGGCCATACCGCTCTGAATGCGCCCGATCTCGTCTGGAATGCTGACTGTTTACTAGAGAAGGACACCCCCAGGTGGACGAGTCTGGGGTGATTGTCTCCTGATCCACTACTTCCTAAAAAGGAACTCTAAGTTTCTGACGGGCTTTGTGGGTCAACCCAGCGTTCCAGAAACTTGTTCGTGTGAGACTTTTCAGAACCTGTCTGGAGCCCTGAGCAAGGGATGCTCGGATGAGGGTTCCTGAGATGTGAGTTTGGCCTCATATCCAGATGTCCAATCTTTTTCGTGGATGTTGGAGAAAATATTCAAGCAACAATGGTAAACTGAATGAAGATCACAGGATTCTAAGAGTTTAGAGTCCTTCAAGACCTTCTATAGGCCAAATCTCTCATTTCACAGATGGGAAAGGGGAGATGATTTCTCAAGGGAAAGAGAATGAACATCTGTTGAATGTCTACAGTCTGTGACACACTAGGTACTTCATATAGTACTTATTCAATTTGCACAACATCTTTTTAACAAGAAAACCAAGGCTCAGAGAGGTTAAGTTACTTGTTAAAGGTCACACAGTCAGCAGTAAGGATAAAAGAGCTCCCTTCTGAGTAAAACACACATTAGAATAAGCTAAACCTGACTCGGTAGGATGAATATCCTCCTCTTTTTCTCCCTTCTTTCTGCTTCATCCTCCAAGAACTTCTGCCCTGACCTGGAGAAGGTGGTCCTTTTCTCTACCCAGTAGTGTCCCCCGAGGGAAAAAGGCCTTTCCTTGAGGCAGCACTCTTACCTGTTTCTGAGTGGCAGCAAGCAGTCCTTCCCTTCAGGAGGGCACTGGGCTTCTCGTGCCGGCAGATGAGGGCCCGGCACCATTCACAGTGTTTTCGGACCTGGCAGCAGCTGCAAAGGTGCAGAGAATGCGGTCTTGGCAGGAGCCTGGCAGGGGTGCCCAGCTGGTGCAGCGTCTGCCCAAGGGGCCTGCTGGGCAGCTCTGGGCTCTAACCCAGCCTTCCCATGGGGCCTCCGGAGGGAGACACACAGCAGGGGGCTGAGGGCTTTGCAGGGTGGTGGCCTTTGGGGCAGGAGCTGGTCACCTGCGAGAGGACCTGTTGGCCACCCCAGAGGACCAGCCCCATTCGGCTGCTCTGCTCTGGGTTGGCAGAGTAACCTGGCAGGCAGGTACCTGGCTCCAGCTGATAGAAGGGACCGGTCCCCCGCCGGCTGCTTGCTCCCTAAAGCAGCGGTTGGGTAACTCCAGAAATGCGGGAGCAGCCTCAGAACCGCTTTCAGGACTGGGCCAAAGCCGCCACTTCAGGCTAGCCAGGGCTGGGAGGGCTAGGGACGGGGTCATCCATCAGGAATTGCCAGCAGAAAAGCTGGGACTGTGGGTGGGCTGCAATGGACCCACGGAAGGAATGGAAGAATAAATCATGCATCTCCGTGGCTTCGAATCTTTTTCTGAGGACTAACATTCTCTAGTCGTGGCAAACTCATCCTCTCAGTGAACCCAAAACCCGGAGTCCTAAAGCATCAGGACCATGAACGCTCCGGCCTCCCTCTGTGGGCAGGAATGGATGGTCTGCAGAGTTAGCACAAAAAAGGAACCAGAGAACCCAAGAGAAGGGCAGAAAAGAAAGCACTAAGACATTAATTACCTACAGACACTGATGGTTGTTTCCCTTGGGATACCATGGAGGACTGTTTCCACTCATTCTAACCCTAAGGTATATGTAACCTATACATCCAGTGTCTGGGGCTGGGAGGGGTCTCCTGGCTTACATGAGCCTGGAAACAGATGAGGAAACAAGCCTGTTGCTGGGCTTCCCTGTTGGAGCCTGGTGACATTTCATGATCCTCACCCCAGCCCCTCTCTCTCGGCACTGCCCCAGGAAGGTTACCAGAGCCCTTGAATCTCTGGGCAGCAGAGCTGAGAAGGGACCCGGGGACATTTCTGCCCAAGCTGCTTCTGCCAGGGGTGGCCAGAGCAGTCTCCCGGGCCCGGGTCCCTCCTGAGCCACAGAGTCCAGGTTGGGACCAGCTCACCCCATGCGGGAGGGACCTAGGCCTTGACTCCAGATCTATCAGTGACTGCTGTCTTGCTGTCACCTAGCCAGGAGGGCTTGTCCCAGTCACTACCCAGACAGGAATGGCCCAGGGCTGTGAGATCAAGGCCTCTAGATCCCTCTGGCATGGGATGAGCTGGTCCCAACCAGCTCTACCACTCAGGAGGGACCCCGTGCCCCGGCAACCAGCAGTCTGGCGGGGGCTTGGTCTCTCAGGGATTCTGAACTTGATCTCTGGCAAGGATGGGCTGGGAAAGGACAGAGGAGAGATGGGATGGCTGCCTCCCTGGGAATTCCTCCCTGGGAACCAGAGAGGCCGCCCAGGTACCCTGGGTTGTTTCTGTCTTCAGAGAATATGGCAAAATGAGCTTTTCACTCCCCCTGGGGAGGCCCGCGTGGGCACCGAGTCTTGTTCCTACGGCTCTGGGACCCTCCTGGCCACAGAAACAGGACTGTGGGAGTGACGGGTGCCCCCATGTGGCCAGCCGGCCATGAGAACCGAGGCTAGTAGAACAGCCCAGCTGAGACCTCATCCCTCACCCTTAACACTGGCTTGATCCAGGAGGAGGATGTGAGTGGGCTGCGGCTACTGTCAACAAGCTGGGGTTCTAGGGGCACCCCGTTCATTCCCAGAACCAGGAGCGTGTGTTTTAGACGCTCCAACAGCAGCAGCCAATAAACAAACGGGACGGAGACTCTTATTTATCTGTCCAAAACCCAGGCAACCCCAGAGGGCTCAAGTCTGGCTTCCTGCGGGAACACGCACTGCTTCCTCCAGGCCTGGCTAGAGGGGCCTGTCTACTTACTGTTTCCACCATGAGCTACTACTCTACACTGAGCTAACCGCAGCCTTCGGCCGGTCTGTCGATTTCTTGTGCGTGTCCAATTAGGTAGCCTACTCTTGAGGGCTTGCTCTGTGACTTAGAGGTCTCCAAATATTTCCAGGGAATAAATCTGGCCAGATGCTGGAAATACAACCCTAGGGCCTCTCGCTTTGCAGAGCAGTCCAGTCGGGAGATATGGGCAGCAAAGGGGGCTAAGAAACACCGGGAAAAGGGCTCAGTTGGTCTAGGGCTCAGGAAGGCTTCCTGGAAGATGTCAGGCAGAGACTGAGTTTCGGAGGAGGAGGAAGAGGGCAGAAAAGCAGAGAAAGGGGGAGGCCTGTCATAACGGCAACAGTGGCTTTAGGATTCGCGAAGTGCCTTCTGTGGAGAGGAAGCGAGGCCGCTACTGCCCACGGGAGGCTGGGAGCCGTTTCTAGTTCCCTCTGGAACCCCTGCACATCCCCATCTCAACGGTGAAGGCTCCAAGCCCACAGCAGAGAGAGAGCACCTTTGGCTCTGCTTCCAGTGGGGCACCTGCCAGGATGTGTGCCTTTCACACGACTTGGCTGTCACCAAAGTTCCCCTTTGCTTTGCTAACCCTAATCAGACATCACAGCAGTAAACTGTCGAGGTGGCCCTGATATGGCCCCGGGAGGGCCTGCGGGTGGGGGTCCCGGCCTCAGGGGTAGCAAAGACTCACTGTATCAGCACACACGTGATGATGAGGACAGTCAGGGCCACGATGGAGACCACCACCAAGGCAGTAATGGCCTGCTTCTTCTGGCTGGCGGCCACCACGGCCAGGAGGTCTGCATGTTCACAGCGTGCACCGACGTACCCAGAGTGGCAGCTGAGGGAGACAGGAACATCAGCGTGCTCTCCAGGCGGAAGTCTCATTCTCCCCACTCCCCAGGAAGGCTGGGCCGGAGGGGAAAAGCCCAAAGGAGCCCCTCCAGCCTTTGCTATTGGAGACAAAGGCATCAGCAAAATTGTTCCTACTCCCCTGCACAGGCTCCTCTTGTTTGGAAAACAAGGGGTAACTCACCAGCTTATCATCTGAGGGGAAGGTGCTGCTGAGGCACTTCGTTATTACGGTAACCGTGCCAGATCCCGGGGGAGTGAGGAGGGCGGCAAGTGTGTCCAAGACACGAAGCTCATTTTGGCAGTTCATAAAAATCCAGGTTATTTTTAAACTAAATGTGTGTATTCAGAATTCCTAGTGATGAGAGAAAGACAACATGCTAAACCAGCAGGAGACAAAGACTGTGGTTTGCTTTTTTATCTTCTTCACCAAGTTTAGTGAGTTCTGCAGACATTTACCAGGTGGGGCATGTACTGGACTAGAGGCCAGCACCACTATCTGGTAATAACAGGGGGCCTCTCTCCGCTAGAGGATTAGTAACGGCACAAAACGATGCATGTTTATGAACATGCATGTAGCCTGTAAAGGGCAATACCAACACAAGGTGACAGTATTACTCGTATTGCTACTATTCAGAAACTCTTTGGCATCAATCATTTCAGTAGCAGACTCCTCCTAAGAGCTGACGGCTGAAGCTGCTTCTTCCACGTAGCCCTCACCTATGCTAAACTCCCCCCACCCAGATTCTGGCTGGGGCCACAAGGGGTTCTTACATGGTGATTCCTCAGGACATGTTCTAGGCATAAGGAAGCGATCGTCATTTTCTGATGCAGGCCCCTTTTTTTTTTCCCCGCCAAGCATATGATTCTTCTCAGTAGAAGATACTTAGCTTACACACAGGTCCCTTTGTCTGGGGTGACTTTTTTATTGTAATGAAAATGTTTGATCACGACTGTTTTCTCAGGTAGGATAGCTTCCTTCCCACAGGGGACTTCCTTGAGGGGCAGCCTTGCATCAAACAACACACTGGATTTAAAGGTTTTTGTCCCTCCCCACCGCCCTTCGGACACGACAATGATAGTTAAACATTTCTTTTTTTTTAAGAGTCTACCTTTTGATGAAATAGCCAGACTGTCACCTTCACTTTGAGATTAAAAGGCTTTGGAAAATGAAGGGAGATTAAGGGTCCTGGTATGCCTGGTTGTGCAGGGCCAGCTCCAGGGGCGTCGCATTTGTGATTCCCTTAAACCTGGGCTCCTGGGCTGCCAGACCCCACATGCCAGAAGGAGTCACAGGACAAATACAGTGCATTTTCCTGGAGTACAGGTTTTGCTCAATGCTAGCACAAATTGAGTCATTTTCAGGTACCGTATGGGTTTAAGGTTATGGCAAACAGGAGATGCTGCAAAAATGGCTGCTTAAGGCTACAACCTGGGATACCAGAACATATAGCTGCTGTCTTTAATGCTGCTTAATGGAAAAGTCTCTCATTGGTGCTCTTTATCCCAAAGCCCAACTGTTATGTGCCTCCTTTAAAGGTATTCTTTAGTGTGAATTCTTTTGTCTGAACTTGCTTTTCTGTTAGAGGTTAGTTTACATTTGACACATGTTTTCTCATTTAGTCTTTGCACAGAAAAGTCAAGTCACTTGCCTGTGCCCACCCTGCCAGGGAAGAGAGAGAAATCCATTCCCAGGTCTGCCGACCCCAGGGTCTGGGTTCTCGCTCACTCAGCAGGGCTGCTGCCCCTGCATACTATCTGGGGATTGTGATGAGAATGTCGCAGATTCAGCTCGATTAAATCTGGCTTTTGGTTTAGCCTCCAATCTTGAAAGTGTAAAGGAGATTTGAGGTTTTAGGTTCAACAAGGGTGCAAAGGGTTTGCAGTCTTCAGTAAGTAAGGAAGCTGGGGAGGGCCAACCGGGATGGAAAATGCCACGTAGAGTTCTCTACAGACCCGAGGAGGAGAGAGCAGGCTCCAGAGAGGAAGAAGATGCAGGAGCTCTGGCAAGAAGACCTTGTTTGAAAAAGGATCTGGACCACAGAAGTGTGAACACAGACTCTCACAGACTTTGGCTAGGAGGGCGATGGCTGGGGGCCAGGAAACAGGGGCAAGTTTGCTTTTGTTTGGTCTTAATAACAAAATCATTTTGAGGGCAAATTCAGGAAACAGCTCACCCTGTAGACCGGGGAGAAAACAAGGTGCTGGCCCCTTCCCAGTAGAGGGGGAAGCTGACGGTGGACGGAACTAGAGACTGAGAGGCGATAAGCAACAGGCACAGGTGATGCACAAATTGAAGCTGTGGTGTCGACAGCGGATCCTGCAAAGGGTCCCTCCTCCAACCCATCCTGAATATTCACCCTGCACCCGGATGGCTCCCACCTGGGTTGCGGGCTTCCTCCATTTGGTATCCAACACCCCTTACCTGCAGGACCCTAATCCACCCCCTCTACTTTATCTCCAGTCACCTAGGTTTCAGCCAACCCAAGAAGTACCCCCATCCCCAATGTCAGCTAAACTAGTGCCCATCAGGGCACGTCGGCCTGTGAATGAATGAATGAATGACTACCTTGCCCATCTCAGCTCCTGCCACCTTCTCTGCCCGGAATATTATTCCTCACTTTCTTCCTCAAACTCCACCTCAAAGACCACATTCTCCAAGAAGATATAATTTAAAGACTCACTCATTCATTCGCCCAGTCATCCATCCATGCATTTTCCATAGCTCTTTCTATGGATCTCCCTAGCCTCTCCTCCTCTGAAGGCCCTTAGGACTATGCCCACCTCTCTGACTGCCTCTCCCACAAGCCTCACTTTAGGCCAGCCTCCAGGCTCCTGCAGGCAAGACTTAGCTCTACAAAAACTCTGGTGAACCACAGAACAGAAGAGGGTTGGGGAGCCTGGGCTTTGGGATGGATTGTTAGATGTCTAACCAGGAGTTGCAGTCAAGCCAATGAGACTTCTCTGTAGCTGGGTGTTAGTCTGCTTCCTCCTAGGGAAGGACAGTGTGATGAGGATTTGCACAGCTATTCGTGAAAGGTCCACGCTATAGGAAGAGCACCCCAGGAGGCAATTTCACCCAGCCAGAGATGTTCCTACTCTAACCTGCAGGCCCTGGGAAAGGAGGATTCTAACACCTCCTCAACTGCTTGGTTCTGGAAACCCTATGAATGAACAAATCAATGCTGGGGACTCTAAGAAATCCCATTTAAATAAAATAGTGGGAGCTTAGTGCTAATTACATTATCTTATCAACAAAGGCTATGCTAAACTCCTACATGAACTATCTCTGTTAATCCCAACAATGACTACTGCATGTGAGGTCTGGGCTGCTGTTTACCTTGTTTTACAGATGGGGGCGGGCAGATTCGGGAGTTAAAAACCTAAGGATCTCAACTGTGAAGGAGACCTTTCTGGGGTAATGCAAATTAATCACTACTCTAGGATAGTGATTCAATGGCAAACTCACAAACTGCACAGCAAAAAGGAAGAGGGGTGGCTGATTGCCCCATTAAAGAGGTCTTCCTGCTGTGGGTGTAGCAAGTTGCAAAGATGCCCCCAAACAGTGCCGTCTTAACTCACTAGGGAAGATAACCCCCTAGGCTGGGACACTGAGTCGCAGGACACCTGTATTGGGTTTACCCATTTTGGGCTTCAAGAACTGGATTTACCAAGTCCTAGAACCTCTCTGCTTGGGGCGCTTGGGAGGAGTGGGCTGGAGGGAGTAGGGGCTTCCTCATCGTACAGCCCTGGGTTCCATGGTCTACCCAACTTTCACTGCTTCTTCAGCAGGACTTGGATCCTTCAGCTGTGGTGATGGTAACAATGTGCTTTTCACCATGGTGATCGTGCTGATGATGGCTGTTCTTATGCTCTGCTAGGAACTGGGCTTCAATATTCTCTAATGTGCTAATAGAACTTTCCGTGATGATTCGACAGATGAATGGATAAAGATGTGGTACATATATACAATGGGATACTACTCAGCCATAAAAAAGAACAAAAGAAGCCATTTGCAGCAACATGGATGCAACTAGAGATTATCATACTAAGTGAAGTAAGTCAAAAAGAGAAGGCAATATCATATCACTTATATGTGGAATCTAAAATATGGCACAAATGAACCTATCTATGAAACAGAAACAGACTCACAGACATAGAGAACAGACTTGTCTATTGCCAAGGGGGATGGGGAGTGGGGGACAGATGGTTTGGGAGTTTGGGGTTAGTAGATGCAAACTATTACACATAGAATAAACAACAAGGTCCTACTGTATAGCACAGGGAACTATAGTCAGTATCCGGGGATAAACCATAATGGAAAAGAATATAAAAAAGAATGTATATATATGTATAACTGAGTCACCTTGCTGTACAGCAGAAATTAACACAACACTGTAAACCAACTATACTTCAATAAAAAAATAAATTTAAGAAGAACTTTCTGCGATGATGGAAATAGTGTCTGTATGTGTGCTGTCTAATACAGTAGCCACTAGCTGCCTAGAGGTACTGAGTACTTGAAATGTGCCTAGTGAGACTGAAAAAAAAATTTTATTGGAGTATAGTTGATTTACAGTGATGTGTTAGTTTCAGGTGTACAGCAAAGTGAATCAGTTATACATATACATATATCCACTCTTTCTTTTTTTAGATTCTTTTCCCATATAGGCCATTACAGACTATTGAGTAGAGTTCCCTGTGCTATACAGCAGGTTCTTATTAGTTATCTATTTTATATATCGAGTAGTGCGTATATGTCAATCCCAATCTACCAATTTATCCCTCTCCCCCGTATCCCCTGGTAACCATAAGTTTGTTTCCTACATCGGTGGCTCTACTTCTGTGAAAAACTAAATTTTAATTAACTAAATAAATTAAATAGCCACACATGGCTAGTGGCTCCTGTCTTGGACAGCAAAAGCTCTGCATGCATTATGGTCACTGGGTCCTCATTACAATCCTGAGAAGTACTAATCTCTCCATTTTATACACAAAGAAACTGAGGCTTAACGGTGCTAAGTCACTCAGATCTGTCTGAGGTCCAAATCCATGCCTTTAACTGCTGCGTTATCCTGCCTGGTGTGTGACCCTCAGTACCTGCTTCCCCTGGGGGCAGAGAGAGGGCGTGCACTTTCTCCAGACTTGTGGGTGG
Source organism: Physeter macrocephalus (assembly GCF_002837175.3). Lineage (NCBI taxonomy): Eukaryota > Metazoa > Chordata > Mammalia > Artiodactyla > Physeteridae > Physeter > Physeter macrocephalus. Next base: position 85,022,342 of record NC_041225.1, read on the forward strand.
GTGATGTCCTAACGTCTTACCCCTACACCCCACCACCTGCTGGTTATTGAGATGATAGTAGATATACATAAAGCGGCTCAAGCACCAACAAGAAAACCATTCCCAATCCTGATCTCTCGGGAGGCCTGTTCTTGGTCACACAGGCAGTCTGCTTGCGCACTGAAGGCGGTCACCCCTCTCTGGGTGTTTGACTCTGTTCAGATCCCACTGGAATGTACTGTGGCCAGAGCCAGGTGGAATGTTTTCCTTGGCTGACAGCAATGTGCTTTCACACTTTGCTGTGGGAAAGTCAGGGAGTTCAGTCACCGAGGGGCATTTTTTGTATAGGTGAGACACTTCGATGAGCTGTCACTGGCTGCCAACACTGGAACCCTGAAAACCTGTCACCTGGGTGGCTTCCTTCAACTGTTTTCCTTCGTTTGAAGGTTTCTGCAGGCAGCAGACCAACGGAAGCACATTAGAGAATACTGAAGCCCAGAACTGCAGAATCTGCCTCAGGGAGAAAAACGGTGTTTGAGTCCTAACCTTGCATTTCTGTGGTTTTACTTACTACCTTTGGAAATTCTTTCCCTATGTGTTTTCTGAAGTGGTTGGCTCCTAGCAGGGATTTATTATAGGGAGACCAAAGATACAATCTAGGGTTCATCTGAAGCATAAATGTTTCAGGATAATGTTCACTACCTTTGGCGATTTCTGACTAGTTATTTGTTTTAACTTTTTTTCCTTATCTCATATTTTAGTGTGAGATGTCATTTTAGTTCTCTGGAAACCTAAGGACTATTGTTCTTATGGAAAACAAAGCTTAAGAATGACAGTATTTTAGAAAGAGCCCCCTCTTTTCGGACTATAATCTTGGGCCCCTGTGGGTTTTCCTGTAAGGCCGTGACTGACACGGCCTTAACTTCCAGGTATGTCAGTTTTATTGACAAGGATGAGTGTGTCAGCTGCCTAAAGCTGGGGGAGTTCTAGGAGCGGGGACAGCATGTTTTGCTTTCTCTGCATGGACTCACAGTTTCTGGTCTGGTGGGAATTAATGAATTAGAACATTCCTCTACGCACCGTGAATACAAAAAGGTATAAGGCGTGGTCCCGCCCTCACTGAGCTTACAAGCTCCTGTGGCGGCAGAAGTGAGCAAAGCAGGCTGGCGTGAGCAGAGCAGAGCAGAGCAGAGCAGAGCGGGGCAACGGGATGCCTGGGGGCCGACTTTGGCTTCGGTGCTGGGGAGCTGCAGGAAGAGGTGGAAACTGGGCAACTGGAGGGGGCAGGCCGTGTTCCGGGGAAGCTGGGCGTCTGCCTGGAGGTGTTAATACCTGACTTCCAAAATGCGGACAGCTAATTACAACCACCAAAGAACAAGGCAGACTCATCTACCGCGGTATGAAACACGTCTGTGGGCTGAATACCACCCCTGGGCCGCCACGATCCAGCGGGGAAACTGAGGTAGAGAGGCGGTAAAGGCTCAACGTGGCCACGCCTCCCCACAGACGGTCAGCTTTCCCACACTGCAGAAGGGTCTCCGCTGATTCTGTAGACCCTGCCCTCGGCCCACAGGAAGGATTCACTGAGAGTCTGTGCTGAGGGTAACGAGTGTAGGAATGACCCTGACCTTCCTCTGGAGGAAGGTTTACCTGCAGGGGAAAGGTGCCAACACCTTTCCTGGAAATAAGAGCTATCTGAGGTGAACTCTGTGAGGCTGAGACAGAGTGCCCTCAGGGGCAACAGCTGAGAACATGGGTTTCGGGGTTGGAATTGATGGGACTGAACCCCAGCTCCACCATTTATGGGCTCTGGGGCTGCCTAACTTCTCTGAGCCTCAGTTTTCTCATTTACACAATAAGGGCAAGAATCTCTACTTGAGAGGGAGGATGGGAGGACTCCATGAGTCACTGTATGTGGAGTGCTGGGAGCCGGGCCCGGCACACAGTTACAGCTTTTACAGAGAGCTGACTATTATTATTAACAGTAATAGTTATAGGGTGAGTGGGGAGAGAGACAGCTGGTCTTCCTGACCACCAGCACGTAATGCTGTGTAAATGTGATGGACGGTGATCTCCCTGAGCCACGAGCAGGGCTTGGGACCTAGACTGAGCAGAAAAAGGGAGCCACCACCCCCTGCTCTCAGAAGGCTTCCGCCAGCTGAAGGGGGCTCGGCCACAGGTAGGGTTACCTGCTGACCCAGGCTCAAGGCTGCCAGCTCTCAGAGTTTACAACAGTCCCTGATCTGGTGGAAAAAATGAACTTCTGACACACTTTTGATCAGAACTCCCCTCTCTCTCTCCAAAGAAGATCCCTCCCATCGCACAGCCCGGGGCAGCCTGAGGTCCCGGCACCGGGGCTCCGCTGGAGGGGAGAGGGCCTTCTGCCTGCTGCACTGGTAGGTTTCCCGAGATCTAGGCCAAGAAGCCACCCTTCCTTCAGGGCCAGTGTTTTTCCATAATGACCAGGCTACGATAAAAAAATAATCCCATCAGCCTCCCTGAGGCTCCTATGTGTATTTTAATAAGAATGATCATCATGAATGACGACTATTGTCATCACTGTGCTTTGTATTTAGGGGTGGGGAGGGCTCTTGGCTCTGCAGACGGTGGCCTGGGGGCCTCACCCAGGCCTCCCAGGAGGAAGGTGGCCAGTGTGCCTCTCCAGGCTTCAGAGGCACCCCGAGGGGCCTGCCCAGGCTCACACAACAGCCCCTCAGGAAGAGGAAAGCCCTACCCACCACCACTTACTGTGGCAGGCTTTCCCGGTCCCCAGTCTCTCCTGGGCTTCTCATCCGATACCCTTAAGCACCATGGTTAAGAATGCGGTTTTAGGAGCTGGACAGGCTGGGTCTGAATGTGAGCTCTGCTCTGTGATCTGTGCACAACTTCTCTGTGCCCACCTCACGGCATCATCTTGAGGATTACACGAATTAACACATGGATCATGCTTAGAATGATGCCTGGCATGAAGCAAAGCTCAATAAATGCTGGCTTTTATTAACATTTAGTATTATTTACTGGTATTATTAGCTTGGAACATATGAAATTGCTGACTTTTAACCGTTTTTGACCTATAAAAATGGCAACTTCACAGACATGGGTGGTTCTTAATGGGGGTAGAGGGCAATTCTTCCTCTGCCCTCCCGCCCGTGCTGGGGGACATTTGGCAATGTCTGGAGACATTTTTGATTGTCACGACTGTTGGGGGGAAGTGGTGCTACTGGCACCTAGTGGGTAGAGGCCAGGGTTGCTAACACCCTTCAGAACACAGGTGAGCTCCCACAGCAAGGGGTTACCCAGCCCCCAAAGTCAACAGCGCCAAAGCTGACTCTAAGGCCACCTAACAGTACTCTACCACAGCACAGATTTACTTCCCTAAAACACCCCTTCCCATGACTGGCACGGTTCCCACTGCCTAGAGAATAAAGGCTCACTTCCAACAGGCTCTGGCTTCCAATTCATCTCCAATCTTGTCTCCTCCCTACTGCGGCCTCACTGACTGTAACGGCAGGTCCCCCAACACTCCAGGCCTGGAGCAACCTCTCTGCTCTCCCCACCAGCCAAACCCCGACACCTGCTCCGGGAAGCTTTCCTTACGGGCCTTGCTTGCCCAGTCGGGCTGACCATGGCAATCACTGGTGGCTCTTAACTAATGTGACTCCTGGGTCCCATTCCTGGAGATTCTGATTCAGGGGATTGGGGTGGGGCTCAGCTATGTTTTCAGAAGCAGCCCCCGGGGGCTCATGCTCAGGCTGCGGTGGCAAATGCCACGCCCCGGCCTGCATCCTTATTTCCAAGTTGCTTTGCTCTGTTACCACTCATGTACACCAACCCTCTGCGTGTACTTCTGGCTTATTTTATTAGCTGGATGAGGGCAGAGACCTCATCTTAAGAGACGCCAGCTATTCAAAGGGATCCAAACAAGTGCCTTGCCCTCCAGAAATTCTAAGTAGTGAATTAAACTTGAACCAAAATTAGGAGTTTGGGATTAATAGATAGGCACTACTATATAAAAAACAAACAACAAGGTCCTACTGTAGAGCACAGGGAACTATATTCACTATCTGGTAATAACGTATAATGTACAAGAATCTGAAAAAGAATATATTCTTTATATTAAAAATATATAGAAATAACTGAATCACTTTGCTGTACACCTGAAACTAGCACAACATTGTAAATCAGCTATACTTCAATTAAAAAAAAAAAAGAAAAAAAACGTGAATCCAGGAATTTTCAGACTTTGTTGAACCCAGGAGTCACCTGAGGTGCTTGTTAAAAATGCAAATCCCCAGGCTCTAAACTCTAGGAGTTCTGCCTTAGTGGCTCTGGGCCAGGGCTCTGGAACCTGGATTTTTAACCAACTGGGTTTGAAGCAGGTCTCCCTTAGCCCGCTGTTCTGATTCTCTAACACATTGGCTCCAAGGCTCTCAGGGGCCTCTGGCATGGCTTCTGGAGGGAAGTGCTCTTTTAATGGGTTGCTGGCGCATCTGCAGCCCCAGCACCCCAGAACCCCAGGGGACACTTACACACATGCTGGCTTGTCCTCCTGCACCAAAAACCTGCAGGTTCCATGGAAGCAGAACTGACTGTGGGAAGCTGGGCAGTCATTAAAATGGGACACCACAGCTGCGGCCACGGGCGGGTCTGCTGGGGAGAGAAAAGACATTTGGCTCAGATCCAAGGCATAGCAAGACATCCCATGGGTCCACCCCACCGGAGAGGGAGCCTGGATGGCTGGGGTTTCTGGTTTCAACCAGTACCTCCTCTTCAGTTCTAACTTTCTAACAGCCAGTACAGGACCAGAGATGCCTGCATTGTGAGCTTTCCAGTGGGGCTTTACTTATTTACTTAACTTTGTAGAAAACAAAACAATCTCTCCAAAAGACTCAGTGTAATTCAGAGACACCAGAGCAATTTTACTTTTAAAGCCTGTTCCCCAAGAATGACCTAATTTTACTTTTCCAGAGTGATAGTGATGATTTTTTAAAAGATAGCCTTCATAAAAATCTGTTTTAAAGGCAGGAAACCGAAGAAAGGCACAAAAGAGTACTCTACAGCCATTAAATTGATGCTGAGGAAGAACAATGATGCAAAAAGATGCTCATGATATATGACTGTAAGTGAACTAGTGCATTTCCAGTGTGGTCTGTATAGTATGATTCTATTTAAACAAACAAACAAACAAACAGAAATTTAGGTGTGAAGAAGTCTGGGAAGGATTTACATGAACATGGTGGTAGGGCCTCTCTGGCCTTTCGAAGTTGATTAGGTGTGATCACGCCATGAAGATGACTTAATGCATAGAAGTCCACCCAGGAGTAGCACAGGCAGCACTGGGAAAGCCTTGATGGGGATGGAGAGGCAGCAGAGTCGGGTCCACTCAGAGCCCTGGTGCCTCTAACTCTCAAGGGTTTGGGGCATCACCAAACCTCTCAGGCCAGCTGGAAGCACTGTTAGGAACCACACATGACCTAATGGCCAGCCCAAAGGGTATCACTTTGGATTTATTTTATTAGACTCCAATAGCCTTGTTTTGTCCAAATAACCCTTGAGACATAGTAGATAGCAATTTCAAGATGGCATGATAGATGTTTCTGTTGCATCTTTCAGGGGGTCCTCTTATATTTGTGTTTTGGGCATTTGGGGAGTGGGTCTTTCTCAAGTATTTTTTGGGGAAAAAATATGTGCTTGGAGTTCTTGCTCTTTGAGTGAAATTAAGCCCCAATTTCATATTGTGGGATTTTTGACCACCACGAAATAGTAAACTCATGTTGCTGTCTCTCTATTGCTTCCAGAAGAAGCACAATTTTGGAAACCTTGTAATTCCAGTGGAGAAAGCAGAGGCTAAAAATATAGCAGAGTCCATGATGCAGAAGGCAAGAGGGCACTCAGAGGTTATGGGCGTGGGTTTAGGAGGCAGAGAAACACGGGTCTGGGTTCTGCCTCTGCCGCCTGGATGCGGTGCTGAGCTTCCGCCCCAGTGAGATGGGGAGTCCACTGCCTCATCGTGGCTCTGAGGCTGAGCGAGGCCAAGTGGGTTAAGTACTGTGCTCAGCAAATCGTCTGGTACATATCTCTCAGCTGTTAGCTCTTCTGTTATCATCACTGACGATCCCACTATGCTAATGAGTCCCCACACGTGACAAGACCACTCTAGTATATAATCTCCCCCTCCCTCCATAAGTTCAGTGCAGCATAACTAAAAGTCCAGGTGGGCCCTTCAGCTACTAAAGATAGTGACTTTCACATGTGAGGACAAGCAGAGAAGCCCAGAGCCAGGTGGAGATGGCGACCCAGGGCTGTTGGCTGGCCCTGCTCTGACTGCAGCACATCCCTGTCCAGCAGGGGCCTCTAGGACATGGTTTCCGACTGCCTTGGCTGAGACAGCAGCTACCTGCGAGTCCCAGGCCCAGGTGGCTGATGAGTGACTTGGTCACTTGCTGACAGCGGACACTGGGGTGGTGAGTTGAACCTGGAAGGATCTGCTGTAGTTCACATAACCAGTGTCTCTGTGCTGACTAAACTCGTCAAGGGGCAAATATGGAGAGATGAAGTGGCTGGAGATTAGTGGATCTAATTTGATTCAGACATTAAAAAAGGCTTTTGATAAGCTCTACAAAAGGCCATTTAGACAACCACCTCCAAGGGGCTAGTGGGAGTCCCTTGTCAGGGCTTAGAGCCGGGCTTCTTAAAATGTGGTCTATGAACCAGCAGCTTCACACCCCCGAGAACCTGTCAGAAGGCCAAGTTCATGGACCCCATCCCACACGATGGAATTCGGGTCCTTGGGGTGGGGCCCAGTAATCCGTGTGACAAACTCACCAGGTGATTTTTTAAAAGTTGGGTTTATTGAGGTAGAATTGATATACAGTACCATTTGCCCTACAGGTGATTCTGATGTGCATTAATGTTTGAGAGACAGGCTTGTATCAGAGGAAACAAGGATAGAGACAAAAGGCCTCTCAGAGAAGTAAAATGACAGGGATCCTGAAAGGGATCCTTGTTGGAACTGATCATCTTCCAGCTCTTCAAACTCCTGTGTGATACTAAAGCCTGGAATCTGCTGAGGTTCTCTGTGGTCAAGTGTCAGGTCAATAGAAATACATTAAAAGGAAAACTCAGGATCTGTCTTTGGGAACACTACTCTCCAGAGCTGACAGGGGAGGGGTAGACTCAATGCCACGATCTCGTTTAACCTGTATTTATGGATATTTTGCCTGATCTCATAAACGACTTGAAGAGGCTTTATAAAAATAGGTACCATAAAAAGGAGAGGCAAATGGGAAAGACGTGTGTGTGTGTGTGTGTGTGTGTGTGTGTGTGTGTGTGTGTGTGTGAGAGAGAGAGAGAGAGAGAGAGAGAGAGACAGAGAGAGAGAAACACAGAGAGGGAGGGACGGAGGAAGAAATGGGTGGGGGGAGGAGGCAGAGGAGACAGACAGACGGGAAGGGAAAGAGGGAAGGAGGGAGAGACAGATGGAGAGAAAGGGACAGAGAAGGGGAGTGGGGCAGAGAGGAAGAAACACAGAGAGGCAGTGAGAAAGGGAAGGACAGAGCAGAGCAAAGGAACATAAGGGTAGGGGTTGAAAAGAGCAAAGAATTCAGGTATCAGGTTACATATGAAGACACACATCAGTCACATACATGTGCTGAAGCTCTATGTCTCCTAGCCGTCTAAGAAAGGGTGTACACAGTCCATTAAGTAGAAATGCACCTATTTTGCATTTGCAGAACAGACTCAGCTTTGGCCAAGTCTAAGGTCAGAGAGCAACTTCTCTTCTGCAGCTGCTTTTGAAAGGAACTTCATGTGTTATGGTGGACGACATCCTCCACGAAGACAACAGAGAGGCATCTGCCAATGTAAACTGTCTGTCGTTCAACAGCTCACTAATCGCCGAAGAGCCCAGGCAATGAGGAAACTCCCTGCCCTGGTCACAGTGATGGCAGCAAATGCCTGCCGGATTTTCTCCCTGCAGTCAGAGACCAGGGTGAGGAGGGGAGTCTGATGCTCAGAGCTTGGGCTCCCACTCCTCCACAATCCCACCGTTCCCACTCAAGCCAAGGTGCTGAGGGGACCAAGGGAGCTTGGTGCTAGTCAATGATCATGATTACTAAAAGGCTGTTTATTTTAAACAACTTTTTCCTGATTACAAAAGTGATACATCACTGTGGAAACCTTTTGTAAATGCCAATGTAGAATAAAAAAACATCTTAGGGAATAAAACCCATCTTTAATCCAACCACTTAGGGAGAACTATGTAACTACACGTTGCCTGTGTGCCTGCACCATCCTCCACGAAGACAACAGAGAGGCATCTGCCAATGTAAACTGTCTGTCGTTCAACAGCTCACTAATCGCCGAAGAGCCCAGGCAATGAGGAAACTCCCTGCCCTGGTCACAGTGATGGCAGCAAATGCCTGCCAGATTTTCTCCCTGCAGTCAGAGACCAGGGTGAGGAGGGGAGTCTGATGCTCAGAGCTTGGGCTCCCACTCCTCCACAATCCCACCGTTCCCACTCAAGCCAAGGTGCTGAGGGGACCAAGGGAGCTTGGTGCTAGTCAATGATCATGATTACTAAAAGGCTGTTTATTTTAAACAACTTTTTCCTGATTACAAAAGTGATACATCACTGTGGAAACCTTTTGTAAATGCCAATGTAGAATAAAAAAACATCTTAGGGAATAAAACCCATCTTTAATCCAACCACTTAGGGAGAACTATGTAACTACACGTTGCCTGTGTGCCTGCACGCACGCACGCACGCACGTACGCGCTCATGTAAACTTCCTGTTTCTATTCTGTTACACAAGCTTGTCCTCCTAATATAATCCCAAACATCTTAAAAGTAAGCATTTAGTTCAAGACTCTGCATTGGGTGCCATCCTGATCCGTAACCCCGAGCAGTTCATTGTGTATAGTGAGGGTGGGTCTTGTTTCCAACAGCACATTCAGCAGCTCTGGGGGGATGTGGTTTGCACTGGGGAAGTGGATGGGGAGGAGGGAACCAAATACAGTCCGCAGGTGGGCCACATCCTGGCCCTCTGCGCTTGCTGCAACCTCAGCGTGAGGTGTAGGCTCCTGTGCCTGGAGGTGCCGGGCAAGCCTCATGGGCTGAGGTGCCTAAAAGCCCTGCACAGAGTGTGAACCTCCCCACAGGTCAAGGGAGGCACTGCTCTTGTTTTTGGGCTTTTAAAGGTGTTTGCCTCAGACACCACTAGAATCAGCAATGAAAACCTCAACGCTGCAGCACGCGGAGCTCACACAGACAAGACCGGTCCTACTGATGTTCCCAGAAGCTTCACGGGTGCTCTGGAGGAGAGGGACTCTGGGGGACGCTAGGAGGGGAGAAGACAGTCACCACTTTCTGAGTGTGGGTTACGTGCCAGGTGCTGGCCTTACATACAGGCAGGGCAGGCGGTCACAACAAGTGGAGGATTTGCTAGTAACTTAAATAACAATGAGCTTTATAAGGAAACGCCCCAACTCCCAGCATCTTCCCAGAGAATGAGTCTCGAACCTCTCTCTGTCTCTCTCCTTTCCTCCTCCTCTCCCTCTCCCTATTCTTCCTTTACCCTCCTCTACGTTCTTCCCCTCCTAATTTTTCTTTCTCTTCTTTCTGAAAACTCAGGGAAATATCAAAGTGAAGGAAGGAGAGGCCTAGATACTTAAAATGGAAAAAACCCCACCTCACTTAGAAAAGGAAGGCAGTAAAGGCCAACAGGGAAACTCCAAGGGGGGGCCCCCGGAAGTCCAGGCAAGGGAGGATCGGGCTGCACCTTCCCCCGGGGCTCGGGACCCTGCTCTCCTCTCCTCCAGGCACCAGGTCTGATTAGCACGCAGGCTGACTGGAAAATCAAATGCTCTGGTTTGCAGAACAGACATACCAAGCCCATCTGCAGCTGGAGTTTCAAAGCCGCTCAGTTCCCGTTGCTCTGAAATTTATGAGAGGCCTCTCCGGCTTGTTAACCAAACGCATGTCTTGCAGACACCACTGTTCTCCCGAGAAGCTGTGAAAGCTTTGCCCAGAGACCACAGACCCACTCATAGGGCCTGGAGCCCCCACCCCATTCACAGGAAGAGGGTCTGGAATAGCAATCGAGGGGCACGGAAGCCACAGATTCGATTCACAGCAGGGGTCTCTCCAGTTCAGAAGGGCTGGGAGGCAGCCATCTGGACAGTGCCTTCTGACAGCCCTGCTCCTCTGGGAGTGGCGCCCACACCGCTGAGGTGATCACCCCCTTTAAAAGCTGCCCTAATTGGACTTTCTGCTGGGCTGGTCGCTGGGAGCCGACACCTCACTCTCTTCTCCAGGTGTTAGAAGTTGCGAACACATTTGCCTGTTGCCAAGCTTACATCATTTATAGCCGTTTCATTACTTCCTCAAATATCATCGCTAACTTTCTGACAATTTAAGAGTGACACCTGGCTTTCTAGTAGGAACTTTCAGCCAGCTTTTTGACCTGGGATGCAGTATTTTCTCTTCAGATGCTATAGTGGGAAAGCCAACTAATGCTTCTGGAATGTCTAAGAGAAAAGGCAGTAGATGAATTTAATAAAGATGGGAACTGGTCAGCAGCCCCGGTGAAGCTAGGGGGGCATATGGACCTGAGTGCATCTGAGATCCACAGGCTGATGCTCCCAGGGCCAGGCTAGAGTCACAGAGTCGTCTAGGCTCAGTTCTGGGATGGAGAAGGCTCGCTTTAGGCTGTCAGTGGGCCCATGTTACAGGGATGGAATTCTAGGCTTACATGAGGCAATGCATGAACCTGCAAAATTAGCCAGCGTGTGAAGGAAAGGCTAGTACAGAGGCTTACTTAACACCTGGGTGGTGGAAGTGCTAAGCCAGAGCTTAGAGAAATGGATGGTACAGAGCACAGGCACCTCTCCAGAGAGAGACTGGTGAGCAGGGACCCTGGTCTCCCTGGGCATTTGGGGAGTGAGAAAAAGAACTATGAGAAGTTTTATAAATGATCCCAAGGAGGAAGAGCATTGTCAGTATGGAGCATGGCAACACTGCTGACCCTTACCACAGAGAGGAACGTCCCACAAAGGAAGACAATTAATAAGGGCATTTCCTGAGGCTGTGTGAGGGGGCAGATGAACAAGGGGCCAGTTTCAAGTGAGCAGTGGCAGTCAGCAGAGTACAGAAGAGTAAACCCAGCTACATTCACAGGAGTAGGAACACACGTCTTATTCTTAAGGCCTACTGGCCAATCAAGGGGAATTCGATTTTGCTGTATTTGGGATGTGTGTGGTGGTGGTATATGACATAAATAGAATCACTCAACTCATTCACTATTAAAACTAAGGACAGTGGATACTTTAAAAATAGTAGATCTAAAGCAATATGAAAGCAGTTTGGCTTCACAGTGCCATCGTTTAAGAGGGAGCGGTCATTTGTTTTAGTTAAGTGATGAGAGAAAAATAAGTAGCCCTGCAATTCCTCTTGTCATTCCACGGATGGGGGGGCGGGTAGCACCATGGTTTTCACTACCATCCCCCAGCCCAAGATTGCTCAATTTCCCGAGGGTAAATCTTATACTTAAAAGACATATATCCTTCCTATTACATGATCTCTGAATACAGATTTACTACTTTTTAAGCACTCTCTTCCAACACCGGCTACTTCTGACCCTATTTGATCTTCCCATTTCCCTGGTCTTAAACTGACTTTAGACCCTACCCATACCTTCATCTCCACTTAAGAACACGGATACCATTTTATCTCCTAAAACCTCAAACCACCCTGTGGGGTAAGCATTACTATTCTCTGTTTTTCAGATGAGAAAATGAAACTAACGATCAGATAAACCTGCCAGTGGACATGCAGCTAGAAAGTACTAGAGTTGGGATTTTATCTCAGGTCTCTCTGATTTTAAGAGAGTAAAGAGCTGTAGAAAATTAGGACACTCTTCAAGTCCAAGTAGACAAATGCTGGGAAGGCACATAATCAAAATCTACAAATCACGAGGCAATGAGGAAGGGGAATTCTTAGCTTGTTAGGTAGTTAGGAAACTAGATTACTTTCTAGTAATCAGAAAGGGGCACTTTTAGGAGAAGCAAGAGGAAGTATTACTCTATCTGGGGGAGGAGTGGGGAACTATACATATGGGACTTATTATTCCCACAAGGGAGTAGAAGCTGAAAAACAAAGATGCAAAAGAGATTTCTATCTGTCCACAGATGATGCTTAACTGAGGAGTAGCTGGAAAGGGTGGGGGGCTGGTCCATAGGGTGGTACTAAGTGGTCTCACAAAGCATGCTCTCCCCAGAGCCCCAATCTCTGGGCTACATGGTGCTCATGCCCTAGAAATCGGGAGCTTCTGGCTTAGAGCATAGCTAAAATGGACTCTGAATTGCTTTTACAGCTTTAAACAAGATGCTGGGGGAACCTAAGGGAGCATCTGAGCTAATTTAATTCCCTCTGAGCATTTCTCTCTTTGGGTAAAACCCAAGGGGAATCAGATGTGATGGAACCAAATTCAAAGAAAGGTATCGGTGAAGAAGCAGACAACATATTTCCTATTTTCCTACAAAGATACTGTTTTTAATAACACCTGTGTGTGTGTGTGTGTGTGCGTGTGTGTGTGTGAGTGTGTGTGTGTGTGTGTGGTGGGGTGGGTGGAGAGAGAGAGAGAGAGAGAGGAAAACAGACACACATTCAGAGAGAAAGTCACCAGTGGTATTTGACCCCAATGGGGTTCATCCTGCTTGTGCTTATTTCTAAGGCAAAGACAGAATTTTGCATCACGTTTGGTATCCTTTTCTAATCCAAGAGAAGAAGAGAATCACATAACATGAACATAAAAACAATTTGCTAGGTTCATATCCCACCTAAAGTGGGCTTAGAGTTTTTAACCCAATGTGGATTTTCTGGGGTTGGACTATGATGATGCGAATGATGACGATGACGACCATTATTATGAACAGTAGCTACCATTAATATACTGTCTACTAAATGCAAACATTATGCCCAGCATTTTATACAGAGAATTCTGTTTAATCCTCACGAAAGTCCGGAGAGGTACTCATTACTACCCCAGACTATAGATGAGGAAAGTAAAGCCGGGCGAGGTTAGGGATGTTCAACGTTGCTAAGTTTGCAAATGGCAGAGCTGAAACCAGAACTCATGGCTGGCAGTCTCTAAAGCTCCTGCTCTTCCTAATATGCCCCACTGTCGCTTCAGGGTGTGTGTGTGGGGGGGTGGGTGGGGGGGGCGTGGAGAGAGAGAGAGTGGGGAGAGGGAGAAAGAGAGAAAGAATGAGTTGAGGGTTAAATCCTTATGGCAACCTTCCATACTTCAGACAACTCTTTCATTTGAAGAGTAAACAAATCAGGAATTACCATGAAATTCTCAGAGCTGTTTTAGAATTAAAAGAGCTAAAAGTCCCAAGGCAAAATGGTTTTAATTAGCAAAGAGGCTTTAGGAATCGAAAATAAAATCTCAGTGACATCATGTGAAGCATGGGCTAAAACCAGACTCTGGGCGTACTCATCTAAAGATGCTCAGCATACAGATTTCAGCTTGGCCTTTTACCTGCGTCCAGCTTTCACCACCTCCTCCCCCAAAGCGCATGAGGAAGGGAGAGGCGTGTGTGAGATGCCCCGAGTAGCCCCCAAACTGCATTTTAAGTCCCTGAAGGATTAAAAGGAGATGGAAATAGAAGGGAAATACACCACACATGGAAGATTACCCCTCCCCTCCCAGCTCTTCCTTCTCCTCCTCACGACCCTGTTCTCTAGCCCCCTGGTTGCCCCTTCTCTCTCTACCTCGGCCTCAGTGATTTAAAGTAAAAAACCAATTAAGAAAATTGCCAGTCATGATTTTGCTTTGAAGACTGAAAGTCAAACCTCCCCTCTCTCTTACAATTTAATAATTTGATTTCAAAGAGACAGATCATCTCTTTCTTTCACATCATCAAACCAGAAAGCCCCTTATTTTAATTACATCCTCTTGGGTGACAACCAGCATTTTGAAAATACTTCATTTCAAATTTCCATTTACAAAGTAAACAAGGGTATCTTCGTTTGGCTCTCATCAGCCAGCTTTGAATCAAAATGTGAATGGCTCTGGGAACCAGAGCTGAGTCCTGCTGGACGGGGAATTCTGTTTTGGCTTTGTTGGAAGAACAGCCCCGATGGAGCCTGGGGCCACCTAGGTTTGCAGTCTCTGTGTGTCTCTGTTCTCCTCTTTATTAATATCAAAATTGTTAGGTAAAGTGGTTGGCAGGAAACCCTCAATCCACTCTTAGGAAAAAATGCTTCCTCTTGTTGAGTCTTTGAACCATAATCCCTTCAAACCCTCCTCTGAGTACATGTAAATACTACTGGGACAACTGTTTTTCTAGAACACTCTATGCCCTCAGAACTTTTTGACAGATGCCTTGTTCATTTACAGTCTGCAGATGCGGTCTGGGTAGATGAAGGACACTCCTCATTTTAAAGTGAGGAAATGGAGGCATCCAGAGGTAAATTTTAGGCAAAGCTCAACAGCCCTAAAAACATAGATGTGATTTTTGTGGCTGGGACTTTGTCCCATGACAAATACGTGGCTCTTCCTTTTCAACCTGGCAGTTATACTGATGATTTTTGGTTGACCTTAGATAAAAGCCCTTTAATTAAGATTATATTCCAAAAGGAAAACACTGAGACGTTGAGAGGGTGGTGGGATTATGGGCAATCATTTTCTCTTTCATAATTTTCCAAATTTTATAAAATGAACATTTAGAGTTTGAAAATAAACATTATTTACAATTAAAACTGTACAACGGGCTTCCCTGGTGGCGCAGTGGTTGAGAGTCTGCCTGCCGATGCAGGGGACGTGGGTTCGTGGCCCGGTCCGGGAGGATCCCACATGTCGCGGAGCGGCTGGGCCCGTGAGCCATGGCCACTGAGCCTGCGCGTCCGGAGCCTGTGCTCCGCAACGGGAGGGGCCACAGCAGTGAGAGGCCCGCGTACCGCAAAAAAAAAAAAAAAAAAAAAAAAAAAAAAAAAAAATTAAAACTGTACAATGTTAAAAAGATAAAGTTTAAACCATTTTTATTTTTCATTGTTTTACTCACAGATAAAACTGTAGTTTTATAGAAACAGGCCTTTATGAGTCTAGATTTGAATCTGCATAACATAAATCATGTTACTGCCTTGTGTTTTATCATTAAAGAGGCCATAAGGAGGAGGGATACACAAAATAAATGTTTAGAGAAGACAGAGGATGCTAAGATGAAAGATGTTGAGTAAAAGCTGACCTCAGGCTTGGCCTCTAGGTGCAGAAACCTCACATGCTCCCACTATAAACAACAATGAACCCCAGAAAGAACATGGCCTGTGTGATCCACTCCACTTCCAACTCCTATACTCATGTCGTTTTTTCGTTTGGTTTTGTTTTTAATTGAAAGAGGACATTTGGGAAACCATTCTATGAAGGAGGCAGGGAATGAGAAGAAGGAAAAAGTCTGGGGCGGAAACTCCCATGAGTTCCTCTAAACCTCTGTTATTTTCTCTCCTGGACACACAGACTACATTTCCCAGACTCCCTTGCAGGTAAGTGTGACCGTGTGACCAGGTTATGGCCAATGGATGTGAGCAGAAGTTATATGCGCCACTTTGGTACATATAAACCTCTCCAGTGAGAGCTCCCTTTTTCTTTCCCTAGCTGCTGGCTAAATGGAGGAACTCCTCCAAAGGCATGGAGGAGGGAGGAGCCACAAGATGGAAGGAGCCTGGGTCCTTGGATAACTGCAAGGAAAGAAGTCTGTAAGGCCAGGAACACCTGCACAGTCTTTGAAATATGCAGGAAATAAACAGCATTCCGGGCTTGTCTATTACAGCAGGGAGTGTTACTCAAGTGCTAAGTCTGAAGTATGAACAGTGTTTGGGGGTTAGTGAATTTCTGATGAGGGAGAAATCCTCTTAATAAATCATTTCCTTTTCTCCTCTTCTCCCATAGTCCCTTCTGGGAAACTCACCCAAATACCAACATGTCTTACACTTAGAATCTCAAGTCCATTTGACCCTTACTGGAAGCCTCCAGTTTGAAACCCTTGCTCCTCAGCTTATGGTATGTCCTATCCACTCTCTGGTCAGGTCAACCCTCACAAACCTCTACAGGGTTGGTAATAATCTTTTGGGGGCCCAGGAGTGACTTGTCCTTGCTCAATGCTTATGCGACCAGCATTTGTAACTGAGCAAAGTATGGATGGAGCAAAGGCTACCTCTTCAAGTGTAAGTCTGAGAACACAACAAAATATAAAGCACTGTGGCCACAACTGAGAGCAGGCAGGGTCCAGCTGTCTTGTTTGAAATGACACAGCTGATGTGAGTTTACTAGATTATCAAAACTCTCTAGACAAAAAATTCACCAAGGCAGGATAGCAACGTGTCTACCACATCTTCAGTCCTCCTGATACAGAAGGTGGTGCCCTATAATTTCTCCAAATTGCCACATCTTGTATCTCACCAGTTACAAAATCTTAAATCATCTGCCTCAGAGTATCTTGATAATATCTCATCAATATCACTGGGGGCCTTCCATCCAGGCTTTAGTTTTACTGGTGGTGTGTTACATATAAAACAACTTTTTATAACAGCCCCAGAAAGAGTTTTATAATTTGTTATTTAAAAGGTAATACATACTCATTGTAGAAATTTTAGAAAATAGAAAAATCCTAAGAAAATTACTTGCCATTGCTGAGAAATAACCACTGCTTTCACAGAACATTTTATAAATGCTTATGATTTCTAGTTGTTTTCCCTTTTTTGTTGTTGTCCTTTGCATAAGGGAATATGTTTCTTTGACTTCTTTTCCCTTGTAATGATTTAGATATACCTATTTATGGTTATCTTTAAATTAAAAATATTTAACTTATTTTCTCTAATTATCAATATTAAGAATGAAATTGGATGTTCCATTCGATATGGAATTCAGTGTACTTTTACTTCCTCCTTCCTCTTGTCCACAGTTACTACAGCCTGATTTCATATCCATTTTACATTATTTCTATATGTAACTTTTATTTTACTAATTAATTTTGACACTTGTACTAGTATAACTAAATCAACAACAGTTACTTGGACACACATCATCACTGTTTTTTCTACACCATATCTTTCCCATTTTGGGGGCTTTTAATCTTGATACAGCTTCTATCTAGCTGTGTAGGATCTCTGGACATTTTTTCAGGAAGGGCATGTGAGGGGTATGTCTACGTCATGAAATATTATGTGTCTGAGAATATCTTTCTATGTTCTCGTCCACATTCATGGCTTTGCATATGAATGACAACTTGGGTCACAATCTGTAGACCCCGTAAGGCCTCCTACCACTGACTTGTGGCTTGTAGTTGATGAGAAGCCCAAAGTTAGCTTTACTGTATTCTTTTGTAAGAAACCTGTTTTTTGTTTTCACCTGGATGCTTATGAGATTTTTTTTCTTTGTAATGAAAACTTGTCAAGTCACACTGAAAGTTAATGCTTTCAATCTTAAGGACACATCTTTTTCAGCTTCAGAAAGTTCTCTTTAATTACTTCATCGATGACTGCATCAACCTTAGTTTGCTTTCTTCTTTTGCAATTATTATTATCTGTATATTGGATCACTTAATTCTGTTTTTCTGATTTTTCTCCTCTGTATTTTTATCTTTGTGTCCTTCTGAGCTCTAAGAGATATTTCCTAGGTCATTTAAAAAAAAATCACTGATTTGATTTACTGTTACATCTAATCTGTTACTCACTGGTCCATTATGAATTCAAAATTAGGTGCCATATTTTTCATCTCCTTGCAGTTATTTTCTTACTAATAGCTCCCTGCTGTGGTTTCATAGATGCAATGTCAGCTTCAGTCTCGAAGACACGAAGTAGAGATAATTCAACATCTTCTCCCATTTCTTAGAAGTAGAGACAGTCATTGAAATTCCTCACAAATATTCTTCTCATATAATATTGGGTTGGCCAAAAAGTTCATTCTGGTTTTTCTGTAACATCTTACAGAAAACCCCGAACTAACTTTTTGGCCAATCCAATAAATCTTTCATGTGGCCAGTAATTTCTTGCATCATCATCTTTACAGACGAAGATCTACTTTGTAGAGTATGATGGAGAGTTAAGATAGGTTCCGTCAGAGACTGCGTGGCCCTGTTCAATATTTTTGGCCCAGATAAAGATAGAAAGGGAAAAGTTTAAATATTGGCTTTAAATATCTGAGGAATCTGTTCAGTAGAAGCAGGAGACAGAGCAAGTACAGCAAAGGGTTTTATCTCTGGGACAGAATTTTTTCTTTTCTTCCCTTGTTTGCGAGGCACCCATGCCATGCCAGGAGTGAGAGCTGACGGAGTTCATCATTCAGTGTGGCCCTGACTGGTGTCCTTTCTTGAGGTGTAGACAGGATCGAGATGGACCTTCCCTAACCCCACTGCCACATGGCCAGCTCTCACCTACATACCCTGGCCTTCCAAGGTGTGATTCTGCTCCTAACAATCCCCTCTCCTCCTGGAGGGCTGGATGCTGTTCTGGGGGGGATGGGTCCCATCTGAACATTCACTGGCAGAAATTCTTCAGAGCCTCTAGTACTGATACAAGTTTAGAAATAGTTTCATGTTCCATTGATCACTCATTTCAATGAGCATCCAAGGGCAGATGGGAGAAAGGAGGAGTGAAAGTGGTATGCTCACGTCTCTCTTCATTTTCCCATAGACATTTTCTACATTATGGGTGACCAGTGTAACACTCCCTCACCACCCCCCACCAACCCCCTTAAGTTTCTCCAGGAACTGCATTCTCAGTTCTCCCTATGGAATCCCCAGTGAAGTGTCAGCAAGTACTTTTGCATGCTCAGAGTGGACTGGTTTCCCCCTGGTAGATGTCTGAGCCTTACCTGGCCAGTATACCCCAGAACTGCATACTCAACCCTCTCTCCAAGGTCTGCTGGGATTCCCAAAGAGAAAACTCAGTGCCAGTGTTCCTGCCCCTTCCATGATCTAAAGGCTTTGTCTCATAAAAAGTCGGGAATTCCTGGTTTTAACTCCACAGGCTAGGTGTAAACCAACCACATCAGAGCTCTGTTCTTAAAAGGAGAAATGTAAGGGGATTCCAGAAACACCAAGGTCATTTTACCTCTTAATAGCTTCTCCAAGCCACAGTGGTTCAGAAACAAAGATCTTATATTTTGATGAAACATTTCTTTTCTATAAAAAGTAAAATTAAAAAAATGAAAAAAGCCCTAAAGGGTCCCATCTCCCCAGATTCTTCCCTAACCAAGGAATGAAATATTACAGAGATGGAGGTGCTTAAATCTAACTTTCTAGCTAGCCCAGAGACCACCCCTCCATATGGTGTCCCTGAGGGGGGCACCCCACCTGTGCTTGACTTTTCTTATACACACGGCTCACTACTCCCTAAGGCAACTCCTTCTCTTTGGAGCAGTTTATTGCAAGGAGGTTCCTCCTTAAACCAAGTTGACATATGCCTGCCTGAAACCTCTCTGTTTATTGTTTTGACTGTTGGAAGCCACACAGAATAAGTCTCCCTCTTCTAGAAAACAGTCCTTTCATGTATCTGCAGTCAGTTTCCAAATCTCTGAGACTTTGTGGTGAAAAACCCAAAGATGGCTCCTCCAAGATGGCTCCTAACGATCCCCAGCTGCTGGTATCCATGGCCTTGTGAATTCGCCTCCCACACTGTCTCAGGATTGGTCTGTGTGACTGATAGAATACGGGTGGTATGTGACTTCAGAGGCTAGGTCACAAAAGGCACTGTAACTTCTGCTTTCTTCTACTCTGATCATTTACCCTGGGGGGGAAGCTAGTTGCCAGGTCATCAGGAGAGGTCCATGTGGCAAGAAACTGAGGTCTCCAGACAAGAATTATATGAGTGAGCCCTTATCCAGCCCCCAGTCAAGCCTTCAGATGACAGTGCAGCCTTAGTTGATATCTTGACAGCAACCTCTATAAGAGACCCTGAACCAAAACCTCCCAGCTAAGCTGCTTTGGAATTCCTGACTCTCAGAACCTGTCTGAGATAAATGTTTACTGCTTTAAGCTGCTAAATTTGGGGGTAATTTGTTACACAGCAATAGATAACTAATATACACCCCAATTCCTATAAATGTTCTTTAAGTCTGTCAACTTTTTGTCTGTCTGACATTTTTTTAGTGCCATTCTTATAATAGTCCACTACAGGGTAACACTGATAACAACAACTATTACAGAAACATTTACCAAATGCTTTAGGTTTACATGCATCATCTAAGTTAATTCTTATAAAAGCCCTGTGACAGAGCTCTATGAGTCTAACCATTTTACAGATGAGGAATACAGGTTTTAGAAAGGTTTAGGGCCTTGCCCAAAGGCACAGAACTAGGAATAGGCAGAGCGGAAATCCAAAAACAGGTGGTGTGACCCCAGAGCCCACACCCTAAAGCTCTGGGCTATGGGAACAGAGGACAGCAGGAATCAATCTCCTATGATCTGATTTCTACAATAATATAACTCAATTCTCCATCAATTTCCTAGCAGTTCTAGAGCTTATATAAGCTTGTGGTCAACTGAAGTCTCAAGCTTTTCTCCACATATATGATTGTCAGACTTGGCCTCATATCCTTCCTAATAAAATAGTTATTCTTAACCTAGATACTGTTAAATGTGTCACTGTTCAATTTAACCTGGTTGGTTGGCTTTGATCCATTGTTCTAGCTCAATACTTTTTTTTTTTTTCCCTTTTTGAGTCTTTATTCTATCATCCAACGCTTCTTTCAGCTATCATTCTGGGCTTTTGTCACCTCTAAAGTTGATAAATTTGACTTACATGTCTTTTTTCAAGTTGCTCATAAAAATCTCAACAGAAAAGGAGGACAAATCTTGCTGGCAAACCCTTGAGGCCCCCTCCCAGGTCAATATGAATACATCAGTGAACACTTCTGGGGGATGTTCTGATTACAAACTTCCTGTCCTTCCCAAAAGTTCACCGGTGAATCTGTGTAGGGTATGCCTGGGGATTCACTCATTTAAGGGGGTCTCTACCATTGTTCCATCTTATTGATCAGCCACCTTTTAAACTCACGTTTCTCCATTTTGTACTACTGAATACTTTGATTTGGTCCTGTGCCTTGCTGAAATCCAACTGCGTTACCTTGATAACATTGTCCTAGCTGCATTTTCCTCATCAATCTGTAACACTAAAAAGGAAATAAAGTTAGTCTGCTGTAACTCATTTTTGATGGATTCATTCAGAGGCCCAAGAATTTATTCTCTATCCCCTGTAATAGTTAGATCTGGAGTTTTTCTGAGAGTATCATCAAGTTTTCTCATCTATAGTCTAAAGAATCTTAAGGTGTTTACTTATTTAAAGTTAGAAACATCTTTGTCTTTTTTCATTCACTGAGCAATTTTTACATTTCCTACTACTTCTTAAAAATTCCCAACAGGGATGGAAAGATTTTTGCTACAAGAGTCCTCAGTATACGGAGGTGTAATTCATCTGTACCCCTGAAAATAAATTCATTTATGGCCTTAGGTGGTCTTACTAGGATCCTCATTTGCCTTTCTATTTCTTATTTGCTATGTTTTATCTTCTATAGTTAAAATTTTAGCCAGTAGTAGTCTTTTCTTTGTTCTGCACTAACCTCATTCCAGCTGCCCCAAGGAACGGACATATTTCTTCCTTCTTTACCTGTCTATTCCCAAGTATAGGGTTAAAAAGTCATTTTCTTGTGTGGCCAATAGCCATGTGGGCAAGCCTCTGTTTCTCATGTCCTTCAGTTTTCCTGACATTCTCGTAAACGCCTGCCAGCGCCCAGAGTAACACCTGGCACCCAGGAGGCACCAACGTGCTTGTTCGCTTAACAAAGTGTCATTCAGTACTGTTCTTTGTCATCTCTTGGGACATGTCTTTCTTTTGATCTTCTCTGCACCACTTATTAAATGGTACCACAGAGACCTCCCTCTGCAGATGCACTCAGGTCTTCTTCAAATGTTTACTCTTCGTCTTTATCATGCACCCTCTGACTATATACTCGGAACCATTATGAGCCTTCCAACCTCCCCAGGCCATACTCCTTTTTAGAATCCTACTCATGGGATCACATTTGGTTTTCCTCTGAATTTTTGGAGACTCTGCTTTTCTGAAGTTGAACTATGCCTAGTGTTTCCTTCTGTCCTGTTAGAAACTTTAAAATGACACAGAGACACACCAGCCTGTTATCCTTTCTGGTCAAGGCTGCATTCAAAGAAGCAGGTGTCCCTGTCTTCTCTACTTTCTGAGTGATACGACAGCCGACAGGTATGTAAAGAAATTTTCAGGCGTTCGATTTGTGGCACACTGAGACTTCCAGAAAATGTACCAATCTGACATTTGCTGTTAAACCACATTCTATCCTTATGACTACTTTGTAATCAGGATCCATGCAGTGTTAATTACTTGGATAAACCATCTACCCATAGAATTGACCCATGATGATATTACTTTTCGTATTCCCTTTTTTTAACCTTGAATTAAACACCCATGTCTCTGCTGAGCTCATGCTCAACAATTTAGGGCTGTGTGGCAAATATTTCTCCACTTCCAAACAGCACCCAGATTTTCTTTTGGGGAATTACTTTTCCCACCATGGGTTTATACTGGTTTATGGCCACAGTCAGACACCTACCTTCCCTCACAGAATTTGAATCTTGAGAAGACACAGAGATAATGAGGGTGGAGTTCATGCGTTACAACAGCAGTGTGTTGAACACAGTTCTGTCCTGAGATGCCTGGCTCCCTGGAGGCACCTTGGTTACTGTTCATTTCCAAGCATGATTCTCCAGCTTTCTTGCTGATTTTGTGGGCTGTCAACAGCCTTCCAACAAGGCTGCTTTTGTTTAAGGTAGCCAGAATTGATTGCTGCAACCAAAAAACCCTAGCTGATACACTCCAGGACAAGGCATATTCTCCAATCACTTATTCCAATGATGTTCTTCCCACCAAGTCTCCAATGCCCACAGCATCATGGAATCAACCATTCAATTCACTAGACTCATCCATTTATTTGTTTTTCAGAAACAGTTCCCTAACAAGCCCACATGGCATAAGCCGGATTAAAATTTCAAGTTGAATTTATTCGTTGCCCCCAAAGAGAGCTCTGAGACTACAGTTACCAGAAGTTTTAAGTATTGTTGATAGTAATGCTGTGTTCTGCATTATTCTTGTTCTTTGCTAAGCTCTCCCTTCCTAAATTGATAAATATAACTTCATGGCCTCCTTTAATGTTTTGAGAAATTTAAAAATAAATTCAATATTGTAACTGAGAATTAAGAATCAACTCAAAGGGGCTTAGTGCTGCTTAATTTTCAAACTACACTTGCCACCCTCTCCACAGCATCTGGCTTTATATGTTTATTTGAATCTTTATCTTTCTTATCCCAAAATTTCTGTTTAAGGACATACTGATTAGCTGGGGGGCTCTTTTGCCAAACATGTGCTTACTTCCCTGTTTATACATGCTACAGTCCATCTCTTGATGAAATCTTTATAGGTCATGGTCATTTATATATATATATATATATATATATATATATATATATATATATATATATACATATACATATACATACACACACACACACACACACACACGTATATAAGAGAAAGACCAGACACCTACTAATTAGCTACACTGGGATCAACACTGTACCCTTCAACAGGATGTAACAATTCACAACTGTATTGCTTCCTCCTGGAATTGAGGACTCTTAGGGTCTTCTACTCTTCAGGTAGTGTCAAGGTGATGGTATTTGAAAGGCAAAAGCTCACATAACTAGTCTCTTAATTAACCTGTCCTGAATATATTTTTCCTAGCCTTCCAAGTCAGAAGTCATTGCTTTCTACTACCCACTAGAGTGTAGCTGTCCTGCATGTACCCACTTGTGAGATGCTTTTTGTGAATGGGGAAGGTCTATATTTGCCTCTGGGCAATGCAGCAGCAATGTCCTCTGTAGACTTAGACAGTGAAACCACGAACACTCTGCTCTATTGCTCCTTATGGGAAGGAGGGCCTGGGGAACAGGGCAGGGTATTTTACCTCCTTTGATCCTGGTTTGGGCACCTCTAGGGTGCACTCCTCCTAGTGGTACCAGACCCCAACCACAAGCCACTTATATAGTCTCTCCAAGACAGCTGAGCAAATCCCACCCAGATTCTTACAACTACACCTCCTGCCTTTCTTTTGTCTTCCTTGTTTTAATAACTTTTGACGTTTCCAAAAGCAACAAATGTTCAAGGCAGAAAACTTGAGAGAATAGAAAAGCACAAAGAAAGGAAAAAAAAAAACTAAGTCACTTGTAAGCCCACCACTTATAGATAACCACTGCCGGCCCATCACTCAGGGATCACCAGTATCAGCACTTTGGAGTATAACCTTTGTCT
Source organism: Physeter macrocephalus (assembly GCF_002837175.3). Classification (NCBI taxonomy): domain Eukaryota; kingdom Metazoa; phylum Chordata; class Mammalia; order Artiodactyla; family Physeteridae; genus Physeter; species Physeter macrocephalus. The sequence continues at coordinate 85,046,715 of NC_041225.1, forward strand.
TTATTCTGTGCCCCCACTCTGTCCCCAACAGGAATAAAATGATGCTATCATGAACATTTCCCAAACTCAGTAACATTATAGTACAAGGTAATCTTCAATAGCTGAAGTTTTCCACTGATATACATTTTCTTTAACCAATCTCCTCTTGTTGGACACTGTGATAGCTTCCCAGTAACTCACTCCTGTAAATAATACAGAACTGAATACCCTTCTACATAGACCTTTGTTCAAGCACATTTATGATTATTTTCCTGGGAGCAGAATTGGTGTGACAAAGGAATGCTTCTAAGACTTCTGAGGCATATTGTCAATCTGCATTCCAGAACATTTGTAACAATTTATGCTCCAGTAAGGAGATGAATGCTCCTATCCTTCCCAACACTGGATATTACCATCCCTTTCCCTCCTTGCCAATTTCATGGAGGCTTATGGAAACCTCTTATATAAATTTGTATTTTCTTGATTACTTATGATGTTGAATGTTTTTTTCATATTATTATTAGCATTTGTGTTTCAGCTTTGGTGAATTAGCTGCTTATATCTTTTGTCCATTTTTGTACTGATATGTTCTTTCCTGTTTATTTGTAAGAGCTCCTTAAAATGATAGGAATGATAACTTGGTATCCTGTTATATACATATATATATATATGTACAGCCAATAATCTGTGGTTTGTGTCTTCATTTTGCTTGTGCAGAAATCACCTCAGTGTTATGATTAGAGGCCTTCCCTTCCTTAAGATTATGCAAATATTTACCTACATTTCCTTCTACTATTTCATTGTCTACATTTAACTCCAAACAATCTATCATTTATTTTGCATTTATTTATAGTGTGTACTTTATTGTTTTCTAAACAGCCAACCAATTTTCCCAACACCATTTACTGAAGAGCTCATTATTTCCCTATTGATTTGAAATGTTATCTCTATCATAACTATACTGATTTTTTGGTCTTTCTGTTTAGTTCCACTGAGATTCTATTTCTATATCAGTACCAAACCACTTTATTTACTGTAACCCTGTAATATGGTTTCATATCTGGCAGTACAAATTTATTGTTCTCCCTTGCCCCCATGACACATTATTAAAAAAAAAACTGTTAGATATTCTCATCTGTTTATTTTTTCCAGTTGAACTTTAGAATCATTGTCAAGTTCCCTCCCCGATATCCAAATATTTTGGAGACTGACACTAGAAATTAACTTAGAGATAACTGGATAATATGACGTTTTCCTAGTCACAAGCATGCTATGCTTTTCCATTTATTCAAATCTCCTTTGTGCGTCTTGCAGTCTAGTTCTATGGAACTCTGCACACAACAACCATCACTGCTGTGTAATGCCCTTGGCTTGGTGTGAACCGTCCCTGATAGGATCTGCAAAGGCCTTCAGCCTCGCTGGCCTGCTGTAGCCCTGTGTGCAGGAAGCTGCAAGGGTGTGCCAAGGCTGGAAGGATGGCATCATGAAACACTGGAGTGGCAGCCTGGGTCCCAGTGGTGGCTTGGACACCCACTCTTCATGACTTTGGCCAAGTCACTCTCTTCCCTGGGTCTCAGTTTATTCCTCTGTAAAATCGGTTCCCAAGGTTCCCTTCATATTAAAATTCTGATTCTATCAAAAGTGAGAGGGTGGATGAGAGAGCCCTTTGAGGAGGATGGAGTCTCACAGAAATGAAAAGGTAATGTCTGTTAATAATGGTATGCTTAGATGCTGAAGGAGTAAGGAAGAAAAGGTGATTATTTAAATGCATCTAGTTTAGCCTGAGGAAGCTTGCTGGAGAACGTGAGCTTGAACGTGGGATCTTCAGAAGGGCAGAGCAAATATGTGCAATCAGTCCCCTGATGTGGAACAGATGTGCAGAGATGCAGAGGCAAGAGGTAGGCGAGCGGGTGGGGGAGGCACATTCGATCTGCTCGGATGGGTCTGGGGAGAGGAACCACAGTGGACAGAATTTGAGCAAGTTTTCATACGTCTGTTTCTTTTAGCTCAGTCTTAGGTGGCCGTTCTACAGAATTCACCCACTCTCTACATAGAGGGGCCTAGTCCAGAAAGTCCAGCCCGGTCCTAAGACTTCCTTGGTCCAAAGATGGTTGAAGAATCCAGGTAAATTAATTTAGGGGTCTTGGCCTTGAATCAGACCTTTCCAGGCATTGAGAGGGCGTGGGGAACACAGAGCGAGATGATCTTTCCCAGCTTGGGGGACAGGACAGGGCCTGGAGACCGTTTGTGGGGTCCCCATGCAGGGAGGCGTGGGCAGGAGCTGCCCCTCCAGTCCACACCCAGGCCCCAGAGCAAGGCTCAGACAGGCCGTGCCCCCAGAGCTCTGCCAGGGCACCCACATCCTGGTGCTCGGCACCGCCGGCCTCTCTGGGCAGGTGAGCGCCTTCGCCCACCAGCTGCTGGAGAGGCGGGCGTTGGAATGCTGCTTCGAGGCACCCTGGCATCGCTCAACCTGGTGTTTCACACACCCATTCCTTAACCTCATTCTCAGCCCATTTCATTCCTTTTCCCACGCAGTGTTTATCGAGGTCTCTCACCCCCACCAGACGAAGCACGAGACCAGCGTTCCCGGGGCTGCCTGGGGAACGTTCCCTCAACCAGGCGAGCCGCCAGAGCACAGAACACAGGTCGCCACCCTATCGACTGCGACACCCAGCCACCCACTCAGGGGTGACAGACCCCAACCTCCACCTCGGGGGTGACTCATGTTCTCAAGGACAAACCATCAAGTGAGGTCTGAGAAAGAGGGGTTTTTCCTTTCGGGCTTGCAAATAATAATAATTTTAAAAACCTCATAGGAGGGCTTCCCTGGTGGCGCAGTGGTTGAGAGTCCGCCTGCCGATGCAGGGGACGCGGGTTCGTGCCCCGGTCCGGGAGGATCCCACATGCCGCGGAGCGGCTGGGCCCATGAGCCATGGCCGCTGAGCCTGCGCATCTGGAGCCTGTGCTCCGCAACGGGAGAGGCCACAGCAGTGAGAGGCCCGTGTACCGCAAAAAAAATCCCCACAAAAACCTCATAGGAAAAGGAAGATGAACTCTGGTGGCTTTGCTGTTTGTTTACACAGCAGGGGACAGCAGTCAGGGGACAAGCGGGTACCTCAGCAGCATATTATCATCACTGTGTCTGTCATCTGGCAACTAGCTGTAAGTTCGCTTCTATAGTCTAGAACCTCGCTGCTCAGTGTGGTCGGTCCGCAGACCAGCAGCACTGGCACCACCCAGAGGCTTGTTAGAATGCAGAGTGTCAGGCCCCACCCCGGAGCTGCCGAATCAGAATCTGCATTTTAACCAGACCGCCCCGTCCCCCACAGAGGGTTGTGTACACACTGCAGTTTGCTAAGTGCTGCTTTGGTCCAGCACTTCTCAATCTTGGCCACACATTGGAACCACTTTGCAAAAGTACCTATGCCTGGGTCCAGCCCCAGAGATGACTATTTAATTGTTCTTGGGTGCAGCTGGGACAATGGGATTTTTTTAAGATTCCCCAGGTGATTCTACTATGTAGTAAAGTTTGGGAACCACTGGGCTAGTATACATAAATATATTAAAAGAAAAAAATTAAGAAATTCCTTCTGGAATTCCTGGACTATAAACAGAACCACAGAAAACTTTGCAAACAACTAAGCAAAATTCACTGAGAAGAAACAGGACATATAACCACTGATGTGACGTGCCTTTGCTATATGGTGTCAATAAATGATGTCCTTAAGAAAGAGAAAAATAAAAACAAGGTTGAATCATATTCTTTGGTGAAGTTAAAAGGTAACACTTCCTTTCTCCCATCTTCTGACTAATAAAAGAAAACCCTCCTCATACAACAATTTTCAAACCGTGGCAAGTGGGAATATTTTTGTGCTCCTGTCTTATTAGAACAATTTTACTTCTGCATTGCAAATTTCGGGTCTGATAACACATTCTGCACTACGGTCCCATAAGCACAGTGGAAGTTCTTGTGTTCACTGGCAGAATACAGAGTATCCTTTTACTCACATACATACTCCTTTAATGTAGTTGGACATCAATCTTTCTAGCCTAGAAAGGAGGTTTTATTTCATTGCCAGGGAACAGAACTTCCAAAAAACACAAATGTCTTTCAGCATCATGTTGGGTAAATAATCAAGGGGGTATGAATTGGTCTCTCTCTGACTTCCTGCCTTATTTTGCTTTAAACTCATAGGTGAGCTATGAAAAGACATCTGCCCTCATGTTCCAGCCACCTAGGCAGGAAGGACATCAGCCCAAAAGCCAAGTCTCGGCTTACAGGGCTTCCTGCACTTTGCACATTTATCTGGCCCTGGAGCCAGCACAACAAGGTGTAGACATATCTGTGTACCAGTCAGCGTCTTTCCTTTCAATTCAAGCCATTCATAAAAGTGACTCAGGAAAATATAAAGTGACTCCTGGCTCGGGTTTCCCAAATCATATCAGGTTTGACATACGACATGACCATATCCAGTGGGAACTGACAGTGGAAAAAACGGTCAGTATTCAGTATTTCAAGCCCAGGGGCAGCACAGAGTTCACCCACCTACCCACCCACTTTTAACTCCTAAAGAAGGCAGTGTTAGCTCCCATGCCCCACCAGAAACCCAGCACGTTCTCTGAGAGCCGGGCTGAGGACAAGGACCTGAGCTGCTGGCTGGTACTTCCCTCAGGCTATTCAGCCCCAGGTGTGCAGTGTCAGCAATGGTGCTGGAATGGGGTCCCCCAGGACAAACCCACGTTGAGGAAGGTGACAATTTGGTGTCAGGAGGTTGTCCAGGACCAGCAGCTTACAGTGTTCAGGGGACCAACAACCTTCCAGACCAGACCAAACTTTCCAGTGTGGCACGGTCCAGAAGTCACTCCACCACACGTGTGCAGAGGAGAACTGCTCTACTCTAGAGGGCTCCGCCAAAGCCCACCTGTGCTTCTGTGAGTTTCCTTGGCCTGTGAAATGGCCTTTATGAAAGTTGGTTTTTAAAGACATTCATTCCCTTCATCTTCTTGAGAATTCACAAGGAACACAAGTGTATACTGTGAGAAGTCTCCCTCTCACCCTTCCCCAAGCCAGCCAGGCCCCCTTCCTGAAGACAGTGGCCTAACAAGGTCTTATGCCCAGGACTGTTGGTACCACTTTCTTTCTCAGAAGTGCTCTGCTCTGATGAGTGAAAGGGTTTCTTTGCTCTCCTCTGACCCCCCCTAAGAAAAGGCTTGTATACATCTTCTGCGCCTTGTGGAAGATACCACGAAACTGTCAGTTTCCTACCCTCATCCCTTGGGAACTTCCAGGGCGCCAGTCCACACAGCATGGACTAAGAGTTCACACAGCCCAGGAAATGAGTTGCATAAAGGTACATCTCCAGTGTCTTGGAGGTGAGATCTTCAATTTTACAATTTTTTTTTTTTTTTTTTTTTTTTTGCGGTACGCAGGCCTCTCACTGTTGTGGCCTCTCCCGTTGCGGAGCACAGGCTCCGGACGCGCAGGCTCAGCGGCCATGGCTCACGGGCCCAGCCGCTCCGCGG
>NC_041225.1:85052268-85080737 GCF_002837175.3 Physeter macrocephalus
CGGCATGTGGGATCTTCCCGGACCGGGGCACGAACCCGTGTCCCCTGCATCGGCAGGCGGACTCTCAACCACTGCGCCGCCAGGGAAGCCCTCTACAATTTTTAAAAACCAAGTATTAACTGAGCTCTTTACCTGTACAGGAAAACTTAGTACGGAAGAGAAAAACCACAAGCAAGTCTTGCCCTACCTTCAGGGATCTTATATTCGGGTGAGGTTACTACTCACACTCCAGTTTGTGCTGATACAAAGGAGAGAAAAACAAAGGTATCAAGAGGGATGAGAGGAAAGGAGGCAAGACTACAGACAAAACCTGGGTCTCAACACAATAAGGGATAGAGAAGGGGAAGAAGAGCAACAGAGCTTGTCTCATACTGATGGGAGCCTTCCACAGCCACCACGGGCCATGACAGGTACTTGAATGTGGCACTTCCTTCTCCACACCTGGCCAAGGTGGGGAGAGGGGAGAGGATTCTAGAGCAGTAATTAATGAGCTCCATCTTGGATCATGGTCAGTTGAGCACTGCACTGGCATCTTCTCAGCTGGGCTGTACATCTGTTGAGGTCATTCATCATCGACAAGATGAGTGGCTGCATGTGTCAGCCATCACCCCTATTTCTCACCACCACCAGACAAGAAGGTATTATTTTTTTCCCATTTAATAGACAAGGAAACAGACTCAAGAGGTTAAGTGATTTGCCCAAGGTCGCTCTGCTGGTTGGCAGCACAGCCATGACTGGTTAATCAAGCCTGGGATTTTTTTTTCCCTTTTTTTTTTTTTTACTGTGCTAGGCTGTTTTGTTCACCATGATGTTCCTTGATATCCCTTTTGATGACTGAAATGATATTCCATGTTTAACTTCAAAACCCCAGTTCCATTTCACAACGTTTAACGACACCTCCCCGGCATGGTTCTCAATCCCCAATTGTGCTTCCAATTGCTCTGAAAAACAAAGATGTCTATCAAGTTATTCCCTGATAAACACAGCTTTACTTTTGGTGTGCATGCTAAATTCTACAGTAGTTCATTCCCAATGGTGATAAGATGAATTCATTCTCATTTTAAAATGTAGCTTGGATCCCTCATAGGAACAAACTTCAATTTGAAAACTATGTGTATGTATTTATCTTTAATATAGTCAAACTCAAACAGTAATGGATACTGATTGTGGTTCTTGTGCTTATATTCAGAGGAAAGAGTGTACGTGATAAAACCCCGAAATGCCTGTGTACCAAGTCATTAAACATGCATACACTCTAGTATCAAGTGACAACTCTCACTGCTAATGTTTTGAACAGATTTCTTCAGCAATGTTTACTGTGCTCCTTCTGTGAGCCAGAGAGCAGACCACATGTGAGGAGAGAAGATGAATAAGGCCCACTCTCCCTCCTGGGCAGGTCCTGTGGGTCTGCTGGGCAAGTGACTACGGACCCCTGGGCTGCTCCACGGCAGGGCCGTGGTGTGACACCATAGTCTCAAACTTCTCATTCTGCATGTGCAAAACTTTGCAGTGATTTGGAGTAGGGGTCTGAATAGGCGAGATTTAGAAAATCCTCCTAGAAAGGTCTCGGATCACCATGGGAGAGTCTGTCAGGCTTGCATGCCCAATCTCAGGTCACTTTGTAATCCATTTGTTGTAGTTCTAACGGCTTCTGACCTCTGTGTGTGTCTTCATTTGACTCCAAAGCACTCACTGTGATATTCCAAGATCCTCCATATGAGGACACACCACACACCCAGGCACACACCTCAAAAAGGATAATGCTAACAATAGTGTAGTCAACTTCCAAAACAAATCAACTAAAATTTATTCACCAGCCTCACACACTTATCAGTGTCATCATAATGATGTATTTGACGACAGTAAACAAATGCTGAGGAAGACCAGAACTTTATAGCAAGAAGTGAACCTTAAGGATGAAGAAAATGAGATCTAGAGAGATGACTTCCCAAAGTCCTGATCAGAATCTAGGTCTCTGAACTTCTCATCCGGGACCAACTAATGCATAACTACGGCTCAAGTATAAGTTTGATTTTTTCTCCTTTTCCAAATGTATTTGTTTTCTATTGCACTATGCCAAATTACCACAAACCTAGTGACTTTTAAAACAACACAAATTTAACATTTTATTGTTCTGGAGGTCGGAAGTCTGAAATGAGTCTTATGGGGCTAAAATCAAGGTGTCAGGGCTGGTTCCTTCTAAAGATTCTAGGGGGGAATCGTTTCCTTGCCTTTCCCAGCTTCTAGAATCAGCCAGAACTAGTCTTTGACCAGATGCAGTATCACTTCAATCTCTGCTTCCCGCATCTCCTCTCCTGTTCTGATTTTGGGACTCATGCCTTCCTCTTATAAGGGCCCTTTTGATTACATTGGGTCTGCCCAGATAATCCAAGACAAGCTCCCCATTTCAAGGCCCTTAATTTAATCAATCTGCAAAGTTCCTTTTTCCATGCAAGGTCACATATGCACAAGTTCTGGGGCTCAGGATGTGGACAACCTTGGGGGACCATTATTTAGCTGCCATACCTAACAAAAAGAATTCTATTTGTCCAGTAATCTGTTGTCTGCAGAAAAATATTTGCAAATTTGATGGCCTTTCTAAAATGTAAAAATTGGTAGAGTGGGAGGAAAAGGAAACCTATACATATATATTTTTTATCTTAATAATTTTTTATTTATTTATTTATGGCTGCATTGGGTCTTCATTGCTGCACGCGGGCTTTCTCTAGTTGCAGAGAGCAGGGGCTACTCTTCATTGCCGTGTGCAGGCTCCTCATTGAGGTGGCTTCTCTTGTTGCAGAGCACGGGCTCTAGGTGCATGGGCTTCAGTAGTTGTGGCACGTGGGCTCAGTAGTTGTGGCTCGTGGGCTCCAGAGGGCACGCTCAGTAGTTGTGGTGCACACGCTTAGTTGCTCTGCGGCATGTGGGGTCTTCCCAGACCAGGGCTCGAACCCGTGTCCCCTGCATTGGCAGGCGGATTCTTAACCACTGCGCCACCAGGGAAGTCCAAACCTATATTTTTTGCTTGTACGATTATAATCCGAGGGCCAGCACAGTTATAAATTCAATCCAATGACTATGTCCACAGGTACTATACAAACCTAAGCAAGTATTCAATAGTTCAAAACTATAAATGAGAAATGTGGACACCAATTCATAGTAACCTGAAAGACACAAACCTGAAAAACTTCCATCAAAATGAAAAAACAAAACCCTAAAAACGGGCCATCAAATGCATCATTGCCATTTACTCATTGGCCCCTCAGATGGTGACCGGAGCGCTAAAGGTTTTGTATGGTCCACTAATATGGACACAGGCTCTGCCCACCATTTCAAAGCAATCCTAAACCTTCCCCAGCACCTCTTACCATCTCAATACTTGGAGTTTTCCTGAAAAATATCTTGCTGCCATGAACATCATCGTAGCTAAGTCATACAAATCTACCCACGCTTATTTCCTTAGGATAAATTCTTAGAAGTGTTATTTCTGGGTCATTGGGTAAGCACGGCATTTTAAAGACTTACGATGAGTATTATGAAATTGCTCTCATACATGTGAGACGTACAACTTGCACACCCAACGGTATGAATCTCCAACCTTATCTATTTTGTACACCAATTTTTACCTTAGCTAATTTGATCAGTGAAAATGATATCTTGAGTTAATCTGCATTTCTTTGATGACTAGCAAGGCTGGATATCTTTTCTATGTTTATTACCCACAGGTACTTATTATTTTGTGACTTATCCAAATAATTTGTTTGTTCTCTTACTGGTATATTAAAATTTCTGTTATTGGTTTGTAAGAGTACTTTATGTTTTAAGGATGGGCAAATATTATCTATGACTTTTCTTTGTAGTGTTCTTTCCGTGATATTCAGAAAACTATGATTTCTATATATCTATTTTCCTTTATGGTTTCTGTCTTCAGTGTTCTGATTAGTTCTCCTTTTGTGTAAGTCATATAAATATTCACCTATATTTTCTTAGATAAACTTTCTGCTTCCATTTAAACAATTACTCTAGTCAGCTAGAACTTACTTTAGAATGTCATTAGGTTTTCCTATCTAACTTTGTCTCTTTTTCAATGTTTAGCCTGTGACCCCAGAATCATTTGTGACATCATCCCCTCTTTCCCTAGGGATGTGAAATGCCACTTTGTATTATGTCAACCTGTTACATGTAATTGGCTCTCTTCTGGAACCTTCCACACTTGCTCATGAATATATCTATTCCTTTTTTTTTTTTAAAAAACATCTAATGCCTTTTTAAAAAAATATATTTGTTTATTTTATTTTTATTTTTGGCTGCGTCGGGTCTTAGTTGCGGTCTGTGGGATCTTTGTTGAGGCATGAAGGATCTTTTGTTGCAGTGCATGAGTTTCTCTCTAGTTGTGGCATGCGGGGTTTCTCTTCTCTAGCTGTGGTGTGCAGGCTCCAGGGCACGTGGGCTCTGTAGTTGTGGCATGCAGGCTCTCTAGTTGAGGCGCGGGAGCTCAGCATTTGTGGCACACGGGCTTAGTTGCCCCACAGCATGTGGGATCTTAGTTCCCTGACAAGGGATTGAACCTGCATCCTCTGCATTGGAAGGTGGATTCTTTACTACCGGACCACCAGGGAAGTCCCGAATGTATCTATTCTTGTGTCAGTGTCATAATGTTTTAATTAGTGCAGCTTTATATTAATTGTTAATACTTGATGGCACAAATCCCTCCACCTTTTTTTTTTTTTTTTTTTTGCGGTACGCGGGCCTCTCACTGTTGCGGCCCCTCCCGTTGCGGAGCACAGGCTCCGGACGCGCAGGCTCAGTAGTTGTGGCTGACGGGCCCAGTTGCTCCGCGGCATGTGGGATCTTCCCGGACCAGGGCACGAACCCGTGTCCCCTGCATCGGCAGGCGGACTCTCAACCACTGTGTCACCAGGGAAGCCCAACAATATAGTTTTTAAAGACAGCAATTTATCTCCTTTCCGACCAGTTTACTGGGCACCCTCTGTCAGTCTTCTAGTCTAAGAGGTCTGGCTGTGACAGATCTCAGTGCTGCTGCAAAGCTGCTGCTACACCGCACAGAGGAACCTCAGAAGCTCCTGCTGCTGGGGAAGTGCTGTTACCAAGCATCATCAGTGTTGCCTGGAGTTACCCCTGCTTTCCATTTCCTGCCATAATTATTTTTATTTTCCAAAAACTAGACTTTAAGACATGCATTACTTCTCGAATCATACATAATCCTCAGGCTCAAGCAAACGTCTATAGCTCCCTCCAAAATATGCTCCTGCTGGAACATTTCCTTGTTTCCACCAGGTTCTTTTGCACAAAACTGTGGGAAATGACCTATTTCAAGGGCCATGGACAAGAATTTTTGAGCCACAGGAATAAACAAAATACTTGCTATTAACAAATCCATGAAGGTACAGAATAAGGCAAAAATCTGAACCATAACCTCAGACCTGACTCTGGTACAAACTTTTGCAGGCAAGCAGACTGAGATCAAATTTCAGCTCTTTGTTACTAATTCTGACCTTGGGCAAGTCCCTGAAACCCTCTGGGCCTCAGTTTCCCCATATCCATAGTGAGTGTTGTAAAGATGCAGTGGTAATGTAAAGCACAAATTCATTCATTTCTCCATTCACTTACACAAATATCAAGTGCCTTCTGTGTGGCCAGCATTGTGCTGGGCACAGGGAGCCGTTAATGAACTAGCCAGACAAGATCCCTGCACTCAAGGAACTTAGGGCGACTGGGGAAGGCAGGCAGATGATAAGTAAGTAAACACATGAAATCATTACAGACGGCAGTGAGTGCTACGAAGGGAAGGAAGAGAGGTGTGATGGAGAGCTGCCGTCGGAGGTCACCATCCAAGGAAGAGCGCTCTGAGAAGGGCAAGCAGATCTGAGACCCTCAGGACACAGACAAGTTAGTTATGGGTAAACTGAGGAGAGGGCATCCCAGGCAGAAGGAAGAGCAAGTGCAAAAGCCTCGAGATGGAGAAGGGTCTGACACCTCTGAGGAAAACAGAGGAGGCCAGAGACTTGGAGCACGGAGAGGAAAGAGGAAAGAGGCGTTTGCTGCAGCTGAAGAGGGAGGTTGGAGCTGCATGCAGCAGGGCCTTGTGGGGCAGGAGCGGCTTGGGTCTCTGGCTGCTGCTACTGCGGCGGCCGTTCTTATAGCCGATGGTGATGTGGGAGATGCTGCATTGGGTTGAGATTCAAACCAGAGCTCAAATACTTATTCAACTATATTCATTTGCAAGAAAGCATACTAAGGAGATCTGACCTAAAGCAGGCTCATTTTCAGATTGCTAAGCATTTCTGTTTAATTCAATGAATCTCTGATGTCTGTTCGAGACCTGACAACATGCACAAATCAAGGAAAAACATCAATTGCACCTACCATGTGGGAGGCACTGGAAATAAGGAAAAGCTGCACCTGCAGTCCCTGCAGACAAGGAGCTGAGCCCTGGAGCTCTTTTCCTTTGGGCACATGGCACTTCAGCCCTGCTGACTAATGAGAAAGAACTCAGGTGGAGAGGACGCTCTGGCTGCTGGGCAGGAAGGAAGTGGGCTCCACCTTTTGGAAAGGTCAGTGTGGCCTGTAATCTGATGCTTGACATAAAACCTCCACTGACAAGTTCCTCAGCCATATTAGCTGGACCACTAAGAATCATTTCAAAGGATCTGTATCACAGCTGTCTAGGCTGATGGATGCTTTTGATCCTTCTATAAAGTCAACAATTCACATCAAATAAACAAAATGGGTTATTTTCATAAGTGGTACTGCATTTATTTCCTGAGAGGTACTCTTGCATTGTTCTGCCTTGGAAATTGTTAGACATGAGAGGAAAAATAATTAAAAACAGCTTATTCCAGCATAAACTCTCAGCTCTGTCAATGGAAGAAAGCCAATGTGGTATTGTTAAAACTAAAGAAAACTGACTTCGGAGGCCATTCCCAGGTTATAGAATAGCAGCATTTCAAGAAGTTGTTGTAAATCAGTTGGTTAGATCTCAGGATCTAACCTGAAACAAAATATTAAACCACAGGAAACAAGACATTATAAAGAGTGGGTAAGAGTGCTAGACCAGCTGGTCTTACCTATTGCACACTTCATCTCTCAAGTTCTGCTGAGTCTGCCAGTCCTAATGATACTGCTATGGGACAATGCCTTGGATTCCAATTTTCTGAGAATATGGATTTCCTATGTTGCTCAAACCCATCAGAAAGCAGGAAGGGGCCTCCTCCAGGGCCAGGGTGCTTGCTGTCTGCCCTGGCATGGGACTGGGGTGTCAGTGGGAAATGAGCTTTAGGGAGAGGTGGCAACATGGTTGTAGGGGCTTAGAGTTATAAGGCACATGTCTCAGAGTGAAGGGACAGTGAAGGGAGGGGCCTGGGAAAGGAGATGGCACAATAAGAGCCCTAGGCTAAGGGTTCTGGAACAGATGAGGGAGAGGAAAATAGAAGTGGGGAAGGGTTTTTTTTCCCCTCTTTCGCTTCCTTTTATCATGAAGATAAGCAGAGGGGAGGGAAGGAGGGACCCCGCCACCCCCAATTTACGGACTGTAAAAAGGAGGCAGAAGCAAAGGTGGGGAGGATGCTTTGTCGGGGGGAGGGAGAGGACTGGCATGTGAGCATATAAGAATGTACATGAATCCAGTTTATAAAAAGTCCACACCTGCCAGTGTATAATTATAGCCAATATTTGTTCAATATTGTAGCTGACAAATACTTTCACATTTGTTTGATCTTCACTGCCACTGACTGGTATGCAAACCAAGGTTTAGTCTGTACTGGAGTCAGGATTCAAAGGCCCTTGCTCTTTTTCCTGCACCTGTGGTTTTCTACTCTGGCCTTATACTAGAATCTCCTGGGAAGCCTGAACAAATACTAATGCTTGGACCTCACCCTCAGCCTCTGTGAATTAGGGTCTATGGGGGGTAGGGCCAGGGCATCAGTGTCATTAAAACTCCCCAGGTAATTCTAACGTGCAGCCAAGGTTGAGAACTCCTGTCCTACCCAATGGCCCCCAAATGTTAGTGTGAATATGGACCAGCAAGGAGTTAAAAATGTGGATTCCCCAGCTCCACCTCAGAGATTCGCATTTGGCTTGTGTATCAATATATGCATCCCTCGACTTCTAGGCACACAGGCTTGGTCTCCCCAGGCCAATGTATAGGTACGGCCATATGTGTTACTTCAGGCAATGAAATGTGAGCACTGAAAAGTGACCCATAACTTGGTGAGAACATTCAACTGTGGACACTAGACCTTACATCCCACAGGAGGTTTAACCTGAACCATCGGTTTCCCTGCAGAGTCACCCAGGGCCCACGGTGAACTTTTTATTTATTTATTCGGCTGTGTCAGGTCTTAGTTGCAGCGCGCGGGCTCTTTGCTTCGGTGCGCAGGCTTCTCTCTAGTTGTGGCGCGCAGGCTCCATAGCACGTGGGCTCTGTAGTTGTGGCACGTGGGCTCTCTAGTTGTGGTGCACGGGATTAGTTGCCCCGTGGCATGTGGGATCTTAGTTCCCGGACCAGGGATCTAACCGGTGTCCCCTGCACTGCAACCACTGGACCACCAGGGAAGTCTCCCACAGGACTTTCATAAATGTGTGAGAAAATTTTGCTGTTAAGGCAATGAAATTTTGTTACTACAGCATGACTTAACTTCTCCTGACTGAACCTGTTAGTCTAGAGTGAAGCCTGGGAATATTAATTTTTATAAGCCTCTAGCTGATTGTTATGCTAGCAGCCTGTGGCCTCCACTTTTAGAAGTAAACCCAATGCTATGTTAACTTTCTGTATTTCGTGTCTTTATACAGAACTTGGTGTTACAGAGAGCTAGTGTTCATTTACTCATTCAACTTTTACTGTGCGCCCGCTGTGTCAGGCGTGGAGTTAAGCATTCACCTTATATAGAGAACAAGACAGTCCCTTGTCCTCAAGGAGTTACCACAGGAGAGAAGGCAGCAGGGGGGAAAAACCAAATATTTCCAATATTTCAAAACAAGAGGATGGGACAGAGGAGGGACGAATTAATCTTGCCCAAAGATGGTCAGAGAAGCTTTCTAAAGGAAGAGATGTATGACTTAGATCTTAAAGGACAAGTCCACATTCCCTAAGCAGAACATTGTTACAGGTACAGGTACACGAGAAAGCAGTAAACACATGGGTTGGAGCAAGATACCGGGATGAGGCTGATGAGAGATGACCCAAGGGAATGGCTTTTAGGGGAAGACCCAGCATGGAGGGAAGTGATGTGAGTGGGAACAAATGTGCTGCACGGCCCTGGGGCTGTGTTGTCTAGTAGCAATTAACGGGAGCCACTTAGGTGATCTGGCATTTTCTGAAAGTCACCTTTCGGGAAAAAAAGTGAAATTGATTTGACTATTTTATTTAACCCAATATGGTCAATATAGTGTCATTTCAATAGATGACAAGTATTAACAGGTATTATAAGATAGTACATAAAAAGAATAAGAAGTCTTCAAAATCTGGTGTTCATTGTACATTTTAACGTATCTCAACTTGGCTCCATAGCCACTGGCAGCTGCTGTATTGGACAGCGCAGTTCTAGAAAGCTGCCAGAGGCATCTAAAGACATCCTCTCTTCAAGGGGGATACGCTGAGCACTGAGCGCCCATCCTCTTAAAGGCAAACCATGAACTGAGCATGCTCCATGTGCCAGATTTTTAATTATCTAAGCCTTTGAAGACCAATACAAATATACTGATATTTAAAAATACTGACATTGTCAAAGCCTCTCCCCAAACAACATCCTGGTTCAGGGCATTCTATTTACTCATAAAGTTATACTATTTAAGCCAAGTTAAAAAAAAAAAAAAGTCAACCTGCAGCATTAATGTGCAAAAACATACCTCTGAAGAATTCCTTTGACTTAATTAGCCAACACGAGTTTTTACAAGAGTGACTATTTGCATAGCTCTGTAGTACCAACACTCTTTCCCAAGGTTGATCATTTTAACTTGAAATATGACCAGTAGGAAGCAAGGCCTGCTCAGCGGACCTCCTTCCCTCAAGCACAGTAAAAACGGGCTGTCTGTGCCTCCCCCGCTGTGCCCTAATCAGGGGTGCCCCTCGTCCTTCTAGAGGAGCCAACTGCGGGCATGACTGACACAAGACACACCAAGGTGTACACGGGGAACGGGGGGCCTGGACTTCCCCTTGTTTCAAAATCCTCAACAAATGTTACATTTCATTTGTTGAAAAATGCTCTGGAGGCCGGATCCTTTTCCGTGGTTCACAGACGAGAGATCCTGGACTCTGAACCACTCAGGATCCTCCAAACACACATTTTCAAGCCTCCTATTGTTGTTGAAGCTGACTCCAAGCTGAGAAGGCTGTCCTTGGAGCAGAACACAGATTATTCACAGAATTCACTCCTCTAAGGAGCCTTCTTCAGGCCCTCGGGCAGAGGACGGCCTGCACCTGGCCCTTCCTGACAAGGATTTATTTATAATTCTGGTGGGCAGTCATTTACAAATTTTTAAAAAATTTATATTGGAGTAGAGTTGATTAACAATGTTGTGTTAGTTTCAGTGTACAGCAAAGTGATTTAGCTATACATATACATGTATCTATTCTTTTTCAAATTCTTTTCCCATTTAGGTTATTACAGAGTTTGGTGGGCAGTCATTTAACTCAAGTAAGGTTCGAAGTTTTACTCCTCGCTTTTCCCAGCTAAAGGGCCCTGAGCGTGGGGACTGTCCCTTGCCCATCGCTGATGCCCAGCACAGCTGTCTGTAGTTAAGCCCTCACTGTCAATCATATGAATATATTTTTTTAAATTTTTAAAAAAGAAAGAACGTCAACTCACATTCGGCCAAAGATCCCTTCAGTATGATATCCTCTTTCTCAAGCTAAAAGCCATTTAATCCCAAGAGCTCACAATCCTCAATTAGGTATGTTCTCAGTTTCACTAGCTAATTATTTCTCCATCTTTATACATTTCTAACCTGTGCTTCCATTTAGATTCTGAAATCATTAGAATCAAAAGGGGAATTAGGACTGAACTCTTCTCTTCTAATAGCTATAAATAGTCCTCACACAGGATCACCAGCCTCTCCCTGAAGCCTTCACAGGAGGGAGAGCAACCCATTCACACTTTATTTTAAACAACGGTGTCAGAGGTTTTCCATGTAGCAGGAATGTGAATCCCTCAAGCATGTGACTGTGCCGTGTCCACCTCCGTGCCTCTGCGGCCTGTGCCAGGTACCCCGTACAGGGAGCTGAGACCTTCGCCTTGCTCGTCTGCCCTCTGGTGCCTTGGCTTCTCATGGTGGTTCACTTTCTGCAGCTTCTCTACGTCCCTCCTAAATCTCACTACTCAGAATACAGCACGACACCCCACGTCTCCCATCACTGTCACCGAAGGGCCAGGCTGTGTTTCCTCTACGTTGGGTACCACAGTTGTAAAAGGAGAGCTTAATTTTGGGATCTTCTAAGTGGCAGGTTCTATAACACCACTTCCCAACAGGCTGAGTGGGGCTTCCTCTGACCTGTCCTTTAAGTTTCAAGGGCAAGCCCCTGAGCGTGGAGTTATATGGCTTACCCTGGCTCAGTCCTTTACAGCTTTAAACTCAACTCGTGTCCTGGCTACCAACTGCTTCAGGCCATGTCCGTATTTCGAATACCATTTTTCACATGTATATCACTGCTTTCACTATCTTTGAAAAGATTTACGTGACCAATACACAGACCTTACTCTGCACCTTGCCCTGTTTGAGCACTTTACAGGTCATCTCTTTAAACCTCACAATGACCCTATGAAGGACGCTCTGTTGTTACCTCTACTTTACAGATGGGGAAACTGGGGCACAGAAAAGTTAACTTGCCCAAGATCAGAGTCCCCAAAGGGCACAGTTAAGACCTGAATCCAGGCTGACTCTAGATTCTACTGTAACTACTACTATGCTATCAGCCTTATGATTTTTATTTTTAGGCACCTTTTCATCAAGCCACACTTAAGTAGGTGAAAAGGCATAATTCCCTCACCTGCTAATGAGGAGGTGAAATCAAGTAAAACTGAAGCTCCAAGAATAACTGAGAATTTCTAAACACTTCCACTGGATATACACCCAAGGCAGCTAGCAAATGGGGCCACCACACATGACAAAGCTAAAGAGTGGGAGGGCTGTGTTATTACCCACATGGACTTTGTGACCTTGGAGTTCTCTAGATTTAACCCCTTGTGTTTCAAAAGCTGAGTTACAACCACCTTAGGTAAATCTATGAAAAGGTTCCCTTAGGAAGCACCTTTCTGTGACTAGACCTATGCAAACATTTACAATGATAATAATCTATACACCTCAGAACAAAGTCCACGCACGGTCTTCCTCAGCTGGCTACCGCTTTCTTCCAACCTCACCTCCACACATCTGCAAGAACGTCCTCTCCCCAAAAGTCTGCCTGCCTCACTCCATCTCGGCCTCCAAAACTCAGTTCAAAAGTCACTTCCTGTGAGAAGCCTTCCCTGATGCCTCCCCCAAAGAACAAGTGTAGGTTCCCTCTCTCCCTCGGCACCTTGTGCAGCCACCTGACAGCACATGTGCCACCCGAGGGTGTGGTTATCTGTTAGCCAGACAGTTTCTGCCCTGAGATGCTGAGATTCTCAAGGGCAGGAACGATGTCTTAGTTGTTCCCCTGGGACTCAGCATATCCTAGGATTGAGTCAGTCTTCGTTGAATGGAAGAATAAATGTATAAAGGAAGATTGCACAGTTTTGTGTTAAGAAGAATATAAAATTAAATAGAAGCTTATATATGTATACATATATGCTCACACATGAGCACTCACGTGCACATGTGTATACATACCTATACATGCCCATAATTTGCTTTAAGATGTAGGTCTAATTTTTAGTGGAAAAGAGGATTAAAAACCCAAGAAAGTTGTTCCCAATTTGTCTTGTGGAAGGTAGAAAAGAAGAGAATTAGAGAGTTATTCAATGCTAGGTGTTGGTAAATCTTCCCTCAAGCAATATCTGTGGTTTGAATGAGATACATGTATATCTCTGTGTGTGTATTTTTCAAGCCTAGTGGTGGAGTGCTTACAACAATCTTGTTACCTGGGTTCAAAGCCCAGTTCTGCCACTTTCTATGTGATCTTGGGCAAGTTACTTAACTTCTCTGTGCCTCAGTTTTGCCAACTGTAAAATGGGGCTAATAATAGTACCTTCTTCCTAGAGTTCTAGGAATTAAATGCGGACATATAGAAAAGTATCCAGCATACAGTGAGAGTTCTATAAGTGTTAGGTCACATTACTATGTGAACTCTATTGTGATCGATAAAATACAAATTTATTTCAAAGTGTTCCTGTGTTCTCGTTGCAACTTTCATATATTAATTAATTTAATATTAAAGGCACAACAACTATCCATGAGGTGTCACATACTTTTGACGTTCAAATTGGGTTGTTATTCTGAAAAAGGTTGGGAGGCACTGACCTAGGGTTAAATCCTTAGGAAATTGCCTACTATGACAACTATGATGTGGTTATCATCTGGTTAGATGAGCATCTAGGTTTCTAGAGCCTTTCGCTGTGCTGGGCTGTGGTTATTTAACAGGATATCAGGTGGAAAGCCTGCTAGACCCAGACTTTTATAAAGGCTCCTGTGGATGGTTACGTGATTCATGATTATATTTCCATTTGTCATGCCCCAGAGCACCAGGAAGATTCATTAGTGCCAGATTTCCTAGTAAGAGCTAACATTTTTCACTTTCAAGATTCAAAAACTGCCTTCCTAGACCTACTGTGTAAGGCAGGGAGAGATGTTTATTATATCCCAAGCCCCCAATAGTCAGGACAAAAAGGGCCAGAAAGAGAGCTTCCTAGGCAGGCTGCTAAATGACAACTGAGAATAAAAGCGTCTTTCTTCTGAACCCAGCTCCATGGCATGAGTAAAACTGAGCCCTCCATTCTATTTCATCTTATCCATTTCCCCCCTTGTTTAGTGCTAGCATGTTTTGGTATTTAAGAAACATTTTAGTCAGTGCAACCTAGTGATTAAATGGTCAAACATGTGAAATCACCTTCTGTTACACATTCTGCTAAGAAAGTTGCACAATAACTTTCCAGACAGGAAACGAAGAAGAGAGATTCAGAATGAAACTGTAAATCAAAGTTACTGAGGCTGCTAGGAGGACATCTGAACCTGGCTCGATGAAAAGAGCTAAAGGTCCCTTCATTAGTAAGTAACCAGACACCCATGCTGTTCCCCAAACTCAAAAGCAGGAGGTTTGGGTCAGGCTCTCAGAAAACAAAGCTGATGCCTTACCCCAAAGCCTCCGTGTTCATCATTTCGTCACAGCAAGGGTAACAAGAAAGAGGATGTTTTGAGGTGATGGCCCAAGTTCTGAGGTTTTGGGTTGTCTTTACCAAGCTTCCAGGTGAATGCTAGAAAGTCAGTCCTGGAACACAAACATTTCACAGACTCCCAGAAACCGGCTCTGTCCAGCGAAGGAGCAAGAACTCCAGGGATGGGGAGGGGCTGTTGTCTTAAGGAGAAAGCCCCTCAGCCTACAAGGGTGTGTACCACTCAGCTTCTTCCCATCGGGCCTTAGCAAAATGTGGTTGAGGACCAGAAGTGCTGATTTGGGCCACATGATGAGGGGGGCCCAGAAATCTGCGTTTTAACACAGTCAGCAGGATGACTATTCTGCACATTGAAACACGAGAACCACTGCCTTAGAACTTAACTGCAGGTGATAAAAGCACCCATAAAGATACAGGTCTGGCGTCATGACATGTGCATCACCAATAATATAGTAAAGAGGGGTAGCAAGCAGAGTACCTACGTGTGTGTGCACACAGCTCCAAGTGTTTTACATGTAATCTTTTAACTCTCACAACAACCCTAAGAGCAGGTCCTATTATTCCTATTTTGTAGATAAGGAAGCTGAGGTACAGAGAGGTTAGGTAATTTGCTGACGGTCTCACAGCTAGTAAGTGGTAGAGGGAGAATCTGAACTCTGTCCAGTTCCAGAGTTTTCACATTCTAGAGACTGACTCTAGGGCTGGGGGCCTGGAAAAGCCCAGCCTCTCTGTTGAAACCCAGAGATAAAACTGGATCAGGGGCTTCCCTGGTGGCGCAGTGGTTAAGAATCTGCCTGCCGATGCAGGAGATCGGCAGCCCTGGTCCGGGAAGATCCCACATGCCGCGGAGCAGCTAAGCCCGTGCGCCACAGCTACTGAGCCTGTGCTCTTTAGCCCGCGAGCCACAACTACTGAGCCTGCGTGCTCTAGGGCTCGCGCGCCTAGAGCCCATGCTCCGCAACAAGAGAAGCCACTGTGATGAGAAGCCTGAGCGCAGCTGCGAAGACCCAACGAAGCCAAAAATAAATAAATAAAAATAAATAAAAATTGAAAAAAAAAAAGTGGATCAGGATTTAGGAGCCAAAGGGTCACCCAAGAAGAGTCTGGATGAGCATCCCCAGAACTTGGAGGTGAACTGGCAATTATCCTGTTGGGGTCAACATCTCCAGACAGCGAGGTCCCTGGGGGTGGGTGCCAAGCTGCAGGGACTGGGGCAGCCCTCATGCAGGCCAGTATGGCAGGTCCCTGTGCTCCAGAAACAGCGGCACTGCCCGAGCCTCAGTGACAGCTGCAGCCCCGGGACAGCAAGACCGAGGCAGCCTGCATTCAACCTGTGCTGGCCAACAGACCTGCAGGGCAGGATGTCAGCCACAGCCTTTTCTTTCTTTTTAAAAATGTAGCTCCTTTCGGGACTTCCCTGGTGGCGCAACGGTTAAGAATCTGCCTGCCAATGCAGGGGACACAGGTTCGATTCCTGGTCCGGGAAGATCCCATATGCCGTGGGGCAACTAAGCCAGTGAGCCGCAACTACTGAGCCTGCACTCTAGAGCCCACGAGCCACAACTACTGAAGCCCGTGCACCTAGAGCCTGTGCTCCGCAACAAGAGAAGCCACTGCAATGAGAAGCCCGTGCACCACAACGAAGAGTAGCCCCCGCTGCCGCAACTAGAGAAAGCCCAAGCGTAGCAACAAAGACCCAACACAACCAAAAAAATAAGTAAATTTATTTTTTTAAAAAGTAGCTCCTTTTATTTCTGACTATAGTATTAAAACATGCTTGCTGTAGACAGGGTAGAAAAACAGGAAAGTACAAAGGAAATTAAAATCACCCATATTCCCATTAGCCAGAGATAATTAATGTTAATACCATATGATGTTTGCCCTTTATTTTTGCATCTCTGTGTACAATTTTGACATATTATATTCAATTTTATATACTACTTTTTCTGTTTATTTACATGTGCATTATCCCATATCGTTAAATATTCTTCAGCATGATTTTAAAGGGCTTTCATTTAAAATCCATCCACCTGTCCCATAACTATTTCCCTCTTGCTGACATTTAAATTGGCTATATTTTACTATAATGGAGAATAACCTAACATCTCTGGTTATTTTTGTAAAATAGACGGCTAAAAGTGTTGAGTCACAGGCCATGGCCAATTTTAAGGTTCTTACTAATACTAAGGAATCAAGTTCCCCATTAATACTAAGCTCTTGCCTAGAAAGTCAATATGCACATCCATAAGCAATATATGTAGCTGTCTCACCTCACACACACTGGCACTCAGTGTTGCCATTCTCAAAAATGTGCCCATTGGATAGATAAAAATATAATAGTATGTCTGTCTTTCCCAGCGGAGTATAAGGTTCTTAAAAACAGAGACTATTTTGATCAGGGCCTGGCACATAATAAGTGCTCAATAAATCTTTGTTGATCTTTGGCACCTTGTTACCTGCAGCTTCCCCTTCCCAGTCCTGCCACAGCTGTTGGGTTACCACTTGATCAAAGGGGACAAACCAATCCAATTCTCTCTCTCGAGACTCTGAGCTAAGTGGCACAGAGATGGAATGAACTGGTATTAGAATGACCTTCATGGTAGGTACAGAGTAAATGGCCACAATCCGTGGGGCCTCACTACTCAGCAATCCTGTGGATTTTGCCAGCTCCACAGATGCCAACCACAGCCCAGACGGGTGATCAATCAGATGGAAAGCCAGCTCGGCACACAGGCCAAACTGAGCACGAAGCAATTTATCAAAGAAAGTAAAAAGTATACAGTTTGGCACCTGGATTAAAAATGGGAAGTCTGAATATAGTAGAAGCAGGTGTTTTCTTCAAAGAAATCCATGTGGTAGATCACATGGTCTACGTTTATGATTTACTTTGAGATGTAAAAATCATCATCATCATCTGCCTGACCCTATTGTCAGGGCTCATAGTTACTTCTCATGTGTATCTCCAGGGCCTAGCACAATGCCTGGTATAAGGTAGTACCTAATAAGTTTCTGCTAAATAAAAGTTGAAAACTAAAAAGTGGGAGAACAGTAGGCTTCCATAGGCCTTGATTTTTAGAAATCCAGGAATTGTGTCACTTGCTTTGCTTTTTTCAAAGCTGGTAGATGCTCTCTTCTCTGAGCTCAGCTTAAGCCAGGGCCTTGATTTACCCAATCCATCCTCTCCATTCCTTTGTTAAAACAACTAGACCAATGTTCTCAGAGTGCAAAAGCTCAATTAGTTGGCTACTCTAGCTTACCAGCCCGTTTCTGTTTTTACCAGTGAAGCTATATATTTACCAAGAGGACATGTGTGTTTGTTCCCAAACCTGTTTATGTCAGTTGCACTCATTATTGTATTTACATAATTTAATTGCATATTACATAAACTAATGACATATCTATGCATAAGGAAAGAGCTGTTGTTTCTATTGTAAGTGGAGTGTTCTGGAAAGACTTGATAAAGGTGAGTAGATAAAAAGAACTGCTGTCATATACACACTACCAAATGTAAAATAGATAGCTAGTGGGAAGCAGCCGCATAGCACAGGGAGATCAGCTCAGTGCTTTGTGTCCACCTAGATGGGTGGGAGGGAGATGCAAGAGGGAGGAGATATGGGGATATATGTGTATGTATAGCTGATTCACTTTGTTATAAAGCAGAAACTAACACACAATTGTAAAGCAATTATACTCCAATAAAGATGTTAAAAAAAAAAAGAACTGCTGTCAAATTAGGGTTGAACAAGACAACTAAAAAAGACTAGGTGTATGGGGGGGGAAGTATAGGTAAATCTACAAAGATTTACAGCACTTACTTTGCAAGCGTCTAAGTTCTTACGCTGAAGAAATCAAATATGGAAATTACAGAGGATGCAGTACGGGTGCAGCTTACACAAGTAAACGAATGCAGAATGCCAATATATAAATCCATGAATAACCAAAACAAGAGTATCATGAAACGTTACCTGACTTTCCTTCATGTAATGCACTCTGAAATTCTCTAGTCTAAACTATTCAATCTCCTTTTAAAAAATGTTGGTTGTGACCCACTAAAGTGATTTTGTGACTCACAGTTTGAAAAGACTGCCTTAATCCAACTCCTTAATTTTATCAAGGGGGAGCTGGGGTTCAGGGAGATTTAAGAGCACTACAGATGTCACACAGCTAGCGAGTCAGAATTATGATCCTGGATTCCACATCCTATGGCCTGTCTACTACCCCAAGCAAACTTCCCTCTGATCCAGCACAGTTTCCTCTGCAGAAAGTAAAAGGTAAAATGAGGAAAGGAGAAAGAATCCCTCTTTCTCTCCTGAGGCTCCACGGTCCACTAAGTGTCCTCTGAAGTGAGCTCGTCCCAGCACCTACGGCTGTCTGTGCCTTTAGCCCCTAACAAAGTCATACCAAGTCTCTTGTGCTACAGACACATATTTGGAACAGGGAACCACGTACCTGGGTAGAACACGTGAGCTTTCTAATTTTAGAATGACTTCAGCTCCACGTGGGAAAACTCCAGACAATGGAACGGGGAAGTGGTTTGCAGTTCTGAAAAGCTTTTGTTAGGTGAGATGAGCAATAAACAGATCCCTTGCTTGCTGGCTGACCCATGTTCTACCTGTTTTCCAAACAAGTAACGCCTTCAAAGACTGCTCCCTATAATCGGATCTGCCCTCCCTCTGCAACCCCAGCCCAAACTCGCCCTTCTCAACATAGTTAAGCCTAAAGTCCCCACCAAAATCTGACCACCATCTCCCCAAACAAGCCGGTAAGAGTGACCTTCCCCATGAATAACAGCACTGTGAATTTTCCATGGTCTTTTATCATCGCCTCTGAAGTTTCCCAGATGCTAAATTAAGTAAGGCTTCCAACACTGCCCGGTTACCGGTGGGGGTCATTAGACACAGGCTAGAGGAAGCAGAATTCAGAGGTTTAAAGAGCCACCCCGAGTACCCAGATCGTGCAAGGAAGATAACAAGGGAGCCTGGCTCCCAGGTGCCTAAGCAAGGCCCTCACCACACCCCTTGGTCATTAGAGCAAGTCTCACGAAAACATGAGAACCTCATGGGCAGCCTGGGAACTACGCAACATTTCGGAGGGTTAAGCAAGCAGCCACCCAACAACTTAACCAGGATGCATTCTCTCCCTTGTCAGGGGCATTAAAAGGTGCCTTTGAAGATAGGCTGTAACTCTTTGTGAAGGATGCGAAGCTCTAAGCTGTAGGTGCTGCCTGCCACCCTCACCTTGCCTCCAGCTAATGTTTCTCTGCATGCTTTACAAATTGACAACCAACCAGATACAAATTTTCTGTCCTGATCCCCAGACTACTGACTTCACTCTTGTAGCAATTATTTTCTAAATCATGCACTAAGCAGTCAGCTGTGGTTGCCCTCTGTCACTATGAGGCTCTCATTATGGGTTCTCATTATGGGTTCACCTGTGTAGTGGGACACAGAAGGCCACAGAAGTTGTCCAGTAACTGTAATGTTAGGACCTGAATGTAAAATACCACCTGGCTCCAAGAGAATGAGATACATGGCGGTCACACTACCACCAGCCTATCTGAGGCCTGCGGCGGGCAACGCCAGTTAATCACTGCCAATTTCCTAACAGTCTGAAGGCAGCCTTATAATCCTCAGCAAAGCTATCCAAGTAGTCTCTATCTATCCATCAGAGTGATCACGTGAAAAACTCCACAGGTTATTTCTGATTCAAGGCCAAGAGATGAGGAAACTAAGATCCAAACAGGAACCAGATGAATAACTTGCCCAAGGACTCGACAAAACTCAGACCAGATGGGCCCAATGCCCAGGATTCCTAACCTTCAGCCTAAGGCATGTATCCCTCCAATGTCCCACCCCAAAGCAGATGTCTGAGAAGCATTTACTGATGACAATAATGCCAGTTTCGCATGCCTCTGGCATCACCTACCCCCCACATATGGGGCTTTATAAAAAGGAAGATTGGAAGAAACCAATGAAACCTCAACAAGAAAGTCAGGAGCAACCATGAAGTCATGAGAACATTGCACTTTTTGGGGGGAAAAGCACAAGAAAGCCGCATGGGATCAGCCCCTGTTCCTTCAAGCTCATATTCTACTCCTGATTGGTACATGGAGTCTGCAATTTTCTCTCGACGCTGCTCCACCAAAATGTTAGAGCTTGGGCTTCCCTGGTGGCGCAGTGGTTGCGCGTCCGCCTGCCGATGCAGGGGGCACGGGTTCGTGCCCCGGTCCGGGAAGATCCCGCGTGCCGCGGAGCGGCTGGGCCCGTGAGCCATGGCCGCTGAGCCTGCGCGTCCGGAGCCTGTGCTCCGCAACGGGAGGGGCCACAACAGTGAGAGGCCCGTGTACCACAGAAAAAAAAAAAAAAAAAAAATGTTAGAGCTTAATTCTGAGTATGCCTGCAGTCCTCTGCTCCAGCACCATCAATCAGGAATGTACCAAATCCTTCTTCTGTCCATTACTGTTTCTCATTCCAATCAACTCTTAGAGTGAAGAGACCTGCATATTTATGCCATGGGTGAAGCTCTCATAGCTTCTGTCCTAAAACAACCCATCTTCACACCTAAGTGGATAGTTTTAGGATTTAGTAAATGAGCCCACCAACATCCAGAGCATAAGGGTTAGGAGGGACTCCGAGGTGAAAGTCAGTCACCCGGTATATAAATGAGCACATTTTACAAAAGCAGTGTTGACCTGAAAGGAAATATAAGTAGAAAGCAAAATAAGAAAACATCAAAGGGAATGAAAATTAGGGACTTCCCTGGCGGTCTAGTGGTTAAGATTCCTCAGTTCCAATGCAGGGGGTCACGGGTTCGATCCCTGATTGCGGAACTAAGATCCCGCATGCCACGTGAGGAAAAAAAAAAAAAAAATCTAGAACAATAAAAGAAAAAAATCTAAAACGTCTAATCTTGTGACAAAGGGAATGCAAATTAAATGAAGTGCCACAAATTTGAATTCAGCCTCATCCATCCTCCATATTTAAGGATCTAACAAAAAAAGAATTCTTGTTGCTTTTGTTGGTGTAAGTGAACTATGGTTTTGTTTTTAAAGTTCTTACCTGTTAGATATAAGCAGTGTTCACAAGTGAAATGGACTTTGTTTTAAACTATCCCAACAAAGATAAAACTGGAAAAGGTGAGAGAATAGATGAAAGAAAAATTGCAGAGCGATCCTAATTGTTGAAGCTGGGTGATGGGTATATGGGGATTGATTTCACTATTATTTCTCCTTTTCTATGTATGAAGATTTCTATTATAAACAGTAACAAACAGTTTTACTTCCTGAATTAGTCAAGAATTAAATACACACATACCCCAGGTCTGGGGTAGTGAGTGTGGCTGGCAGGGGTTGTCCCCACTTTGAGCTGCATCCACAGCAGGATTTTAGCCATGTCTGGAGAGGACAGAGTGGGGGTGGGTTGGGATGGTCAAGGCCTACCAGGGCCTGGGGAGTCTTCTAGGAGACAGGAAGGTCACCCTAAAGGAAGAGAAAGTTGAGCAAACAAGCCTGATTTAGTCACAAAGCCCTAGCCCTTGGAGGGGTGGCTATGACATGGCCATCACCATTTGGACTTGTCTACTAACTAGCCCAGCCCTCTCTGGACTCATGTCTCGGTCCGATGGGGTAGGGTAGAGAGTAAGCAAACATGGAAAGAACTATTCCATTAACCTCTCTGGGGCACAAGTCCCATAGCTAAGTAACCCGTCAAACAGATAGCAATGCAGAGGCCAGATTGGCAGCCCACCTCCCTTCTCCACATATCACCAACCAACTCCAAGATCTCAAGGCCCCCTGGACACTAGAAGGTGTGGCACTGCCTCTGCTCTCACCCACCACATTGGGCTACAGAGTGGCACTCAGCCAGTTACAGGGTCATGTGCAAAAGGGCAGGACACAACTACTGTTTTCTGAACATACATCATCATGAGGGAGAGTATGTCTCTGATATCAACAAGGACCTGAGACTATCTCACAGAAGCAAGTCCAGAAAGGAAAGATGGAAAAGAGGCTGGTCACTTCTGTAGCAAGGACAGTCATTTTCTGGATAAATGTCACAGGTTTTCCCATTTCTACCCAGAAGAGCCTGTGAAACCCCAAAGGGCCTCAGCAGGAGCCACGCCAGGCCCCTGAGGGGATTGGCTGAGGTACGACATCCCCTAGGCCTTTCTTGTACAAATGGATGCAATGGGAGGAGGGGATAAAATAACCAGGAGTACCCGTCCCCATGGAGGTAGCATCAACATTTGCCATCACCACAAACTGTCACCTACAAGTGACTCAGAGGAGACCCCGGCTCTTGGCCTACCAGGTCCTACAGTGAGGACCAGGAGGGGCTGGAGATGCACCTGGGGGGTAAATGCATCCCAGGAGGGGGGTTGGGGCAGTTCTGAAAACAGCATGGGGGAGTCACAAAGCTATCTCCCGCTCCCTATATACCATATGTGAGCCCTTTGTGATGGGGAAGTAATTAAAAAGTGAAAGAACTACTTCATGGAAACTCTGGCAGACCCTGGACTCTAAAAGCACCGCTTTGGGAGGGACAGATCCTTCTACCCCGAGTCCCAGAAAAGAATAACACAGAGGAAGAAAGGCATCTGTGGCAACATGGGCCACCAAGTGGCTTGGACACCTTAATGGTTCAAGTGCATCAAGGATAACAGCTCCAAGAGGAGACTGGTACCCAGTGGGAGTGGCAGCATCGCGTCCACTGTGTTTGGATGGAAAGGTCTGGAAGAAGAGAAGAGCCAAGTACCAGGGACACTGTGTGGTTGGTTAGAGAATTTATGAATGCATAGGACCACCTTCTGCCCAGGCACCTCCCTGAGATAACTAAGGAAACACAGCAGGGGCCACTGAAATGACAGATGGAAGCATACTCCATGTCAACGAGGGAACAGTGAAACTGGCAGACTCATGCATTGCTGGCATAGAAATCAGCTCAATTCACTTGGAAAGCTATTTGGCAATTTGTTAAAAGGTTCATAAATATATTTATCCTTGCTCCTGGAGATATGTCCTAAGGAAAGAATCCAAAAGAAGGAAACACCTCTAGGCATCAAGATGTAGCATTATAATTTAAACTGGAGGCAACAAAAATATCCCATGGGAAATGCCTAATTAAACCACATATGTCCGTTTTAATGGAACATCATGACATTTTAAAAGGATAAATTCCAAGACTTTCTAGCAACATGGAAAAACGCACAACTCCAAACCTTGAATTTAAAAAGCAGGAATCCAAATAGTTTCCTCACCATGACTAACTGTCTAAAAATATTAGCGCACATGGACAAATGCTAAAAGCCGATGCTTTCTGTGATCCTCTGCCCGCGAACGGTTTGCCTCCCACGTTTCCCAACTTCCAATCTGTTGATCGAGGATCTTGCAAACGAAACCAGGGAAATATGACTACAAATGTCAAAAGATAAACTAGAAAATAACTAAACAAAATCACCAGGCAGAAGGAGACAAGAGGGTTTAGGAATCTGGGTTCTTCTTTAGATGGATTATAACGTGACGGTTCCCAGCTTGTGGGTCATGCAGGCTCTGCTTTCCGGCACCCCTGCCCACAGTGACTGTCTGATCAGAGAAGGGAGAGGGCGAGCCCTGAGGCCAGCAGTTCAGACCTCCCAGGAGCGCTCCCTGGGCCCCTGGGACAGAGGACAGAGAGGGTGCAGGGGACAGCTGTGCGGGAGCTCAGTGGGCAGGAGCCCCGGGAGGAAGCTTAGAGCTCAGGCTCCACAAGGCAGCCAGGGTCTGCCGCCGTGCAATGCTCCGCACACCACCCCACACCAAGGGGATGGGACTCACCACTCAGAGCGGACGTACTGTTCTCCAGGGCCTGGCACACAGCCAACAAAAGACCTGTGAGGGGAAGAAGAGAGGACAGGTGAGAGTCTGGCCAGCAGCCCACGTTCTCAGGCTTCGAGAGTGGGCCCTCGCAAGGGAGAGTTGGTAGTTTCACAAGGTGGCCAAAGGCAGGCTTGGTGACATACTTTGGGGAACTCAGTGCAAAGTGAAGACGTGGGACCCTCTGTCCAAAAAGCAGGGGAAAAGTGCCTATCTAATGGGCACTCTAAGTTACTAAAATATCAAGCTTTTCCCTTCCTTTCCTGGTCTCTCTGTCTCCACTTGTCATGATGTTTCTTGTTTCTGTCTTTTTAGAAACACCTTATAAATATTTTTATTGTGGTCAAACATACAGAGAAGTTACTATCTTAACCGTCTTTAAGTGTACAGTTCGGTGGCTTTACGTACTTACACACTGTTGAGCATGTCGTGATGTTTTTTTATTTGCTCTTTCTGGTCTTGCTCCCTTTGGGGTATGAGGAGACTTGCAGGGTGAGCACAGCTCCTCAGAGGCACCCTGGGCCCCAGCGACAGTGCGCAAGTGCGCACGTGACCCGGGACTGCCGCGTTTCCCCTCCCCCAGCAGCGGGACGGATGTGTGCGACCCAGCTGGGGGCAGGGGAGCCTAGTCAGGGGTTTCTTCTTCCCAGAAACCAGTCGCCCCAACCCAAGGTGGGCAGGTGACCCGCGAGGGTGTTGCAATATCCACCCTGGCAACCTGGACGGGGGGAGGGGAGTCAGTCATCCACAGAACACAGTGGGGCTGCCAGCCCAGGATGGGGCAGCTACCACCATGCCCTGCCCGGGATGCCGTGGGATGCACACACCTCACCCCAGCCTTTCTTGTGTCCAGGCCCCAGGTGGCAGGGGTGAGAACCCACCCAGGGGAGGCAGGGAGGTGATGGTAGGTAGGACCACAGGAGGCGAGGCCCAAGTCCTCCCCGGTGCACACCCCACGGTCCCATTGAACTTCATTTACAAGATACAAATGCAAAGACAAAACTGTTAAGAATTTCAAGACTGCAGCTACACAGCAGCAGCGGTGTTAGCCCCCCAAGCCCAGGGCCCACCTGAGCAGGAGATCCTGTGACCACCTGTGAAACTGCCCCTGCCAGCAGATGACCTTATATGCCAGCGTGTTACAGTACCAGAGGTTTCAGGAAACAGAGCAGCAAAATTCTGATGAAAAAGGAACCTCTCTGAGTTGTGCAATCAGCATGAACTAAGTTAGAATGACCTCCTAAAACCAAACTGCAAAAAGACGCCGTGGTGGCCACGCTAACAGGCTGGGCCGCCTGCAGGTTAGCCCAGAGGCGGCAGAGAAAACAGGCAAACTTCTGCGCTGTGACCCCTACCCCAATGCTCAGGACCAGCTCGCCCCCCGCCGTGCAGGCTGTGAGGGCTCCTTTCTCCTGTCCCTCAGAGTGTAGACGCACCAGCCCTTGACTCTCAAGGGAGAAACACGCTTGGAACAGATAGGCCAATCTGCTCATGACTTTCCTTTAGGCCTTCGACATGAGAAACATCTCAAAAACTTCAGACCGCTTTTACTGAAGGCTTGGCATGGATTTCCCAAATACTCCTACAGAGTGTTGAACCAGACATTTGTGCTGGAGTTGGGTTGGGGGAGACCAGTCGACGGTGGGGGACAAGGAGAGAAAGTCAGTAAAATCACACATCTGCCCCGTGCAATTCTTTCTTGGCTGCTCAACAGACACTAACTTTGGAAGCATGGTCTTAGGGCTCCCCTGGACATATCTACAAGGCCCAGTTTGTAATCTGCACACCAAGCGTTAAAACGAGGCCTTCCTACCAAAGCCAGAAAAAGTCTTAGAGGTTTCTCGCTGTCAGCTGGGGATCTGTCACAATCTGATTTTGCTGACACCACCACAAACCACTCTGGGCCAAAGGTGGCCCGTGACCTGAGGTACCAAAAGGAACGACTCGGGGATGCTTTGCATACCTCTCGACAGAAAGTGCCAATGGCCTGTCACAAACTGTCCCTGAACGAATGAATTACTTTCCCATCTCCCTCCCCGGCCCCATAACCTGGCAGTCGGTATAGTTCCTGGGCTCCACGTTGACCTCTGCTTAAGCAAAACCAGAACAAGAAAGCGAATACTGTCCAGCGCTAGCCAGGACAGAGATGCTCACCAGCCTGCAGGGTGTGTGGAGGGGGGCTCCCCCAGACTCAGGGTGAGTCCCCTAGCCTACTCTACTCCTCACCTGGGGGCTCTCAGCTGCCAGCTTGCAAAGATGTCTTGGGAACTAATTAGAGTTTACAAAACCACCATGTTCCACAGATGAAAGACACTGGGCTTTTATTCATAATTTGTGCAACAGGAGAAGAATAGTTCCTTTCTATACCCTCACATTCCCATGGAAAAACGTTTTAGTGCCCTGGGCTCTCTCTGCAATCTCCATTCAGGCACAACTTCAGCTGAGGCCCTGGGATGGGAGGTGAGGCCTCTGCTTTCCCTTCACTACGTGGTGGGCTCCCTAAGAGGGTCCCAGACCAAAACGACAGAGTCAGGCCTCTTTCAGTTCTCACGTGGGTGGATACCCCTTATTGGACAGGTGCCCCTCTCAGGCCCACCACTCGGCTTTTACATGCATTATCTTATTTAGTCCTCACGATAACCCATGATACAGGGCACCTCCTGGCCTCCCTGCCTTCTGGTCCAGCCCATGGAAACACCCGGTTTTACAGATGAGGAAACTGAGGCTTGGAGAGGTTGAGAAGTTTGCCCAAGCTCCTGCAGCCAAATTCAAATTCAAGTCTGTCCAACTCCTGTGCCCAAGACAGTGTTTAATTACCACCCCAAACACCAGTCCTTCTGACCATAGCCTGTCATGACACACTGGAAGGTGTCTGTTTACCAGTTACAACCCCCAAATGAGTCCAGACAACAGATTCAGCAGGCTTAGCCTCCAGGTTGATCCGTCTTTTCCAGAGGCTACGTCAGTTACCTCTTGGGATACCCCCACTGCCTCCAACTCCCCCACTACGAGCAAGGTCTGCCGAGAAGGGGCAAGGGTGTGACTGTCCAGACTCCCTACAGCCCAGTATTCATAAGCCCAGCTGCCCAGACTGCCAGCCCCCACCCCTGGGCTGTGCACAGGCCTTCCAGAAACATATGGACTTGGCAGGCTCCGAGGCTCATCAGAAGCACAGGAAATCCTTCCCTGGAGCACCTGGATGGGGACAGTACAGGCCCGGGGACAGCGCCACAGTCAGCAGCTCCGGGGAGACAACACACACTCCAGACGAAGGCTTGGCAGCCACAGGGGTCTCTCGCCTGAGGTTCAAAGCCGGACCTCGCCTGCAGCAGGGCCACCCAGCCAGCCTCCCTCTGGGCCAGGAATCCCTTCTAGGCTGCTCCTGCCAGCACCCCATTTCTGTTTAAATAGCTCCAAAGAGGGGAATCCCTGCATTGTGAACTTTAAAAAGAAAAGGGGGTGGTGGTGAGGGGAAAACCACATGCAACAGAAGAAAGACCTTATGAAAGGCAACCCCGTTCCTTGAGGTAGAGTGGGAACCCAGGCTGCCCTCCAGGAACGACAAGGGCTGCAGTGCTTATAATTCAGCTGTTTGGAATGCAGACAGATGTTAACAACAGGAAGAATATCAAGAGAAAGGCTAGCCTACTTATCTGGTGAGCTCACAGGACGGGGCCACTGTGAAGCCCACCCACCTCTGGGCCAATGGGAAATGCTGCTGATGGATGCTGGACACGCCCCACCCCCAGGCCACAGAGCAGGGTGCCCCCTCCATGCACGCCTTCACTCAGGCATGGGACTGGGACCCAGCTGCGCCTTCAGCACGCGACACCCTC
This sequence comes from Physeter macrocephalus, assembly GCF_002837175.3. Taxonomy (NCBI): domain Eukaryota; kingdom Metazoa; phylum Chordata; class Mammalia; order Artiodactyla; family Physeteridae; genus Physeter; species Physeter macrocephalus. The sequence continues at coordinate 85,080,279 of NC_041225.1, forward strand.
CACCCATCACCTGTTGGCCTACTGAATGCCTCGCCTCCCCTGTGGACATTCAGCTCTAGTGCCCTGGCCTGGAAGAAGCATCCTCAGGCCCCCAGTCACCCCAGCAGAGTTGACCATGCCCTGCTCTGGCCTCTGCTACAGCCAGTATTTGCTCCTACCTACTCCACTTATAAATCAGCTGTTCTGGTGGTGGCCATTCTGACTGGTGTGAGGTGATACCTCATTGTAGTTTTATTTGCATTTCTCTAATGATTAGTGATGTTGAGCATTCTTTCATGTGTTTGTTGGCAATCTGTATATCTTCTTTGGAGAAATGTCTATTTAGGTCTTCTGCCCACTTTTGGATTGGGTTGTTTGGTTTTTTGATACTGAGCTGCATGAGCTGCTTGTAAATTTTGGAGATTAATCCTTTGTCAGTTGCTTCATTTGCAAATATTTCCTCCCATTCTGAGGGTTGTC
>NC_041225.1:85081914-85104419 GCF_002837175.3 Physeter macrocephalus
ACCCAGCAATCCCACTACTGGGCATATACCCTGAGAAAACCATAATTCAAAGAGTCATGTACCACAATGCTCATTGCAGCTCTATTTACAACAGCCAGGACATGGAAGCAACCTAAGTGTCCATCGACAGATGAATGGATAAAGAAGATGAGGCACATATATACAGTGGAATATTACTCAGCCATAAAAAGAAACGAAATTGAGTTATTTGTAGTGAGGTGGATGGACCTAGAGTCTGTCATGCAGGGTGAAGTAAGTCAGAAAGAGAAAAACAAATACCTTATGCTAACACATATATATGGAATCTAGAAAAAAAAATGGCCATGAAGAACCTAGGGGCAAGACGGGAATAAAGACGCAGACCTACTAGAGAATGGACTTGAGGACACGGGGAGGGGGAAGGGTAAGCTGGGACAAAGTGAGAGAGTGGCATGGACATATATACACTACCAAACGTAAAATAGCTAGCTAGTGGGAAGCAGCTGCATAGCACAGGGAGATCAGCTCGGTGCTTTGTGACCACCTAGAGGTGTGGGATAGGGAGGGTGGGAGGGAGGGAGATGCAAGAGGGAAGAGATACGGAGATATATGTGTATGTATAGCTGATTCACTTTGTTATAAAGCAGAAACTAACACACCATTGTAAAGCAATTATACTCCAATAAAGATTAAAAAAAAAAAGGATTCCTTGGATTTAGAGATGGCGAGCAAAGGCCTATGGAGAAAGAGCTAATGCAGACGAGAGGGGCAGGAATCAGGTGAGAGAGGCAGAAGGGAGTGTGGCTGTTCGGAGGGTAGCCAGGATCCCCCCTTCCTCTCCTGCCATGCTTGGGGTCGCGGGGTCATAAGGGACAGAGCAGGAGCTCAGGAAGTGAGGGTGGTACCTAGAAGGTGAGAATCCTGCATCTCAGCATGAGGTCTTCAGGTGACACTCATGGACAGCCATATAGGGCACAAAAATATATGGAAATGGGTCACGGGGAACGCAGGGCCTGCTGGTATCTTCTGGTAACAGGTTCTAAGGTATCTTTTCTTATGAATTATATTCCAACATCTGAATTTTATCTGCAAACATGGCAGGATTTTTAACTGCATAGCAAAAACTGCAATATTGTGTGACTTTATCAGTATTTTTAAATGCAAGAGGTTTGATAGCCAGGTGAAGATGCTGGCTTCAGGGTCAGAACTGATTTGGAAGAAAGAAAAAGGGAACACAGTGCAGGCAGGGACAAGGAGGGAAGCTGGTAGGACGAGGAGACCCGGGCCTGCCCCGCCTTCCAGAAGATCCATACATGCCATGGTCGAAAGCAGCCACGAGGCATCCCCATCGCCCCAGTGCAGCATTTTTCTCCAAGGAAGAGCTGACAGTTCACAAGTGCTCCTACTTACAGAGACGCCAGTTACACTGGCTTCAGAGGATAGCAGGCAAAGCAGCAGAGGAATTTGTGGAGGAACTGGCCAGACGGGATTAGGACAGCTCAGCGGAAGGCAATGAGGGTTTAGAAATATGTGACACAGGAATGAATCACCTCAGGCCTATGGGCTCATGGGACAGAGGGCTCTTTCTTTCACCGTCCCAGCATCTGGAACTCTGCTTTCAAAACACAGATTGGACTCTGCTACCCAAGGAGAATCTTATCGAGAAATTATCTGAAATGGTTAGTGCTGTGTTTCAGGTGGCGAGTCCAGACACACAAAGAAACCAACTCTGCAGGGAGAGGGCAGCTCTCAGTTACAAACCCAGCCAAGTGAGGTTCTGACCCTGTGCCCAAACAGCCCCACATTGGACACATGAACTGAGAAGACACTTGTATGTCAGCGGCAGGTGGTAGAGGGAAGACCACCAGCGCCTGACTGGTCTTCTGAGCTACCTCCTCACACCGTTCAGCTATAATTAGTACTGTGGCTGATAGCCTTATTAACAATAATAGCAGCAACATTTGAGCACTTATGACATGCCCTGCATCATCTCATTCAATACTCAAAGCCAGTCCTAGGAAGTGGGTCCTATTTGTGCTCCCATTTCAGAGGTGAGAAAGTGGAGGTACAGGAGATGAAGTCACCTGCCCAAGGTCACCCACCTTGTAAGTGACAGACACTGCAGGCTCATGTTACAGGGACCAGCTGGCTCCCCTTTGCTTTCCCTTACCCTGTGCAGTGCAGCCAGAGAACACAGACATGCTAGAAAAGTCCACCTCCTCCTCTTCTCCTGGATCAAAGCCAGATGTACTGGGATACGCAGGATACCAAGGGGTCCAGAGACTAGGATCATTCGTGAATGGTGTCACCTTTAGCAAGTCCCTTCACCTCTCAATCTTGGGTTCCTTACGTTTAAATGACAGAGTTGGGCCAGAAGATCGGCCCAGTCCTTAACTTCTGGGACAATATGGGGCTGTGCATCTTCTTCAACTATCTATCTGGAGAAGGGGGGTGGGGACATACTTGGCCTCATTCCAATGCTTTGTAGGTGGATCCCTCGCCTGGAACAAGGATCAGGCAAGATGCAGGCTGCACGTGCTTATCTCAGTGAGTGTGCTCGGTTTACAGTAATTTTGTCTTTCAATTTAGCATGGCACTTCCATCAAATATCAGAAGATGAGAGAGATCCAAAACCTGCAACCTAAAAGGGCACTTTTCATTTCTACATTTTCAATGCAGTCTTTTTTTTTTTTTAATTTATTTATTTATTTTTGGCTGCATTGGGTCTCTGTTGTTCTGCAAGGGCTTTCTCTAGTTGCAGAGAGCAGGGGCTACTCCTCGATGCGGTGTGCAGGCTTCTCACTGCGGTGGCTTCTCTTGCTGTGGAACACGGGCTCTAGGTATGCGGGCTTCAGTAGTTGTGGCTCGCGGGCTCTAGAGCACAGGGCTCAGTAGTTGTGGTGCACGGGCTTAGCTGCTCCGCGGCATGTGGGATCCTCCCGGACCAGGGCTCGAACCCGTGTCTCCTGCATTCAGGTGGATTCTTAACCACTGCGCCACCAGGGAAGCCCTTCAGTGCAGTCTTGACACTGGCTTGATGATATATTCCAAGCTTATAGTCCATGAGGAATGCGCTTGGGTCAGTGAGCTTGGGACCCTTCCTAATGACCCCTGGGTGGCCATTAAGCAGCAAAGCCCAACTTGATGCATCTAAGGCAATACCTCATGACTATGACATTGTGCAAAATAAGTCAGTGTTACCTGAATGCTCATGGGTATTGTCCACATATCTGTGGATGGGAAAACCTCAAGTATTCAGAAGGACCCTGCAGGATGGGGAGGTGAAAGAGACAGGCAGATGGGTGCCTGCATTGCAACCCTGTCCCATTTTCTATTCCTGACTCAGGGTCTATTATGGCAGAGCTGAAAGAAGCCTCGCCATCAGGCCTTTGTTCAAATCCTGGCTCTGTCTGCCTCTCCTTAACTGTGGGACCTTGGCTAAGTTATCTAACCTCGCTGAGCCTCTGTGTCCGCATCCATAAATAAGGATAACACTTCCTCACGTGACTACTGCAAGGATGAAATAAAATAAAATGGTGTATGCAGAGTCGGAGGAAAATGGACTCTTCCATACTATATCGAAGGCAGGTGAGTATGGGCTGCCGAAGCCAACACACAAACCCCACGTTCCCACAGACACTTTCCCACTTCCAGGTCCCACGCACCGCCGCCAATCCTGACCCCTCTCCAGAGGCCTGTACCTCAAATGTCGTGTTCAAAAATAAACTCACCTGTCTCCTGACCGTTCCACTCCTCCTTCGTTCTAGGTGGGGCTGAGGGCCCGACAGCTGTCATTGACCCCTCCTTCTCCTTTACCCTGCATCCAAGCCAAGGTCTCCTACACGTCCTGCCTCCACCTTATCCATCCCCCTGCATCCCCACTGCCCCAGTTCTGCCTCATCATCTCTCCTGGGCTATCACAATAGTTGCCTGACTGGTTTTCCTGGTAACAGCTTTTTTACCTTTGCTCCTGCTGCCAGAAGTGAGCTTCCAGAGCACTTCTGGGCCATCAGACTCCTTCCCTCTAAACCCTGCTCACAGAGCCCCCTCCCCCAGCCACGAAGTCCCAAGCAGAGATTTCAGGTGCATAACCTGGTCCCAAACCCCATTTCCATCTGGCTCCTCCCACCCACTCCTGTTAGGCACCAGCCGCCTGGCACTGTCCCCCTTCCACGCACACGACCTGTCCTCACTCAGCTCGGTGCCTTGGGGCTCAGGCCACTAGGGTCCTGACTTGAGTCCTTGCAGCTGTGTGACCTTTGCTTAGTTGCCTGAGTCTCAGATCCCTCCGCTATGAAAAAGAGATAACGATATTGGTCTCCCACACAGGGTTACTGTAAAGACTGAGTGAGGGGACTCAGGAGAAACGTGTAATACATGGAGTGGCCCATCACAACCATGCAACATGTGGTCGCTGCTACAACTGAGAGTTCCCATTTCTATCACGCTGCTCTCTGAGTCGGCCAGCCCCTTCCTCTACCTGTAAACAAATTTGCCTCTGAAAGCCTCGCTCAAATGTCAGAAACAATCATTTCTTCCTCAGTGCCATCCTTATTAGATCCCACCTTGGAGTTAAGAAGTTTTCACATCTCACCCCTCCCCTCCAGCGAGGTCGGCAGCCGTGTCCTACTCATCTCTACCCTCACACCTGGTGCAATGCCTGGCACCTACTTAGGGTCTGGATACATGTATGTTGAACTGGATTTCTCTAAGAGGTCACCAGCTTGAAAACAGAGTTGGAGGGGGGTGAGTACTGAGAGTGTACAGGGGGGGGAGTGGGAAAACCCACCGACCCCCCGAATTCCCCCCTCACTTCTCCCCCAGCTACACCTCTCAGTGTCGGTTCTTTTTCTGATTTCAGTGGAGTTGGAGAACCCGGAAACCCGGCATTCACTCATTCAACCAGTGTTTACTGAGCACCCACTACGTGGCAGAGACTGCTCTAGAGGTTGCCGAGATAGGGGAGGGACTCAAAGGCCCCTCTCTCACAACATCTGCAATGTACTCTTCTTGTGAGGAATAATTCTTCCAACCCTTAGAAACCATCACGCTGAACTCCATTATAGAAGCCGGGCTGCACCATCATTCAGTCGGGCGCTGAGTTAAAATGCCTCTTCTCTTTCAATCCTGGTTAACGAGTCTCACTAGAATATAGAGAAGACCACGCAGGATGGGGAAGCATCACCCTTCTCCTGAGCCTGGAGTAAGTCTGCTGAACCAAGATCATGCCAAGAAGACCCTGAGTTGTTTGGTCACCTGATGAGATGACCCCCGAAATGTTTTACACCCTTAACTTATTTTGTCAGTTTTTCCTGAAATCTTTATGAGAAACCAGGAAGAGATGGTTGAAGCAAACACACTCACCTGTGTCCTGGGAGCCTCTCCCACGCTCGCTATTCAAGTCCTTGGTTCCACCCAAATGTGTCCACCTGGCCCAGGCCTCTTAAATATTCTCACTAGCTCTCTTCTGCCTGGAAAACCCTCAGGCTGCCCTGACCTCACTTCTTTGCAGCCCCCAGGCCCAGACCTCTTTTCCCACCATCTCTGACTCAGGAGAACAGATTACCATCTTCCTCTCTGTACTTCAAAGGCCAAATGAGAATATCTGCAAAATGCTTTGGGCTCTTTAGAGTCAAGGTCCTAATAAATGCCCAAGACTTATACCACATGCACAGGCATCAGAGAAGCAACGCGGCTATAAAAGGAGGTGGCGTGCTCATCCTGACTTCTGGAAAACATGCAAAAAAGAAATGACTAAATAAAAAATCCGCAGAGACCCTTGCAGGAGGGCGTGGGTGCTGCCCTGTTGAGAAACCTTTGTTTCTAAGGCCTGGCAGGTGTGATGCAACCCCTCACACTGCTACATACATACCTTCCTCTCTGCTCTCCCCAACACCCACCCACGTCAAAGCCTTACAGAACAGTGCTGCCTACTGATCCGGTGGTCTGAGAGGACCCCCTCCTACAAAGCAAACAGCACACAGGAGCAAAATATCTTTGCCAAACAGTAAATTAACCAGGATGCACAAAGAATCTCCTCTGGGCGAGGCAGGCCCTGTGCTCGCTCCCATCTGTGCCCCACCCTTTCTTGCTAGGAGGAAGCAGAGCTGAGGGTTTATCAAAGACCTGGACCAGGGCTGGCGACTGAGTCAAACTTCCTCTTCCACAGGCCCCGCTCCCATGCTGGCTGGCCGAGGGCCCCGGCCAGGGATTGCAGGGCAGCAGGGCGAGTATCGCCGAGCCCTCCCGGAGTTTCCCGGCCACTGAATCACCAACAGGCTCTACCAGGGCTGAGCTCTGAGGCCACAGGAAGCTGTGCGGAGGTGCTCGCGACCCCGTTGCAGCCGACTGACACCGATTTGAGGAGTGAAGGTGTCAGTGCCAAGGGCCACGCTCGACTTTCCCAGAGTCCCCGAGGAAAGGAGGGGCGGGAGAGTGGACCTGAGACAGGGCTGGGATCAAGCGGTAGATGCGAGGACACCACCTGCAGGGCCCGGGCTCCTCAGCTGCCGGGAATTGCAGAAATCAAACACCAAGCCTCCTCCCGCTTCGTGGAGGCCCACTGGCCCCATCCCAGCTTCCCCTGGCCTTGTGGTGTCCCCATAATTACCATCCTCCGGGCCCAGGGTCAGCAGTGGCTCTGCCTGTGTGGACCTCAGCCCAGCAGAGTTAGCCTCTTGGCAGCCCCAACAAAGCCAGGCCCATCCCTCAGCTCTGTCAAGGCCCTATGTACACATCACTCACCACCAGTGGCTTGGAAGTAGGCTACGAGCGGGGAGGTAAAAAAAATAAGCAATCCTTGAACTCTGCCCCATTTCCTCCATGTGAATAGCTGGGTGATGACAAACTCATCCCTTCCCACAGCTCCGCTCAGGACACCCCTGGGACCCCTCTGCAGAAGGCATGACGAGGCGTGGGGTTTGAGCCAAGATAAATACCAGTGTGACTTGGCCGAATTTCAGATCAATGCAGCGTCAGCCTTGGGGGCTGGGGGAGGGTTGGACGGAGGGGACAGCGCTGCACCAATGCTGGTCGCCACTGTCAGGCCTGCATCGTGTTCTGTGTTCTCGGGGCTGACCACAGAACACCCCTTAGGAGAACTCACTTGACTGCATGAGGACCACTGCTTGCGAAGCAGGGTTCAAGTGGAGAAAACAAATCCTCAGAAGCCTAGATTTTCAAGAGTTAAGGGAAAACACCCTGAAGTTCTTGAAACCCCACATCACACTGCAGGCTGGAAAAATGTCTAAGTTCTTCTCCTTGGGCCCTGGAAGGTGAGGGGCAGGAGAAGGAAGAGGGGAGAGTAGATGAAAAAGGGTGTGGGTGAAAACAGCAGGTACCAGCCGCTGAGAAGGGCCCGGGTGAGGAGTGGGCAAGAGGCACTCAGAGTGACCCCTTGTAACTAGGAGACCCTGACCAAACCACCCCTAGCCCAGGGGTTCTCATCGCTGGCAGGGCCTCCTGGGGGCATATGGTAACGGGCGGGGTAGTTTTGATTGTCACAATGACGTGAGGGGCTCTCTTGGTATTTAATGGGTGAGAGCAGGGATGCTAAATTGCTGTGATGCACAGGACTTTGTCCTGCCTAAGATGCTAACAGTGCACCTTGCTGAGAAATTCCGGACCCCAGCAGGGAAAGTCCCTTCAACCACAGGCCATTCAGCCTCCAAAGGCACGCAGGCAGAAGCACCCTAAACTCAGGGGAGATGGAACAAGCCGGCAGTCACATGAATGGACAGGGTGGCTCAAGGGAGCCTTGCTAATGGTCTGGGGAAGCTCGCAGCAGGACTGGGGGGTCAGCCTGCCCTCAGGAAACTGGGATGCTCCCTTCCCCATTCAGTGATTCCCTCCATTCTCTGTTCACCTGTCTGTCTCTCTATAATAACCTGAAGCATCCGGGTTGCACAATAGGAAGCCTACCTATAAAGTAACAAGACCGACGAGGCATCAACAAACCTGCTCCCAGGGATTTGTAGTTGTGGGGCTCCAAACAGACTCCTGGGAGCCCGGAGAGGGAGGGAACTGCAGGAGGGGTGAGACAGGCAACTGTCTCTTGGTGCACTGATTTTAGGGCCCCTGACGTATCTCCCTCTGGCCAATGTATGTTCTTCTGGCCACGTATGGCAAAGCTGTTCAGCGAATGCCCCCAAAGCACTTAGTCATATGGGAAGAGTCCTATTTACTGATTGGAGACAAACCAGTGAGGAACGAGGTACACCTGACCCCACAGTTTTGGGTGAAGAGCATCAGGTACCTTTTAGTAGTATCAACTTAAATCATTTTAAAGGAAGACAAAAAAACCCTGGGGAAGCATGGTAATTCTCCCCTACCAACCCTGCTTCTGCCCTTCCCCTACTTACCTCATTGACTTTTGGCAGGGAGGGTAGAGGTGCGAAGCAAAAGAAAAGAGGGAGGGAAGAGGAAGTTTTCTGCTAGGATGGTTTAGCTCGAGCAAGAGGAAGATGATAGAAAGAAGAATGTGTGTGGCATCCCTGGAATATTCAGCATATTTCCGAAGCACTGCCCAGAAATATCAGACTCCTCTAAACGAAGGTGGTGCAGGAACCAGAACAAGCTGACGAAATGGTACAGCCACTTTGGAGGACAGTTTGGTGGTTTCTTACAAAACCAGACATAGTCTTACCATATGGTCCAGCAATCGAGCTCCTCGGTATTTACCCGAATGATTGAAAACTTATGTCCACACACACGCACAGAAAGCTGCACACAAATGTTTATAGCAGATTTATTCACAATTACCCAAACTTGGAAGTAATCAAGATATCCTTCAGCAGGTGAATGGATAAGCTGTGGTACATTCAGACAATGGAATATTATGCAGCAATAAAAAATGAGCTCTCAAGCCACAAAGGAAACTTAAATGCATATTCCTAAGTGAAATGAGCCAATTGGAAAAGGCTATGTACTGTGACTGTGTGATTCCAACTATATGACATTCTGGAAAAGGCTAAACTATGGAGACAGTGAAAAGATCACTGGTTGCCAGGGGTTTGGGACAAGGGAGAGATGGATGAACAGGGGAAGCAAAGAGCATTTTTAGGGCAGTGAAACTATTCTGTGTGATACTACAATGGTGGATACATGTCATCACACATTTGTCAAAATTCATAGAATGCACAAAGAATAAGCCCTAATGTAAACTAGGGACTTTTGTTTACATTTAACCTTAGTTAAAAAACATTAACTTTCATTAATAATAATGTACCAATATTGGCTCATCAATTATAGTTAATGTACCACACTAAAGCAAGATGTTAATAACAGGGGAAGCATATGGGAACTCTCTGTACTTTCTGCTCAATTTTTCTATAAGCCTGAAACTGCTCTAAAAAAACTACAGTCTAGGGTTCCCCTGGTGGTGCAGTGGTTGGGAGTCTGCCTGCCAACGCAGGGGACATGGGTTCGTGCCCCGGTCCGGGAAGATCCCACATGCCGCGGAGCGGCTGGGCCTGTGAGCCATGGCCGCTGAGCCTGCGCGTCCGGAGCCTGTGCTCCGCAAACGGAGAGGCCACAACAGTGAGAGGCCCGCGTACCGCAAACAACAACAACAACAACAAAAAAACTACAGTCTAGATGGGGGCAGTGCTCAGCCCACCTGGACCCTCATGGCAGAGGAGGCCCTGTTATGGAAGCAACCTAAATGTCCACTGACAGACGAATGGATAAAGAAGATGTGGTACCTATATACAATGGAATATTACTCAGCCATAAAAAAGGAATGAAATTGGGTCATTTGTAGAGACGTGGATGGACCCAGAGTCTGTCATACAGAGTGAAGTAAATCAGAATGAGAAAAACAAATACCGTATATTAACGCATATATGTGGAATCTAGAAAAATGGTACAGATGAACCTATGTGCAGGGCAGGAATAAAGACGCAGATGTAGAGAACGGACGTGTGGACGCGGGGGTGGGGGGATGAATTGGGAGACTGAGATTGACGTATGTGCACTGCCATGTGTAGCTGGTGGGAACTTGCTGTATAGCACGGTGAGCTCAGCTCGGTGTTCTGTGGTGATCTAGATGGGTGGGATGGGAGCAAGGGGTGCCAGGGAGGTCCAAGAGGGAGGGGATATACGTATGCATATAGCTGATTCACTCTTTTGTACAGCAGAAACTAACACAACATTGTAAAGCAATTATAGCCCAATGAAAACAAACAAAAAACTACAGTCTATTACAGACAACTGTATATTGATGGTGGCTGCCAGGGAGAAGCTTTGATCAGTGGCTGATCTGACTGGACTGAGCCACCGTGGACCCTGAGCCTCACCCTCAAACTGGGAGTGTGTCAGGATGGGAGGAAGCAGAGGAGAACCCTCTGGAAATAAGCCACGGATAAGGCAGGTGGGAGCCTGGAGGGGAGGAAAGGGAGGAACAATGGGTGAGGGGTCTCCCAGAGACTCTTCCTATAGAGAGGTCGATAGGCACCACCGGGAATCTGAGCAGCTTTTGCAACAACGAAGGAAATCCAGTGCCCTGGTTTCAGGCAACTGGCCTTGCTTCTGTGGTTTCTGACGTAAAATAGATGATGTATCCTAGATGTTCCCTCAGCTGAGGACAAGTGATCAATACAATTTTCAACCTGTAGCCAGCCAGCTGTCACCTCTGAGACCGAGGGAGCAGAATTCAAGAGTTGCTAGAAGGATGGATTAATCCTGCTTCTGGACCCTCCTGCTATAGCTAAGAGGGGGGCTCCTATGTGGGTATCAAGCACAGCCTTTGGCATAACAAAATGCAGCTACTGTTACAGAGAACTCGTCCACCCTCCTCTTCCTGTCCTTTCTTACACTTCAGGTAGCAAAGGAACAACAGAGAACTGGATGGCTTTCAACTGCCCGAAAGCATCCTTCTGTGAAGACCGATCTGCAAGGTAATGAAGCTAGTGACTCATCCCCATGCCAGCACTGTCACAACCTGACATTTTATTGTAGGTTTATTTGTTTATTTTCTGTCTCCTTGGCACCAAGTGGGGGACACCCTCTAGGGAACAGTGCCTGACGCATCGACAGCTCTGAACAAATACCTCCTGAATGAATTCAGTTCCTTTTAAAGCCAAACCTGGGAGACAGTTCCTAGATGTCTAGGAAGTGTGAACTAAAGAAGGTGACACTTAAACTCCTATTTGAGCAGGAGCATTTTATACAGACTTTGTGGAATATAGGTTCTTTCATTCTGGAATAAGAAGACACTATTAAAACTTTTCTGTGATGACAGTTCTCCAAGAAATAATGCAGACACTGGAGCATTTTCTTCATCATGGGTGTGTGCATAGATAGATAAAGTCATCACAGATGTCCTTTCTGAACAGGTGACATCTAACAAAGAGCTGAATAAAATGAGGGAAGCAGTCCTGCAAAAATGTGGAAGAAGAGCAGTCAAAACTGAAGGAACAGCAGGTGCAAAGGTCCTGAGGTGGGAATGAACTAAGCATGTTCAAGAAAGAGCAGGAAGGCTGGTGCAGCTGGAGGACAGTGGTGGGAAACGAGGGTGGAAGGATGCCAGGCAGGTGTCTGTCAGAGGGAGCACTAGGAATCCGAATTTTTCCAAGCTGGGCAGCCTCTGGAAGGTTTTGAGAAGAGGAGCCACAGCATCTGATTAGATGGATCACTCAGGGTACTGAGAAGAGAAGAGGCCTTATAGAGGAAAGACTGGAAACCAGAGGAATGGATGAGGCTACGGCAGTCCAGGCGGAAGATGAGAGGGGCATCCAGGAGGGCATGAAGAGTGGTCGGGTGTAGAACAGAATCAGAGCCAGCAGGACTCGGGAACTTGGGAGGGCTGAGCGTGGGATCTCCTCTCCTCACCCCAACTCTACCTCTACTATTTCCTTGCCTTCTTTACCTTCAAGACCAGCTCAAACATCAATGTCTTCAAAAACCTTTCCTGACCACCTCAGATGGAGGACCCATTCTCCCTCAAAAAATTAAAATAGCAAGCAAATGAGTCAACAGGAACACAGGTCTGAAGAAACCCATTCGCAAGTGCCAACAAGCACCAAAGCCACATAAGTCAATCTCACCTTGGTCCTGATGTTCTCACATTTCTCTGAAGAGTGTTCATTAACAGGGCCCAGCCAGGGTCTGTCCACTACCCGCAAGATCCTCCAGGATGCTACAAATTAGAATGAAGGCTCTGGCCCTGCTCATCCCCAGGCAGGTGCTCGGAATCTCAGTCCAAGGGAACCCCAGGCTTACCTGTGAGACTCACATTCAACATCCAGGATAAGTTAGGGTCCAGACAACAATGGCTATGCCCAAGGCTTTCTGGAGGCTCACACAGTATCTAATCCTGCTCACCGTACACCCCTCTGCTACCACCCCCGGGGTGGCCTAAAGCATCCCAGACTCAGAAGTGAAGGGCCCGCGGGGAGCAAAGCGAAGAGGCTCCGAGGCAACCTGTGACCAGAGCACAAGGAGCTGCAACTGTACAGACCCAGACGCCATTCTCTGCTCCGGGTTTCTCTGCCCTACAAGTCCTGCCTCTGCCGCAACCTCTATGCCCCATGCGGACACAGCCCTTCTCTCTACTTGCTTTCTTATCCCCTCACAGCGCCTGTGGGGGACGATTAAACAGGGATGGTCACCCCCCACTGATGCGGGTGTAAGGATGCTGATGACCGCTGGGGCGGAAGTGCCACGACATGCTACGTACCCTCTAGGGAAAGGAGTCCCTCCCTCTAAGAAAGCGAGATATCAGTGTTCCCTTCTGCCTAGCACGCAAGCCAGAACACCCCTGCTAATAACCCAATGAGGGCCCAAGATCGGCAGACGTGAACATCAACACAGAGCTTTGTCATCCAGCGTTACCTGTGGTTTTCTGCTTCTTCCTTTGAAGGTGGGCAAATACCCCCGTGTCCTGAACGACGACAGGATGTACCAGTCCATATCCTCACAGGCTGTCTGCCTTGCTGGATGCTAATTCTGCCTAGCAGAACGCAGTAGCACTTCTACATGGTTATGGTATTAGGTTTATGGAACACATTTAAAAAATTAGAGTACTGTATTTTTTAAAAGGCAGGAAATGTAAGCAACACCAGTGGGAACATCTTCAACTAATTCCTTGGAGAAACATATAACTTTTTCTCATTCTTAAGAAAAACGGCCCACCATCTCAAGCAGGAATGCAAGTATATGTGACACCACCTCCACACTGGGTCCACAACAGACATTACTAATTGATCACAGTACTATCTCCCACTGAACTCATGCATCCTGCAAATCCTTAGAAACAGCCATTTCCAAGGGATCACTGGCCTAGATCAGCTGGCCTAGAAAATGGAACTATTTCCCACTTCTGCTCAAAAAATACCTGCTGCTATGTTCATGATGTTTTGAAAGTTAGAGGTGGAGAGGGGAAGGAAAGAAAAGAGAAGTGAAGAGAGACTCTGGGGGTAAATTATTTGTCATCAATAAAAACATAAGGATCAATCATTAAATGTTAGGTATTGTGTGAGGCACTGCAGAAGTTGAGGACGGGGGCAAGAGGAAATCTGAAATAAAAAGCCCATGAAGTAGGAAACGAAACCTCTAGATGAAACACATGCACACATTCTCACACCCTTGCACACAATTATTGTCAATGGAGCAAGATGCCATCTGTTGGTATGGCTACAAATGAAAGTGGATTCTTCTTTTCTCCGCCAGGATAAGGGAGGCAGTACTAGAGAATACCAGTAACTCTTCTTACCAATTTGTCCACCTCCTCAAAGCAAAAAGCTTTTATATAAATCAAAGCCCTAGATTTTCAGAAAATTTCTGCCTGTACAGCCTCTGAAAATATCTCAGGTGATAAACAGCCCAGGTGAAAACAATGACTGAACCAATGATAAAAGAGGCTAAAGTGGAAACAACCAAGAGCAGCACAGAGATAGGTAGTTAGAACAATGCAGATTTCTTTAATGCTTTCTAATTAACTTACTGGGAACCTAAACATGCTCATTCACAAAAGGTGATGACTTTATCTTCAAGGCCAAACAGTGAGGCCATTTGCCCACTTTTGCTCTGCTTACAGTAGAATCAGATGACATCACAGTCCCCAGAGAACATTCTTGGCTGAGCCAGGACCGGCTTCTGGGGTCACAGCATGCTCAGGGATGAAGACCACACACCTAGAAGGGGGTCTCACCTTGCAGGCTGACCCCCTCCCCCATTCACCAGAGCAGCTGGTACCTGCCTTGTTTAAGGAAGTATTTTTAAGGGAAGGTGCATATCATATCCTATTTCTTTAGAATAAAAAACATACCCCCCCCACCCCGCCATAGCCCTGTGGTTCACTTCTCAAGGCTGAGAGCTCAGATAAACTCTCCATCCGCAGGGCGGGCTTGCGAGGGCTCTCAGCAGTGGGGGCTGCCTCTCCATCCTTGGCCCGTGAACAGTCACCCACTGGAGCAGAACCCTCTCCCTGCTTCACATGGTTCTTCCCACAGGAGCACAGAAAATGGCCGGAAAGCGTTGTTCCCTGATTAGTAGGCGAAACACATGTGTGAATGATGAAGCACGTTTATTTTCTTCCTGCTGGAAAACAACTAGGCTTATTTCCCTAGTCCTTTCCTCATTATCACACACTAGCCCCGTGCAATTTTGGTTCCTTGGGTTCTGAGGCACAAGCTGAAAAGATGAAGACATTTTGTCCCCAAAGGATTACTCTGTTCCAAAATGTTAAACCTTTCTTTTTTTCTCTCCTGTTCAGTGTCACAACTAAAGAGCATCAATCAGAGGAAGAAACTGTTAGATAGCGGGTCATTAAGAGATTAGAAGATGCAAACAAAGATCAAGGAAGCCTGCAGCCCAGTGCGGAGAAGACCGTGGAAAATTCAAGCTGGCCCTCTGCTCTGAGAATATCAAGAGTTTTATAAGCAGCTACTATCTGTGTGGGTAACTCTCGGGAGAGAGTTTAGTTTCTTGGCTCCCTTAAAACGTCAACTTTTTCTCCCCCATGGCCAACTGGATGGGCTTTAACACAATTCCCAACTAGTTAACTTTTTTTTGAGAGGAGTTGCCACGGTAGAGGCAACCTACTTTAGACAAACCAGAGATCTGAATGATTTAGATTTACAAACCTATTAAGGAGAGATTGTTCTAGGAAAGGATTATCAAATAAGGTCCTTTAAACAAGATACAGATTTTTTAAATCCCACATTTTTTTTCAGAAGCTCATTCACTGCAAAAGGGTCTGTCCCACTGGCTGCTTTGTGTGTTAGCAACACACTGATTGCCAGTGCATCTGACCCCATTACCTTTACCTACAGGGAAAAAAAATCACCTTGAATCAACCTTTGTCGACTGTCCACGCTGCGGCACTGTTCTAACACGTGGGCATCCGATACTCAACTGTCTATTCAGAGGTACAAAGGCCATCAAAAACGCTGCCAGCTGAATGAATGAAGTTCCTACACACAAGTGAAACAGTAAATGCTCTTTCTGTTCCGATCTGAGATTCTATCGAGTCTCGAATTTATTATTAGAGGCTCCCTGGTCACAACAAAATATATTTTAAGTCACACACACCTCACGTGATTATCTGTCTTCTGAACATCTGAACTTTTGATTGAAGAAGTGGGGGATAAAACCTCTTACCACACTTGTTTCTTTACATTTCATGGCATTGCGAAGTAGTAATATTTCTTTTTAGCCAGCATGACAATTACCTTCATGGCAATTACTCTCAATGTGGTAAATATTATTTAGGGGAGCAGCTGTCTGAAAGCCTGATTACACTTAATGTCTACTACAAAACGGCACTCTCACACATGACTGATGCCAGGAACTTCAGTATCCACAGCCTTCCATGGATGACCTGGAGAAGCAGAATAGCGGGAAGGCTAGGACAGCAGGAAAGGGTCCTGGGTTCAAATCCTTGTTCTGCCACTTGCTGGCTGTAGGAACTTCGGCAAGTTACTTAACATTTTTGTGCGTCAGTTTCCTCATCTATAAAATGTGGATCATCACCGTATGTCGCAGGATTGCTAGATGGGTTAAAGGAATGTGTGCGATATGTAAGGCACTTGAAGAAATTACCATGTGCCAGGCACTGTTCTAAGTACTGGCCATTATCTCCTCAAAGGGTGCCTTGCCCCGTCATACCGAGAACGCTCATCTTTTCTTTTCTCATTTTGGCCGCGCCACAGAGCTTGTGGGATTTTAGTTCCCCAGCCAGGGATTGAACCCGGTCCCTCAACAGTGAGAGTGTGGAGTCCTAAACACTGGACCACCAGGGAATTCCCTCAAGGACCCTCCTCTTGAGCCCAAGGTATTCACTGTGTATCTCATGTCATACTGTGAAAAACTGTGTGTTTGCTTCTGCTACAATCTACAAAGAATTCAGGGGCTGGGGGCAAGGGCTAGGTCATGGCCCTCTTTGCTTTAATATCACCAAACCCAGCAGAAGGTCTGATACACAGTTAAGTGTTTGCTGAAGTGAACAATCCATGTATAAAATAACCTAAACAAACAAACAAACAGCATCCCTCACTTTGAGCTGACAGATCTTAGTTCTGTTATTCATCCCTTGGCTCTATAAGTGAATAAAGTAGCTACCTTGGGTGAACTAAGAATAAAAGGTTAGGCCCAGTTCACAAAAATCACAACTACTGTTTCATCACTTGGATCTCTTCTACATGGGATGACAACTGAGATACTCCAAATGCCTCTATTATTACTGTTAAGAGAAAAATGTCCTGCCTTTTATCTGAAATCCAAAAAAATCCAATTTAGTTGAAAGGACTTTTTATTTTTCCCTCTGTTCCACAGTAGGGGAAAGGGGCACTTCACAAGAAAGTAAATCAACATTACATAGTGAGTTGATGTTTTTCTAAGCGTAAATCTCTAACTCTCAAGTGATTCACTGGGGCATAAGCAATCCATTCACCGAAACCTTCTACAACCTACAGAGGGTTCAAAATAAGAACTGATTTGAAAGGACGGCTTCAATCAATGAAGGTCCCACTACCTTGATCCTAACAGAGCACTAGTCCAGGAACCTGGAGTAATGCCTTTCATATATTTTTCTCTCTCCACAAGGAAAGTTAAAATAGAGTTCTGCTAACTAAGGAAGAAAGCTCTCCTCGTTCGCAGGTAGTAACGGAAGTTTTGCATTAACTACAGGTACCACATGTGGATAAAGGATTTACTAGTGATGATCTTCAGGCACTGGGAGACCCTGAATCATTAAAGAATCATTAAAGAATGATGAAATTACATAACAATTTTTAACCTGTATGCACCTAACAATAAGACATCACAATACATGAGGCAAACATGAATAGAACTACAAGGAGAAATAGATGAAACCACAATTACAGCTGAAGATTTCAACACCCCTCTTTCAGAAATGCACAAATCCAGCAGGCAGAAAACAAGAACACAGTTGAACTCAACGACACCATCAACCAACTGGATATAATGGACATCTATAGACTCCTTCACCCAACGACAGCAGAATATGCATTCTTCTCAAGTTCACATGAACATTCACTGAGACAGACCACATTCTGGCCTATAAAACACACCTTGACACATTTAAAAGAAGAGAAATCATACAATGTCTGCTCTCAGACAATAAAGGAGTTAAACTAGAAATTGATAACAGAAATATAGCCAGAAAACCCCCACATACTGGAGATTAAGCTAAATAACACATGGGTCAAAGAAGAAATCTCAAGAGAAGTCAAAAAGTATTTTGAAGTAAATAAAAATGGAAACACAACTCATCAGAATTTGTGGAATGCAGTGAAAGCAGTGTCTAGAGGGAAATTTATAGCACTGAATGAATATATTGGAAAAGAAGGAAAATCTAAAATCAATAATTAAGTTTTTATCTTAGGAAAACTTAGAAAAAGGCAAATTATATCCAAAGGAAGCAGAAGAATGATGAAGTTATTCATTTTAGTTACTATTCTGCTCTAAGTATCTGAAAATTAATCATCCACATGGGACAGTACTTCTCAAACTTTTACATTAAAACCCCCAAAATGGCAAAGAGAAGGAACTCATAACCGCTCCTCTAGAGTCTGGGGACACAGCCTGAAACAATCGAAGTGGAAAAAAAAAAATCACAATTTATTTGAAGTCTTGTATCCAAAAAATTAATTTTGACATTTCAATCTTGCATTCTATTTGCTAATATATCTGAGTTTGTTTTAATATATAAAACAATGTTATGACTTTCCAGTGAAGTTCCTTTCTGATTATTTCCTTTAGGAGATGTGCCAGGTTTGGTCTGTGGCTCCAGGTATGCCATGGCAGACTCCACCGTCCTCCCATTTGAGAAGGCGACATGAAAATATACAGTGTCAGTGAACTAGAATGTCACATGGAGTGAGGACTGCAGGTCTGCCTCATGTCCCCCAACTCCTGCAAAGCACAAAATACCAGAAAAAATAGGAGGGCAGAGGCAGGTTCACCAGGTCTTTTAGGACAGTGAGACTCAATGCCCACCCAATGCCTGCCTACTTCTCAAGATTTTTCTGCCCCAACTTCGTGGGGGCAATAACACATTACCAGCCCCAAAGAATGGTTCATTATAGGGTGAGCCTCAGATTAATGGAACAGAACAGAAACTCGAAAAAGACTCGAGTACGCCTAAGAAAGTCTCAAGTGACAAAAGTGGTATTCGAAATCAGTGAGTAGAGAATAAATCCAACAAATGGTGTTTGAGGAACCGGATCATTTCGACAAAAAGGCAAGTTAGATTTTTATCTCACATCTTACACCAAAATGCATTCCCAAAGAAGTGAAATTTAAATCCAAAAAGTAACAACATAAAAGTACAAGGGGAAATGAGAGATCAGAGAGTCGTAGCAAATCCCTTCCTACCACAAGACAAAAGTAGAAATCACAAAGAAATAATGAACAGATTTTAAGTCCTTAAAAGTTAAAAACAAAAACAAAACCATACTTCTGTAAACCCAAACATATATACACACGTAAATTTAAATGACCAAATAAAGAAAATATTTAATATATCTTTTATAAAAAGGTTTACAAATCAATGAGAAGATAATTCACCCACCCAAAACATGACCTGAGGACAGAAATGGGTAAGTCCCAAGAAAAGAAATTCAAATACTCAAACATGAAAAAGCATTCAATTGTAGCAAACTTTGGTTTTAGCCAAAGAAACACAAATTAAAACAAGGAGATACCATTTTGCCAACATGATTAGCAAAGTCTAGATAATGATAATATTCATCCTAGGCAAGTTTGCTGATAAACAGGCAGTCACACATAGGACAGAAGTATAAATTTGTCTACCTTTTCTGGAAGGCAGATTGTCAAAACATACTGAGAGGTGAAAAAGTGTGTACCTTTTGACCTAGTAACCCATTTCTGGGGATTTGACCATAGGAGATAATTCAAAGATGCTGGTAATGTTTAGCTGTAAACATTTTCATTTCAGGTTTGAATATTTAAAAGTTTGAAACAACCTACATCTCTATCAATAAGGGGTGGATAAATGAATAATGACAGAGCTGTGTAACAGAATGCGTTAGTCATTAAGAATAGATTGATAGATACATTTGTATCTTTGCCACAGAAATATTTTCTCCATACACTGTAAGTGAAAAGCAGATTTCAAAATACCAAATGCCATTTTTGAAGGAAAAAGAGTGAATATACAAATATATCCGTAACCACACACAGAAACGGATCTGGTAAGATCCCTGACAGTTCAACCTCGTAAGCAGATGTCTCTGATGAGCTGAATGTGCGGGTGTTTTCTAGATACCTTTGTTTGTAGATTCTGATTTCTATTTCGCTGTGGAAAAAGAATGATTAGGATTCAGAAAGGCTGGCAGACAAGGAGGGTACCGAGTGGCCCACATGGGAGGTGGCAACCAGAGGGTGTGTGGCCCCCCGCACTGGGGCCAGCACAAAAGATGTGTTTGTTTGGGTTTTTTTTTTTTTTTTTGGTGGTGGCGGGGGGACATGGGAGTCTTTGATGAGGTTTAGGGAGAGTCCAGATCCAGAAGGATTCCCCATCAATGTGACCTATGAGTTTACCTCACCTTCCTAAAAAAATGCTCAGGCCCCGGGCTTGCTTTCATTCTAGTTCAGGGACCTATGATTCATCCCCTGAAACTCTAATTATAACACCCAAGGTCTGCTATGTGCAAAAACATCTGTCATTGTTCAAATGTGCTAGCAGGGAGTGTGTACGGCATGCAGACCGGCCTGTTGATGTGCTCCTTCAGTGCAAAAGTGGTAACCCAGAAACCAGTCCAAGGTGAGAAGTGCCCAAGCCCAGAGTTTCCAGCTGAGCTCAGTGACAAATAAAGTGACCAGGTTATGTCCCACGGCAGCTCACATGCCAATTCCTCAAAGCCACCGCCACGGTGAAAGTTACAAGTCTTATGTGCTTTCTTTCAACCAAGAAAAGTATCCTAAGTTTGTGTTTTCCCTGTTGCCAAGGCCTGGCAGCGGGAGGGGAGCAGAGTGTGTAATTGCAAACCGCTCGTTTATCAGCTTTGGCTGCTTTTGTGTCACCACTTTAAGTGTACCATTTAGCCAGTTAATCTCCCGTACCTCTTGGAAGTGTATAGTAGTTACACAGAGAGTGCCTCAACCCTGGAAAGAAATGACGAAAGAGCCATCAAGGTATATCTATTCTCTAAGCACCCAGGAGAATTGTTTACTAACCTCATTCAAACTCAGATTAAAGGCCTAAAATCTAAGAGGAAGACATGGTCTCTTTGTCAGAACCCAACATTTTTTTACCTAGAAGTAGTGATCTTAAAAACAAATGAAAAAAATAAACAAAAAGCAAATGAGCAAACCACAGAAATGTCCCATTTGCTCCAAACACTACAGTAACATCTAATGGACACAATAGTGTATCTGGAGGTTTTTAAACTTTTGAAAGCTTAAGAAACCATCAGGAAGCTACTTAGCAGCCTCTGCTAGAAATCACAGTGCCATGCGTCATCCAAATCAGAAATGGCATTATTACAACAACTTTGGCACATGCATTTATGCAAATAAACCATCAAGTATGAAGCTTTGACTTGAATTTGGTTGATGATTAAAAGGAAGTTTTTCTTCAAAATATCATTATCAAGAAAAACAAATTAAAAATATATTTTATTTGGGGGGGCCTAAGTGTTTACTTTGTTTCATATTTGGTAAAGTCATATTAACTGAGGTTGCAGGTGCAAAAAAAAATTTTTAATTAAAAGGAGATCATTTATAAATCTGTGCTAAAGTTTTAGAAATCTTAATTGAATAGACTGTGAGGAAAATAAATAATTACCAAAAACACCTCAAGAAGTAGAAAACTTGAACTGATCACTAAAAAGGGACCAAGCTCAGAAGTTTCATAAGCAATTTCTTTCAAGCTTACACAGAACCATTTGATTTCCATGATATTTCAGCTACTCCAGAGCGTAAAACAGATGGAACATTTTAATATTTATTTCAGAAAGCTGACATAACACTGATATCAAAACCTAAAAAAGAAAAAAGGCCCCAAATACTTCAGAACAGATCAAATCTAGCAGTAGATACAGAGAATAATAGCACACAACCAAGAAGGTTCATTCCAGGAATTTAAGAATGGCTCTAATTTAACTGAGTCAATATATATCCTCAAAACATTTGGAAAAACAACAACAACAACACATTATCTCCCCTGCTTTAAAAAACAAAGCAAAATACCAAATCTTTTAGTAAGTTATGAAGAGAAGTATATTTTACTAACATGATAAAGTTGATATGCATATATATACATATACAAATATACAGTCACATATATATGTATATTATATATTAACTGAAAAGTCAGCCTCTTGTGTGACTTAGTTAAATGCTACAAACATTAGCAGTACATCAAGAAAAATACAAGGATATCTACAGCCTTTAAAAAAATGTTGTTCTTAAAGTTCTGGTCAGCATGATAAGAAAAAGTAATGAGATGAAAATATAAAAGGAAAGAGGCAAAGTTATCACTATTCAAAATTACATGATCATCTACATAAGAAATCTGAATCAACTGAAAGACTATTAAAATTAACAAAACCCATCACAAAATACAGTTGATCCTTGAACAACAGAGGTTTGAACTGTGTGGGTCCATTTCTATGTGAGGGTTTTTTTTGATAGTAAATACTACACTACTACATGATCCGGGTAATTGAGTCTGCCCACGGGGAACCTTGGAAATGGAGAAACCAGTGATGTGAGGGCCGACCATAAATTAAAGGTGTATTTTTGGAGGGTTGGCCCCCTAATCCTTGTGTTGTTCAGGGGTCAACTGTAAATATAATTCTTAAAAAGCTTTCAGATAGAGAAATGCAAATCAAAATTACAATGAGGTATCACCTCACACCAGTCAGAATGGCCACCATCAAAAAATCTACAAACAATGCTGGAGAGGGTGTGGAGAAAAGGGAACCCTCCTGCACTGTTGGTGGGAATGTAAACTGATACAGCCACTATGCAGAACAGTATGGAGGTTCCTTAAAAAACTAAAAATAGAACTACCATACGACCCAGCAATCCCACTGCTG
>NC_041225.1:85104645-85114357 GCF_002837175.3 Physeter macrocephalus
CACATATATATGGAATCTAAAAAAAAAAAAATGGTTATGAAGAACCTAGGGGCAGAATGGGAATAAAGACGCAGACCTACTAGAGAATGGACTTGAGGACACGGGGAGGGGGAAGGGTAAGCTGGGACAAAGTGAGAGAGTGGCATGGACATAGACACACTACTAAACATAAAATTGATAGCTAGTGGGAAGCAGCCGCATAGCACAGGAAGATCAGTTCGGTGCTTTGCGACCACCTAGAGGGGTGGGATAGGAGGGTGGGAGGGAGGAAGAGATATGGGGATATATATATATGTGTATAGCTGATTCACTTTGTTGTAAAGCAGAAACTAACACACCATTGTAAAGCAATTATACTCCAATAAAGATGTTAAAAATAAATAAACAATTTTAAAACAAAAAGCTTTTAGGGCTCCCCTGGTGGCACAGTGGTTGAGAGTCCGCCTGCCGATGCAGGGGACACGGGTTCGTGCCCCGCTCTAGGAGGATCCCACATGCCATGGAGCGGCTGGGCCCGTGAGCCATGCCCGCTGAGCCTGCGCGTCCAGAGCCTGTGCTCTGCAACGGGAGAGGCCACAACAGTGAGGTCCGCGTACCGAAAAAAAAAAAAAAAAAAAAGTGGAATTTCAAACCACAGTAGGAAGGATAGATTATTCCACAAAAGACAACTGAGAATATTAACTGGTTGGCTGTTTTAAAAAAAAATGAAACATGAGTTGTATTGATACCTCATACCATACATTAGAATAAATTACAGATAGATTAGTTCAATATAATGAGACCACTAAGGAATTAGAAGAAAAAAATGAGTAAATGTTTGCCTCAACTTAGGATAGGGAAGGTTTTCCTAATTATACAAGCAAAGGTAGAAAGCTTAAGGGGAAAGATTTATAGTTTCTGTTACATAAAAACAAAAACCTTAGGCATGTCAAAAATATCATAAACAAAACAGTAAAAGACAAACAATAAATGAACACTTGCCAAGTATTAACAACCATTTTACATAAAGTGTGTTATAAAGTTCTAAGAAAAGGATGATCCATCAGTTAGAAGAAATTTTGAAAAGGTTAAGATGCAAATAAGATGACAAATGATGCACACACTTACTCACCCTAACAAATATTAAATATGAAATTGGGCTAAGATTTTTTTCTCCAATCAACTTGGTAAATGTTAAAACTAACTTTTGGTTATAGAAGAATCTAGAAAGTGAGCATTCATACACTGCTGGTGGGAGAAAAAGCCAATTTCTAGAAACTTATCCTAAATAATCAAAGATGAGCCAAACATTTACGTACAAGAATGTCTGTTGTGTCATTTATGTTCCTTGACTTTAGCATTATAAATTTAATATATGCTTGTTATAAAAAACTAATCAATTCAAACCATGGCCCGATACTATACATCTGGTTCTAGAACCTGCCTTTTTGATTTTAATATTTCATAAAAACCTTTATTCTTTTAAATAGATACATAATAAATAATTGTATTCATACATAAAAATATGTAAGGAATCTCCTTAAAAAACTATAACAGTGTGGTACTGGCAACTTTTTTACTGGCAACTTGTTTACTATTATAAACAAGTCAACAATCATCACCCTTTACATTTTTCTTCACACTTTTAGGCAAGTATTTTTGTAGCATATATATCAAAAAGTGAAATTGATGACCCAAATTATACCCACGTAAAATTGATAGCTATTGTCACGTTGACTTCCAAGAGAAGTTGTATCAATTTATATTCCCAACAACACTGTGTGGATTATTCATAACAGTGAGAAATAAGAAAAATCTATATGTCCAAAGGGCTTCAAAATTATAGTAAACATAATCAAGGGATTATTTCCCAGCCACTAAGAATGATGTTATGGATGAATGTTAAATGATATAAAAATGTTTATCATGAAAGATTAAGTTACAAAAATAAGTTAAACAGTGTGAGCCTCTTGGAATTCATACAAGTTTTTAAAGAATATCTATTGACCTATACATTAACCCATCAGGCTGTGCAATGGAATGTTAATCATAGTTATCTTTGGGTGGTGGAATTACAGGCCATTAAAATAACTTTTCTCTTATGCTTTCCTGAATTTTCTATATTCTAGAGAAAAAAAAATATGTTTTTGCAATCAAAAACAAATCATAGGGCTTCCCTGGTGGCGCAGTGGTTGAGAGTCTGCCTGCCGATGCACGGGAAACGGGTTCGTGCCCCGGTCCGGGAAGATCCCACATGCCGCGGAGCGGCTGGGCCCGTGAGCCATGGCCGCTGAGCCTGCGCATCCGGAGCCTGTGCTCCGCAACGGGAGAGGCCACAACAGTGAGAGGCCCGCGGTACCGCAAAAAAACAAATCATAATCTATTTTAAAAAAACAATAAAACACTATCTGAAAACTAGTTGTATAGAAGAATTTATATGCAACCACTCTTGATTATCATAATGAAGAGTTTTTCAGGATAAATATTACCTACCCAGCCAAGTGTTTGCCAACTGAGTCCACACTTGGAGTATTCAGTATGGGGCACCCCAACGAGTCATCAAGTGCTCACTGGTCTCCCCTGAAGGTCGGCCTGTGCTCAGGGTGCCAAAGGCAAAGATGAAGACCAAGGGGCTCTGCCCTCAAGGAGCCCTCAAACTAGAAGGGAAGAGGGGGCAAGTACCAGCCAATGTTAGTTGAAGGCAGGACATGGAAGGGGTCAGGACACGCTGTTGAGGTTCCCAGCCAGAAAAGTTAACACATTCAAAAATTAAAACCAAAAGAGTTAAGGCAATAGCAGGCTGGAGTTATACAAAGTTTTACAAGCTCGTTATACAAGGGAGTTATGTGTCAAATCTCTCCTAGAGGAAGCCCTAACCATCTGCAAGTACTTGAGAAGTGTAAACCCTAAGGTGGGGAAAACTAAAAGCTTTTCAAGGTAAGAGGACAGCAGAATATTAAGGACAAAAGTACTGGGCATATAATACACTAGACTAGGGAAGTGAAAGAAAACTTTGTTTCCTCTGACTTAAAAGAGAAAGAAATAAAAATACTAGCAAATACATAAAATTCCATTTCAATAAACTTCCTACTTTTTCTAAGCCCAGGTAACAACTATTCAAGTCATATTTAATACAACTAATTCATAATGCTTCAAAAGAATTTACCCAAATTTTTAGAGACGGTCTAAAGGGAATGTGCCTTGTGCTTAAAATGAAGAGCTCTTAAGAGATGGTTCTGGTAGCCTAGATTTCTGGCTTTCCTGATTCTACGAGATTTTTATACTTGACATTTCACAGGAAAAAAAAAAAAAGCAAACCAAAAGTCACCATAAAAGTGCCCCAATCCTCTATCTAGATGCAATCTAATACATACTAGCTTGAGCATAGAATTAAGTTCATACTTTAAAATGAGGGGATGAAAAATATTTGAAATGACAGCAAAACAATAGTCAATTTTTGGTGATCCACAAAAAAGAAAGCATGACATGATTAGCTTTGGTCAGCTTGAGTTTAATAACATGGGATCATTACATTTTCCATAGGTAAAGTACAAGAACACTTAGAACAGGTAGGAGTTCTCAGCACGACTTCTAACTGTGCTCTGGTAAACAAGACAGGCGGTAGAAGTGCCTTTAATAACGCTCATAAACCCACGGCGCCATTTAAAACATCAAACGTGCTTCAGACAAAATGCAACTCGTTAAGCTAGAAGCTTCCCTAACAGCACCGACTGTAGAGCGGTGGGTCTCAAAGTGTCCCTTTACTCTCCTCCCCACCAGCAGCACAAGCCACACTGGGGAACTCTTTACACATGCAAACTGTCCACCTCCTGCCCAGCCATCTGGTTTACCAAGCTCTCCAAGTGGTTGCAAGTTGAGGGTACTGCTGTGGAACACACTACAGAGGTTGTGAGTGTGAAACCAGGCACAAGATGCCCAATTCAGTGTGTCAGGCCAGTTCCATTTTGTTTGACCCAACCTCCACTTCCCATTCCCTGTCCCTTTTAGCGGGCAGCCCAAAGAGCAGGGCCCTTGTTCAAAACATACTTTCAAAAGGCCTTTAGAGATAGGTCTAATGGAAAAACCATCTATTTTTCATATGTTACCACAGGAACATGAAGCATCATTTACTCCTGTAAGAAAGGTCTCCTTTGCAGGGGACACTGAGTATTTACAGAAAGATCACTTTATCCTAGGAAACCAGATTTTGGAAAAGTAAATACAGGAAACTCAGCCTCTAAGCCTTCCATATACACCTTTACAGCTCTTGTTCAAAGTGAACTTTCCCTAATTTCAGCTGCCCAATAATGAAAACATGTGTCCTGGGCAAACCTCCACGGTTCACTCTGAAAGACATCATTACCAAGTAATGGAGAAGCTGACCTGTTTCCTCTCTACCCATCCTTCATGGCATTTCGTGTCCTAGGACATTCTTCTTTAGCCTACGTTTAGTCCTACTTCTGGGAGCTGCCATAAAAATAATAATGCTTTTTTCTGGATGATAAGACCCATTATAAAATCAATGTCATTTTGTGTGTAGTGTTAAAATTTATTTTTATTTATTTTTAAAGTTTATAAATAGCTTCCATATTTACCATCTCATTTTATTCACATAACAACCTGTGAAGTGGGTAGTTTTATTATTCTCACTTTATAGATAAGAAAACTGGAACTTAGTGCTGACTTCAATAAACAACTGACCACTGAACAGTAAGGAGGAAATGCAAATGTTCTGCATCTAAAATTAAAGAATTCACAAGGTCCAAAAGAACTCCCAAACTTTCTTGAAGTTGTCATCTGCCAAACGATATTTGCTAAAATCTCTGAGTAGGTTTTTAGTTTAGGTGGTATTTTCTGTCTTAGGAAGGGTGGGGAGATGGAGAATGAGATAAGACAAACTCTCAGTTACAGAATGGACATAACCTGCAATGATACCTGGGAATTCTATGAGGGTCAAAGTGACAATGATGATGATTGATTAAACTCTTACTATGTGCTAGGCACCATTCTAGGTTCATTAATCATATTCAATGATCCTATTAATATCACCATTCTACAGATGAGGAAAACAAGGCACAAGGAAGCTAAGTAACTTGCCCAAGATTACACATCTTGCTCCCTTGACACACGGAGGACATGGGACTGGAGAAGCCAAGCCCCTGTGAGGTTTGCTCCGCCAACGACGGAAACCTGACATGGGAGCGCAGCCACCACAGGAACCTAGATTATGTTCCCAATGTTGCCATTTAAGCAACAGTCTCCACATTCTCTTGGCCAAAACATCAATCAAGTAATCAGAAGAATCAGCTGAGACTCCTAACAGTTCCTTCTCAGACTGTTCCCATAGAGGTGGGAAAGGAGGGGAAAGATCCCGGTTTTCTAGATCTTGATTACTGATGGAACACTGGCTAATTTGCCTGGAACTGCCTTCAACTAATTTAAGAAAAACTAGCAAGGAAAGCAACTCTGGAGGAAATGTGCAGAATAAAGATACACATGGCACTGATGGGTATTTAGTAATCTAGCAGAAAGTGAGGTGGGAGGCAGAAGTGGTAGTCAATGTACAGAAGGACATTGGCTTTTTTTGGCCAAGTTCAATGGCTTTTTTTTTTTTTTAAAGCAATATAAATAAAAAGGAATCCTCACTGGTGTAAGTTCCTCCTGCCTTCTTTTCCTCTACTTTTTTCAACTGCTCATAGTTTGGAACTGTATGAGCCAGCTTTCACATATTGATCAACCTGTGCAAATTTATACATCTTTTTCTTAAGAAAGGAAACAAAGATCAAGTTGAACTCAGGCAAAAGAGTAAAATTCCATGATGAATGAATGCAGTCTTCATGGGCAAGTATAGTATGATGGGGGGGGATGGGGCAACTTTACAAAGCTTCCTCAAATTTGCTTACCTTCATTGTTTCTTGCCTCTGATTTTCACTGAATAACCTAAGACCGCCTTGAGATCCTAAGAGTCCAAAAGAAAACCCAATTAAAGCAATCTCCAGGGTATTCCACCCCTCTCAACTCGAGGAAAAGTCCCAAACCTGGGAGATGGGACTGCAGTGACCACAGTTAGGTGACTTTTAATATCCACATTCCTTCCACACTCTCGTAATTCTGGCCCAACTACCTACTAACTGTGGGACCATGTGCTTCACCTTCCTCCTCCATAAAATGGGGACGATAATACTTTCTTCATCAGGTTGGTGTGAAAATTAAATGAGTTAATACATGCACAGCACTTAGAACAGTACCTGGTACAGAGTAAGTGCTCAAAGAGTGTTAGCTATTATTATTATTACTATTAGCATTTGCAAAAAACATTACATAGGGACCCAAATACAGGAAGCTTCTACTGTATTGGTAATGTTTTACTGCTTTAACAAAAAATCTAAAATTAGAACCATCAATACAAAAATATAAAAAGGTCTTGGGAAAAGAAAAAAAAAAAGCCACTCAGAGTCATGCCACCTGTTGGTGAGTTTCAGGTGAGGGTATACCTCGGAGCAGCTGTGGAATCCCGTTCCACGGCTACTCTGTATTTCCCTTATATGATGCCTCCACTTCTGCTGCGGTTCTTAATCAGCGTTTCATGGGCAGGATTACGGGCGGGTCCGTGAACCCCCTGAAACTGTACACGGAACTGGGTGGGGCTGCGGCTCTGGGCATTTTGCAGGGAGGGGTTCTATAGCTTTTCTCACGCTCTAATAAATGATCTTGTAGGGAGCAACTTGCTTTACAGGGTTAAACGCAGGAGATAGCGACTGAACAATTCATTTCACGGAAGCTACGGCAGTAACCAGGACACCTGGGCTGTCAAACTGCTATCTCAACACGAGACCCGGCGCCGCGATGGGCAAGAGCCGGCCGGGCAGTGACCTTCACCGTCGAAAATCTCACCGGCTCCCCAGACCCGACCCGGGTTTGCCGGGTTTAACTTCCCCTCCCTTCCCCCATCCCTCGTTCTCTTCCAAAAACAAACTCAAAGGAAATCAGCAGCGCTTCGTCTAGGGTTTCACTCCTGCCCTCGGCGGACACTTAAACCACTTCTCCAAGGGAAGTTAATTAAAAGAACAATTAATCCGCACAAAAATCCACAACCCACCCCCAAAGCTCGAGAACTCTCAAAGTTAGAAGACTGAGGCGCCGCTGCTGATGGTGAACATCTGCCGGTCGCTGGGGCTCACGGGTAGGCGGCGGGTACGAAAGGGAAGCAGCCAAGGTCCGGCCGGAGGGTCGGACGCTGGCCACCCTCTGCGAGTGTACGCGCTACCGACGCCAGTGACGACGGGCTTGGAGGCAGCCAGGTAAGCAGGTAGGTGTGGGCAAGTGTACGAGCACACAGAGAAGGCGGATTAAAGTTCAAGCCCGTTCACCCACCGCTCCCCCTTCCCCGGCGGGTGTTCTCACGCACGGCCCGGCGGCCACTTACGGGGGAAAGCCTGAGCGCTCGACGGTCCCCCTCTTTGGAACAGGCTCACCCAATTCCTAATAAGCCCGAGTGACTCCCCTTGCCCCCCAGCCTTCAAGCCTCGAAAAGCATTCGCCGCCCTCTCCTCTCCTAGGCGGGCGCAGAACACCCCCGGGAGAGAGAAGTGGAGGGGACAGGGGAAAGCGGGGTGTCGCGGAGGGCAGGTGCCACCGGGCGCGCAGCAGGCAGCGTACATACCCAGCACGAAGAGGGCGAGCTGTCCAGCTGAGGTAACCATTTTACGGGCGGCGGGCGGCAGGCGCTCCAGCCTCCTGCCCTACCTGAGGTGCCCGAGTGTCGAAGCGGCGCCGCGGTGCGGGGGAAAAAGGCGCCGGCGAGGCAGGGCCAGCCCCCGGCGCGGGCGGGCGGAGGGAGGACTGCGCGCCTCTGCTGGCACTCGTCCCGCCGCGCCGCCGGCCAGGCGGAAACGGGAAGGCGGTTACCGTCGCCTCCGCCACTCGGCTACCGGGCCCGGCGGACCACCTTCGCGCCCCGGTGAGGGGCCCCTCTAGGGGCACGGGGGTGGGGGTGGAGCGGGGGTAGGGGTGGAGCAGGGGCGGGGACACTGCGCGCACAGTGCCGGGCGGGGCGGGGCGGCGCGACCTGGAAATGTCCGAGTCCGCGGCGCGAGCCGGGCACCGAGGCCGAGGGAAAGGCAGGAAGCGCCTGATTTCAGACACCACCCTCAGACTAGCAGCTCAGTGCGGAGCCCGAGCGGCCGGGCGCAGTGGCCGCTTCTAGGTTCCAGGCGGGGGGAGCGGAGCGGCCCTGGCGTCTGTCACTTGCGCCAACGGCAGCTGTCGGGGGCTCTCCCGGGCAAGGGACTGGGACTCGACCCGGAACGGGACCTGCGAGCTTCACCTGCCCCTACCAAGACTTGGCCCAAGGAAAGTGCTCCCCAGAATCGAGCGAAGAATTTGTTCAACCAGATTTCCCACCTGCGCCCCCATCCGAGAGAACACTGGATTTTCGGGACGCCTGCCGCGGGAGCACAGCCACCCCACGTTCTCAGGCGGCACGTTGTTAAGATCAGCGGGCCTTCGTGCATCTGGTCAGATGCTTATAATGAAGATGGGTCTTTGCTGTGGGGCACCTGGTTATCCATCACCACCAGTACCCCCAGACCACTCCACCCCACCCAGCCACATGCAGTTGAGGCCTAGAACAAGGTAGCATGCAGCCATATGTCCCTGAGAGAGGATGTGTATGGGCGGGAGCTACCTGAGTGGTTCTTTCAAGGATTTGTGGCCTTGAGCTGGCCCCTGGTGCTGGAATTTGGGGAAGTAGAGGAGACAGAGGGAAGACATCCTGGGCAGAGAATGGAAGAATCATAGGTTCCCTGGGGACCATCCATAGGGGACAGTGTGCCCTTGAGAGGCTGTGACGGGTGTATTCTCCAGATGCCCCGAGCTCAAGGATTAAGTCTTCTCCTGATCCCTCTAGCCTACCTGCTCAGGGTAGACCCACTCTCCTTGAAGGGGCAGGGAGCAAAATCTCTTGCTGTTTCCTTGGCGCAATGCTCAGACTCTGAGTTGATGTTTGTTAAGTTTATTTCATAGGAGCTGAGTTTCAAAAAGGAAGCACCAGGCCATTGGCCTCAACATTTGAGCAGGAAACACCAGTGTAGAAAGGGACTTTGAAAACAGTGTAAATTTACTCTGAGAAACCATTCTTTGCAATACATTGGTCAGAGGATATTTTGCTGCTCTTTCAACCGTTAATGATTGGTGGTGAGGGTTTCATGATAAGTCCTTGGGTACATCTTTTCCTAAGTCCACACCCATGCATGTACAGAGCACACACACACTCTCTTTAGTGAGTGGTCCCTGACTCCCTTCAGCATCTGTGTCTTCATCTTTCAGACTGGTCTTGACCTGTTCCAGTGGCTCTTCTGTCTCCTTCCTAGACTAGCCTGCCTTGTCTATAGGAGGAAAGAAATCAGGAGTTCTCCACACCCTTCTCCTATTCTCCAGGACCCCCAACTAGGACTGGAGAATTGACCTGTCAGCTTGTTTCCTGCTGGGACACACACATCAAGTTCACTGTGGCTGAGGGCTGACTGTCCAAACTGGCAAGAGTCAGGTTCAGCAGTTTCCCCTCCTCTGCCCCCTGCCTGCACACAAAGTCGTGGGTGGAGGGAAGTAGCAGCAGAATCAAGACAACGAGCTTGTCCCCTTCAGGGTTGTAAAATCTTTGTAATCAAGATATAATTTGAGGGCTTCCCTGGTGGCGCAGTGGTTGAGAATCCGCCTGCCGATGCAGGGGACA
>NC_041225.1:85114662-85177289 GCF_002837175.3 Physeter macrocephalus
TGCTCCGCAACGGGAGAGGCCACAACAGTGAAAGGCCCGCGTACCACAAAAAAAAAAAAAAAAAAAAAAAAAAAAGATATAATTTGATATCTTGCAGGCTAAAGAGTACTCACATCAAAGGACATTCTGATGCTTGTAAATCATTAATTCTTCCCTCAAATTGTCAATAGCCGGTCCATATCTGTACTTTTATCAACCTTCCAAATCATTCAAGTCAAAGAGACAATCAGGTGTTGAAGTTTTTTTCTAAACATCTACAAAATTTTTTTGTAAACTGAAAAATAATTTTTGGACATTTATAGAACTAGGAGGAAACCCAATATCCTAAAATGTTAACATTCTGACTTTGGCATCTTATATATCTGATTTAATCCGCACAACAACCCTATGAGATAGATTCCATCCTCCTTTTATATGAAAACAATCGAGACCTAGAGAATTTAGTAACTTACCCAGAGAAACAAAGCCTGAAATTGGCAGAGCCCGATTTTGAAAGTAAAATGAGCCGGTTCCAAAGCCTCTGTATTGGCTTCTATTACCATGCTGCCTCAGTTCCCATGGTTTTAATAAAGATAATACTGAACTCACTGGGTTGACGTGAGGACTAAATGGAAGAATTTATTTGCATGCTTAGCACATTATTTAATATCAACAAATATAACTATTGCTTGAAGAAAAACTCTCAGTGGACATAAATTTCCCACTCTCTCAATTTACTACCAATGTCTTTTTTTTTTTTTTTAATCATTTCCATATCAGTTCTTTGCTTGTGCGTGTGTACACCTTCCTACAGGGGATAGTTTCACAGGTAAGTCAGGAGCTATGAATTTGTTTCTCAGCCTGTGGTGTAAGAAGAATGAGAAAAAAATTACAGAATGCGATTTAGAGGGAAGAAATCATTTTTCCTAGAGGACGCTGTGATGTTTTTGTATTTTAGCAGTATGGAATAATGGCACCCCAAGCTGAGTGAAATTCCAGCTGTAGCCCCCGGATGCTGCATAGAGAACGCCGCTGCGTTCCTTTACCTACAGGCACGGTAGCTGTCTCGCATGACCACTGAAAGTCCTGTTTCTGTGTGCGTGGAGACTGACCAACGTGTGGCCTTCCTCCTAAGAATATGCCTGGGCTACCTCTGCACACGCTTGATTCAGCTGGCCTTGAGCTCAAGGATAATACCTTCTGTAAAGAGCCAAGCACAGCCTTTTCTCCCCATGCAAACAGGAGAACTACTCTAACTTCTGCTCAGAGGCCCGCAAAGTCCCACTGTCAGTTTTCCCTTTCCTTTCTTCTACATGCTTATTACAGAGTGTATTGTTTAAAGAGTCTCCTTCTTCACTGTAATCAGCCTCCCCCTCCTTCCTGATTCATTTGTGGAAGTGATTGTGGGACCACTAGCATCAGAGTCTTCCCTGAATGATTCAGGCCAGCAGAACTCGCTGTTTAGATCGGCAATTAACCCAGATATTAGTGAGTAAACAGCCCAGACATTCTTAGGGAGGAAGCACTGCCATGGGCCACTGCATTGAAGGAATTACAATTCCTGCAGACAAGCCTTGGAGGGCAGTGAGCAGAGAAGGTTTCTGGTGGCTGCAGGACCTTCCTCGGTGGCAGCAGTAGACAGGGGGACTCAGAGGAAAAACAGGAAAGGGTGCCTGATTCAGTAGGATGTCAAAGGTCAGATGTCATCTGTGTATGAGAGAGAGAGAGAGGTTTTATAAAGGACTCTGGAGAACTGTGTTCAGGCAGAGTGAGGTTTTAATGTGTTAAGGGATTTAAGAAAAGAAATCTAATCCAAAGTAAGGTATTGTTCGAGTATCAGCCCCCTGCAAAGCCTCAGCTATTAGTGTATTCCTTATCTCTAGCCAAAAGAAAAAGTAGGAAACCTTATGCGGAGTCCACTTTTACAGTTTTCATCACCAGCATAATGGGTGAGGTAAGAAGCCATCAGAGGCGTTTGCTTTGTCCTCAGCTACCTAGGTGGTTTTCATGCCAGTATTGTCGGAAGACTGGTCTGACCTTCTGCTTAACATCTTCCATCTCCCAGCTCTCAGGTCTACCTTGGGAATGCACATTCAAGTTGTGTATTCAGCTTGAATCCTTCCTTCGCAAGGGATATTGCAGGATGGCTCTAAAGCCCCGTATTGAAGTCTGGAGGTTGATGGTTCCACAGGTGGTCCAAGCGGCTCCAAGATGTCAAGGTATTAGTCAGAGTCTCTAAGACTCAGAGTTACCAGACGGCTGCTACAACTAAAATCCTTATCTTCTCATATAGCTCGTCAACTGCCTAGTTGACCAGAATGCAGGAGAGGTACCCAGAGGATTCAGCACAGCTGACGCCAAACCATTCCATTAAGCACACTTGGAGACAGAAGAGCTATGCATTCAATTCTGTCCTTGCTGCTGTCCCCCCACCTCCTGCAGCCTCAGCCGTACAGCCAGAGCATTCTGAAGCCAGGGAAGATTGCCCCCCAAATTCTCAGGAGTACCAGGGGAAAGTCCTAAATCAAATGCCTAGCTATCCTTACACAGGTGAAACTAATGGTATTGATGGGAAAGGGTAGTGATGATCAAGGGAAGCAAAAGAGAGACAGGAAAAAAAATATAAAGAATTGAGGAAGGAAAAACATCAAAGAAAGAGAGCTGCAAAACGGACTTAAATATTTTTTTAGTGATGGGTCAATCTGCCTGATAAACTCAAAAAATTCTCCCCAAACTCAGAGGAAAAGGAAAAAAAAATATGAGAGATAAGATATGAGACAGAGGGACTTCTCTGGTGGTCCAGGGGTTGAGAGTCCGCCTGCCGATGCAGGGGACACGGGTTCGTGCCCCTGTCCGGGAAGATCCCACATGCTGCAGAGCGGCTGGGCCCGTGAGCCATGGCCGCTGAGCCTGCGCATCCAGAGCCTGTGCTCCGCAACGGAAGAGGCCACAGCAGTGAGAGGCCCGCGTACCGAAAAAAAAAAAAGAATCCACCTTCCAGTGCAGGGGGCATGGATTCTATCCCTGGTCGGGCAACTAAGATCCCACATACCACAGGGCAACTAAGCCTGCACACCACAACTACTGAGCTGGTGCGCCCTAGAGCCGTGCGTCACAACTAGAGAGAAACCCACATGCTGCAACTAGAGAAGACCGCGCGCCGCAGCTAAGACCGGACGCAGCCAAATAAATAAATAAAAAAAATATTTTTAAAAATATATGAGACAGGGCTTCCCTGCTGGCGCAGTGGTTGAGAATCTGCCTGCCAGTGCAGGGGACATGGGTTCGAGTCCTGGTCTGGGAGAATCCCATATGCCGCAGAGCAACTGGGCCCGTGAGCCACAACTACTGAGCCTGCGCGTCTGGAGCCTGTGCTCCGCAACAAGAGAGGCCGCTATAGTGAGAGGCCCACGCACCGCGATGAAGAGTGGCCCCCGCTTGCCACAACTAGAGAAAGCCTTCACGCAGAAACGAAGACCCAACACAGCCAAAAATAATTAAATAAATAAATTAATTTAAAAATATATATATGAGACAGAGAAGGACAAAGCCAGGATATCCAAAATATTTTTAACAAAGAGCCAAAAAGGGAGCATATTGCTGATAAAGGAGAAACTGTTCTTGTGTCTCAAGACTGGAGGGGTCAGCGATAAGAGGAGGGGGATATACAGCCCACAGATCTATAAGGGGGAGGGGATTTTGAGATAATAAAAAGTGCAAGGACAGACTTCTATTCTGTGACATACATTTAAACCATCACATTGAACTTCTCCTGCCTCTCTTTCAAACTCCCATTGCAACACGCAAAGGAAAATAATGACGGGGGAAATCTGCCATTGTTCAAAACTGAAAAAGGATTCCACCCACATAACAGACATTTTAAGGAATTTCTCTAAGACAACGCAGATGAGACCAGTTTGAGAGAAGGCTTTGACAACCTTCAATTTACCTCACAGAACAGAAAGATATCTCTAGGGAGCCGCCCCCATCAGAACCCAGCAATGCTCCTGAGGTTGGCTGTAACAAAGGCTGTAGGCAGAAATGAATCACAGGAAAGTCAGGAGGGGCAAATCTCCATCCTCTTGAAGAATCCAGGAAGTGTCCAGGTACTGGGGTGCACACAGGGCAGGGATCCCTTGGCGGGGGCGCTCACATTTGATGCCTGGCACAGAGAGAACATTGACGAGGGGGCCGTGGTGAGGGCAGCTGCACTGGCTCCCATCTAGCGTTATGTGGTTACACGTGCAGGGGAAAGAAACTCTTCAAGAAATGCAGGGGCTCTTTCGGGAGTCTCCCACAGACAACTGGCTCTTTTTTCTTTCATCCATTCATTCCACACATGTCCATGACAAGCCTGTTATGTTCCAGGCACTAGGGATTCAACAATGGATAAAGTAAAGTGCTCTCTTCTTTGTGAAGCCACACAGGCAGAAGAATCAGGTAACCTCTGAAGGAAACACATCATCTTCATGTTTGCTGCATAAATGCCAAAACCAACAAAGCAATATGTATGGAAAATGCATTTTGGGGGGAAATGATTGTAACACAAAATTCTGTTTCTTACCAAGCTATTTCAGACAAGCAGCTTTAAAAAAAAGTAAATCATTCATGTACCACCCCAATGGAAAAATAAGTAAATAAAAAGACTCCACAGAAAATATTCCAGCCAAGCAAATAAACTCAGTAATGTAAAAGAAATAGTGTAATGGAAATGACAGTGAATGATAAAGCAGTAAAACTGTTGAGCCTTACTCCTGATTTTTGATATATTGTGGCACTCACTGTTGGATGCCAATAGAATGAATATTTTCCTTTTCTTCCTGCTAACAGAATCCCAGTTTTGTGTGATTGACAGCATAGGCTGACCCAGGGGATGAAGCAAGAGGATTCCTTGCCCATTGTTGATGATTGGCTTAGGGCTGGGCATGTGACAAAGTTCTGGCCAATAAAATGTCAGGAAAGTCTCCTGTTAGGCTTCTTGGGTAGAAATTTGCTGCTTCTTCTTTTTCCTTTTAATTGAAGTATAGTTGATTTATAATATTTTATTAGTTTCAGGTGTACAGCAGTGATTCAGTATTTTTGCAGATTATACTCCATTATAGGTTATTACATGATAAAGGCTATAATTCCCTGTGCTATACAGTATATCCTTGTTGCTTATCTGTTTTATACATAGTAGTTTGTATTTGTTAATCTCATACCCCTAATTTGTCCCTCCCCCCTTCCCTCTCCCCTTTGGTAACCACGTTTGTTTCTGTATCTGTGAATCTGTTTCTGTTTTGCATATACATTCATTTGTATTTTTTCAAGATTCCACATATAAGTGATATCACACAGTATTTGTCTTTCTCTGTCTGACTTTTTTCACTAAGTATAATATTCTCTAGGTCCATCCACATTGCTGCAAACAGAATTTCGTTCTTTTTATAGATGAATAATATTACATATTGTGTGTGTGTGTGTGTATACCACATCTTGTATACACACACACACACACACCACATCTTCTTAACCCAATTTGAACATTGGGGTGCAGATTATCTTTTCAAATTAGTGTTTTAGTTTTTTTGCAGATATATACCCAGGAGTGAAATTGCTGGATCATTTTAGTTTTTTGAGAACCTCCATACTGTTTTTCATAATGGCTGCACAAATTTACATTTCAACCAACAGAGTACAAGGATAGCCTTATGAGAGTTCCCTTGTATGTTATTTGTTGTAGCTTTCAGACTTAGTATAGTCTGAAGTCTGGGAGGTATAACCTCCAGACTTTCTTCTTTTTCTCAAGATTTCTTGGGCCATTTGGGGCCTTTTGTGGTTCCATATGAATTTTAAGATTATTTGTTCTAGTTCTGTGAAAACTGTCATGGATATTTTGATAGGGATTGCATTAAATCTGTAGATTGCTTTGGGTAGTATGGCCATTTTAACAATATTAATTCTTCTAATCCGAGAGCATGGGATAGCTTTCCATTTCTTTGTATCATCTTCAATTTCCTTCATCAGTGTTGTATAGTTTTCAGAGTATAGGTCTTTCACCTCCTTGGTTAAGTTTATCAGGAATTTTCTTTTTGAAGCCAGGCAATGAGGTAGCCTGACCTTTCTTCCTGTCTTGAAGATGGTTGTCTAAGGATGAAGTATCTGGAGTGTGACATCCATCTTGTGATCATGAGGAGAAGGCCAAGAGAATCTGAGAGCACCTTGGAATTTTAGAGCTGCTGAACCAACCATAGACCTGCTTGCATTCACTCTCCTTTCTATGTGGTATAATTAAATGTCCTTAATGTCTGAGCCACTGTTAGGTGAAGCTGAAGGTATGGTTGGAAATTTAATAAAACTATTGAAGATAATTCTTTAAAGAAAACATATATACATGGATTAGTAGTCAGGATTAAATCATAGTAATAATCTAAATCTAAAGGCCCGGATTATTGTTATAGAAACTGGGGAGACAGGGTGGCATAGAAGGGAAAATAAAAATGTGCTTATTTTGTTATCACTCACTGAAGAGAATTAATAACTACTATAAAATTATTTTCTTTGATAGATATATAAATTCATTCAGAGATTTAAAGATAACTAGTAATAGAATAAAAATACAACATTTAACATCCAAATTTCTAGAGGAAGAAAGGGAGCAGAGAGAGATATATTGAGTTAGCAGGAAAAGGGAATGAGGAAAAAGTCCAAGAAATGTAGAAAATGATACATATGATCAGATGGTAGAAGTAAGCACAAATGTATCTGTATTCCAATTAAACATGAATAGTTTTAATTCCCCTTTTAAAATACAAAATCCAACTAGATTTTGAAGATTTTAAAAAACTCACCTGTCAGTGATATAAAATCAAAAACTGTAAATACAAACCAAAAGAAATGTGGTAGGGTAACATAATTATGAGAAAACTAAAATTTGTAGCAAAAAAATGAATTCATATATAAACAAGATTATTTTGGTCAAAACTATTAGAAATGTAAGGAGAACTACAAGAACAAATTGTCATCCTTTTGTGTGCTAGACTCTCACATCAATGGTCCCCAATGACATAAACTTCCCGATACCCATGCTCTTGGATGGCCCCCTCCCACACTGAGTCTGGGTTTGACCATGTGTCTTTCTTAGTTCAATGGGACTTCAGTTAATGGGAGGATACAAGCAGAGACTTGAAAAACTCCTGTGCATTAGAGCTTGCTGTCTTAGAATGGTTCCACCACGATGTACAGAAGCTCAATCTGGTCTACTGGAGGATGACAGGCCATGTGGAGCAGAGACAAGCCACCAGTCCTGAACACAGCCCCTGTCTGATCCACCAGTTGAATTCAGCTATAAGAGTGAACCCAGCCCACTCAGAATCCTGAGAAATAATAAAATGTCATTGTTTTAAGCCACTCAATTTTGGGGTGGTTTGTTATGCAACAATAGATAAGGGATACCCTTTTTGAAACTGGAGCATCTCTGTGGCACCTCAAAAGGAAAAAAAAACTTAATAAATTTACAATGAATTTGGATAATTTATCTAATGTAATTAATTTAATATGTACAAATTAAGATTTTTTTATTCTTCAAATATAAATACATTCCTTTTACAAATATAAATACATTCCTTTCAAAAATCCTTAGAAGATTTTTAAGAAATGAACATATGCTGACCTTCAAATGAAACCTTAAATTCCAGGAAGAAAAAACTTCTTAGGCTACAGTCATTAACTATAATTCAATTAGATTAGAATTTAATAACAAAGGACAACTTAAACATACAATAAAAACATTTTTTCCTAAATTACTATTGGATCTAAGAGAAAATTAAAATTATACTTCAAAATAGTGATGAGAACAAAGTAAAATATTTGGGATTCGGCTAAAGCTGCAATTTGTAGCCACAGATTTTCTTTTATTATTAAAAAATAATTAAACTAAATGAAGTAACAACTTTACTGAAATAGAAATTAAAAAATAAAAATAAATCTAAGGAAAACAGAAATGTGGGGTCACAATTAAAGCAAAAATTAGTGAATTAGAAAAGGCAAAAATCAAGGAGTTCCCTGGCAGTCCAGTGGTTAGGACTTGATGCTTTCACTGCTGTTGCCCGGGTTCAATCCCTGGTTGGGGAACTAAGATCCACCTGGCGCAGCCAAAAAAAAAAGGCAAAAAGAAAAGGCAAAAATCAGAATAAATGAAAGAGCATCTTTGAAAAGAATAATAAAAGCATGGCAAGATTAATCATGAGTGAAGAGAAAATAAAAAATTTATAGTGTTTAGAATGAGATGTGAAATAGAACATATGTAGAAAAGATTTTTTAATTATAAGAAAATAGTAATGTATAACTCAGTGTTAATGAATTTGAATAATTTCGTTAAAATAAATAAATTTTTTAGGAAAAATATAATTGCCATATCAACTCAAGAAGAAGTAGAAACTAGAAACAACTAATAATCAGAAAAGAAATGGAAAAGCTGTTAAAAAAATTACTCCATAAAAGATGCCGGGCTTCCCTGGTGCTGCAGTGGTTGAGAGTCCGCCTGCCGATGCAGGGGACACGGGTTCATGCCCCAGTCCGGGAAGATCCCACATGACGCGGAGCGGCTGGGCCCGTGAGCCATGGCCGCTGAGCCTGCGCATCCGGAGCCTGTGCTCCGCAACGGGAGAGGCCACAACAGTGAGAGGCCTGCGTACCGCAAAAAAAAAAAAAAAAAAAGCCATTTCCAGAGTTATAAAGTATATTTCTTTTAGCCTTCAAGGAATTTAATGTCTTTGCTGTTTAAGTGTTCCAGAACATAGAAGAGTCTGGAAAGTGTCACAATTCCGTTTTTCAAACTAAAGCAACCCTGATATCCCAAACTAACAGAAGTAGCAAAAACGAACAAAAAGGAAAAAAAAAGCTATAACGACCAATCTGACTTAAGAGGAAAGATGAAAAAAAGTAAATAAAGTGCTAGCAAATCAAATCCAAAATGTCATTAAAAACAATATACTAGGACCAAGTAGTGTTTGTTCTGGTAATTCAGGTAATATTTTATTAATAAATAATTACATTTAAAAATTGACATATACTTGACATATATTAGTTGCTGGTGTACAACATAATGATTAGATATTTGCATATATTCTGAATTATCACCTCAATAAATCTAGTTAACATCCATTCTACACATAGTTACAAATTCTTTTTTTTACATTTTAACATCAAAGATAAAATGTAATTATCTCTATAGTTACAGGAAAAATATCTTAGAAATAGGCTACCTCATTAACATTAGGAATACCTACATCAAATCAGCATGTGTAAAATTCTTCATGTGAAAACATTAGAGGCAGGAACCAAACAAGGATGCTAATCTAACCACTATTCTATAACATTCTCCATACAATTTGATTTGGTGAAGAATCTTAAGGTTTTTGATACCCATTAACTTTATCCATTCTTTCCCTACTGATCTGAAATAATACCTTTATCATACCACAGATCTGTTATATTCTTGATCTTGCCCATCCCCCAAGCTTTGTATTCTGTATTAATTTGTCTAACTCTGCTCTCCAATTTACACTTCTTTGCACTATCTTAACTTCATAATATGTTCTTATGGATATTTTAAATCATACACACACGCGCGCACACACACACACACGCGCACACACAGGATTACCCAAATTGCCCCACAGAAATGTTTAACCAATTCACGTTCCTACCAGCTGTGTGGTAGGTGGTCTCCTACATTGGGAATTTTCCCCCAAGCCAAGTTAATATAAGTCATTGGTTTTTGGAGTCACATATATCTTGGAGAATCTGGTGAAAACTATGAACCATCTTCTCTGCTGCCCCCATATAGCTAAGTCTTTATCTATGTCCTTATCTATATCTATATTTGTGTACCAAATTGTGCATATGATTACATGCATTTATAGACTCTCCGAAGCTTATGCATGGACCCCAGGTTAACAAATGAAATAAATATTCATCTGTATTTATTCCACCACCTTTTACAATTAATTCTTTATTCCAATTGACATTTTTTGGGTGATGATTTACAATACCTCCCTAAGCAATGTACAGTATGATCCAAATGTTGCTCCTCCCCCCATAAATAAGTTACTATACATGCATAGGAAACAGATAAAGGCTATAGATACACCAAAATGATTAGCACTTATGTCTGGGTATTTAAGTTGAGTGATTCTTTGTCTATTCTTCTCTCTTTGTCTTCTGATTTAAATATTCCACAATGAATTTGTTTCACTTTTGCAATAAGAAACAAACTGCTTTCTCTCAGCAAGAAAAGCAGTGAGCACAGTTGCACGGGTTTCAGAGTCCCCGAGAGTGAGCGATGAGAGGGTTTCTCTTTTTTCGTTGAGGTAGAGAGGATCACGAGGGTCGGGGAGAGATGAAGCTTGAACACCAACTGTGTGCACTGCTGCACAGCGTGGGGGAATCAGGGCCTGTCCCACTGGCCCGGACACAGGGCCTCAGTGTGCACTGGGGCCTGTGATGGGCAGACACTGTGATCCTGGAACAAGGGCCCTGTGTCTACCACCATCCAACACAAAGGACAGAGGTCCCCTGTTTACTTTGGATTCGAAATGTTCAAATGAGGGAGAGCAGAAACATTTGAGTTTTCTCTCTTTTCAGTTTCTTACAAAAAAATAAATTGTAGTGAGTCGGGGATTTTTTGGCATCTTCCCTGAATAAAAATCAAGCAGACTAGATTGCTGAGGGAGTCTTAAAGAGCTTCCCTTGTTTATTATTTGTTTTAGATTTATGGCTTAAAGGCGGAGAAGTAGCAGTGACTGACTAGGCCCCGAATTGTCCATTCATTTCCCAGGAAATGGGGCATACCCAGTGCCTCGGTCAGCTGGAACAAGTGACCTCTGACCTTTGGCAATAAGCTCATTCTAGGCTGGAAGCACCCATGTCTTCATGGCTGTGCCTCCTCCTCCCTCCCTTCCACCCAAACTCTCGCACACTGGAACACTCTTTTCCGTTCAGGTACTCATTCAAACCCCCACCTGTTAGAAAATCAGACCTATAAAAGGATAGAAGTTTTGTCATACAAAGGAGTCTTTAAATCATAAAAGTCAAGGTGGTTCTACAGGGAAAGACCGTGCCTGGGACTATGTGGAACAGGCTCTCGAGTTTCTGAGTTCAAATCCTAGCTCTGGCACTAATGACCCAAGGACAACTTTCTGAACCTTTCCAGTTGGCAGTTTTCTTACCTGTAAAGTGGGGCTAGTCATAACACTCATCACACAGAGTCAATAAGGAAGATTAAATGAGATGACGTGTGTTAAGGGTGTAATC
This sequence comes from Physeter macrocephalus, assembly GCF_002837175.3. Classification (NCBI taxonomy): domain Eukaryota; kingdom Metazoa; phylum Chordata; class Mammalia; order Artiodactyla; family Physeteridae; genus Physeter; species Physeter macrocephalus. Next base: position 85,125,937 of record NC_041225.1, read on the forward strand.
AGAGCCGGATGCGTGGAAGCCATTCAGTGCATGGTGGATGTCACTGCTGTGACTCGCGACTGTTGTCACCTCATAGGGGATAGCAGGTGCACTGTCTGCCCAATTTGGGAAGATGAGGCTAAAATGGTACAACCGCAGGACTGACAAAGCACAGTTTGCAGCGACAGTGACTGTCTGTCTGAGGCTGGCTTGTTCTCTAGCATAACATCAGTACTAGTGAAGGGGGTGGACATAGAAACCTTGGGGAGGGGCTTTTGCATTTCACGTCTGACCTGCCCTCGGAGTCTGATGTGCTCTTCTAGCAGTGAAAGATTGAGAACGGCCACCTGTGATGAGAGATGTCCCCAGCAGGGGTGTGGTGTGCAGATGAATGGTATGGAAAGGAGAAAGGTGAGACCACTAATTTATATCCATGTTATCATCCTCTGGCCTGTTAAATCCAACCTGTTACTAGCATCATCAGGGGCAGATATCTGAACTGACATGTACTTGGCACATTTCAGATCCTAAGGATTCTTCAGTCAGATCTTCTAGGGATGCTATTCCAAGTTGAATCTCTGCGGATCTGGCACAAAGCAGTGGAATAGCTGTCCAGTAAGACAGGGCATGCCCACCTCTTTCTCTCTGCTCAGTTTTTATTGGCCACCAGCAGGAACATAGGAAAAAAAAGTAAACCAACAGATTTGAAGCTACAACTAAGATCACACAAAGAAAATTCCTAAAACTTAAGCCATTCCTTCACAACAAGCATTTCTTCCTAAAACAGGTAGATGAGCCAGTTCTAGGCTCTGAGAAATAATCAAAAAACCAGTCAGTAATAACTTACTTTGGGGTCCATGCTTCAAGTGACAAGAGCAGTTTCTTTGGCTCTATTTCAGCTTGCCTTCTTTGCTGCCTCCCGGGACCACTTACCCTGCCTCGCTGTCCAGTCAGCTTTTCCTGTTCTTTTCCTTACTCTGCCCGTCTCTCACTTTTTCCTTCTCTTTACCAGCAGTATGAGAAACTGAACATTCAAATGACTTTTTAAAATTATTTTATTGAAGTATAGTTGATATACAATGTTGTGTTAATTTCTGCTGTACACAAAGTGATTCAGTCACACACACACACACACACGTATATATACATATACAGTCTTTTTCATATTCTTTTCCATTATGGTTTATCACAGGATATAGAATATAGTTCCCTGTGCTATACAGTAGGACCTTGTTTATCTGCATCTGCTAATCTCAAATACCCAATCCATCCCTCCCCCACCTCGCCTCCCCCTTGGCAACCAGTCTGTTCTCTATGTCTGTGAGTCTGTTTCTGTTTCATTAAGTTCATTTGTGTCATATTTTAGAAAAATATGTAAGTGATATCATATGGTATCAAATGATTTTTTATTTAATTTTAATGAGTGAGAATTTATATTTTACTCTTAGTTTTAAGAGTGTGTTGACCTTTTATCTTTTTTTAATGAAAAAAACCTGAGTTTAGTGGCCTTTATTCAGTGAGTCACATGATTCACTTAATTTTTTGCCCTTTTAGTGTGTATATAATTCTAAATTAACAACAGCAACAAAAATCCTTTGACTTCTATCCTGGTCTGAAAGATACTTGATGCTGTCATTTTATTTCTACTCTTGTATGACTGGACCTCTGGTATTTTTAAATTTATTTTTTCCTGTGAGTAATCGTATAAACCTTCAGGTGCACGTTTGCAAATATAGCAATAAACAGTTCATCATAATCTGGTTGCTGCCCACAACCCAGCCTTTGCCTATGCCTGAAATGGCACCCCAGATCTAAGAGCAGATGTGCCTGCCCACAGTATCTCTTGCCTGGTCCTTTTCTTACATATCACTAGAGATCTGGCCTGCCAGTTCTCATGGGTCTCTAGATGCCAGACAGGGATCTGCCGGGTGACCTCCTTCTCCAGTTGGGCAAGACCTTGGAATTCCCCCAGACTGGACCTCCAGTTGGGGCAGGTTCTATGATATTGTGGTTGGATCACACTGAGTAAGATAACCAGCAATTCCTTCTCATGGCACCACTTACAAAGAGCTTCTGAATAATTATCTCATTTGATCCTTACATCAACCATGTGCGATGAAGCTACCAATGTATCCCCATTTTACAAATGTGTAAGCTGAGACTCAGAGAAATTAAATGATTCTTCTGGGGTCACACAGCCAGGAAACATCAGAGCAAGAATCTGAACTCTGGCCTGCGAACTTCAAATCCAGGGCCTGGCACAGAGTGGGAGCAGTAAACACTCATCCCCCTCATTATACCTGCCACAAGCTAAACAAAGGTCATTGCTTCTCTCTTGCAGGGTCCTCTCTCCAAGAAAGGACATTATCACCACCAGGACCCTTGCCAAAGAGGCACTGAAGACACAGTCCTGTCGTGATAATAGTAACTATTCAGATCTCAGAGCTCTCTTGGACTCTTTGGATTCTCCCTGACAGCTCAGCTGATGAGATCACTGTTTTATGTACTAGCTGCATCAAAAAGAAAGGAATTCCCCCCACCATTTCTCTCAGAAAATAACAGTCAGTAGCATTGTCACAATGTAATAGAAATGTTAACAACCAGATTCACGGAAGAACTAAGTGACCCTGGTGAATCGCCTCTGACTCTGTCCTGCCCACCTTCCACTCCATCCTCTCTGTAGTTTCCTGGGTGCTGGTGGGGGTAAGCTATACAGCAGTTTCTGACAATAACCAAGAAGGCTTTTTCCTTTTAAATAACAGTAGAATTGGCATAATTGAAAATGAGGATAGAACTTGGAGCCAAGTCAGAGAAGACAGATTGTATGTAGAAGGGCTGTTGAAAATATAAAAGTTGGTTGCATTACTCTTGGGGTCTCAAACTTGGGAAGGTTAAATACCATCATTTTCTCATTTGTTCTGTATTTTGATTCTGAAAGGAGAGCTGGCTTCGCCCCTTTCTTTTTAAAACTTGTGAAAAAAAAAAGAGAGAGAGAATGATTGAAAACATTACAGCCAAAAGAAGCTACAAAGGCTCTAGATAGCGAACCCAGTGACTAAGAGAATGAGGAATGATGAGTATGCTTCCCTTTGGGAGGGGTTCTCCCTGTGCAGATCTTCACATACAGGAATCTTAACACCAAACGTGTTCTCACATGTGTGGTGGTGGTGAACAATTTGAAAGAAATCAAAACCAGAACAAAGGAGAGTCTGGTACACGTTTAATGATTTACCTCTATAGATCATTCTACACAACCTAAAATTTGGGAGACATATCCAAATTCCCTGGCTCTTACAGAATTCAGCTGGGAAGTAAGAACCAATACCTGTTCCTCTGGGAATGTCTCCAAAAGTCCCAAGAAGGTAAGAAATATCTAAATATGAGATTTAGTTGAAGTAGCCCTACTCACCAAGCTATACTCACAATCAAAATGTCATCCTTCTAATTCTAGTAATAAACTTCTCTCCCTTACTAACATTCTCAGGAAACACACACACACACACGCACACACACAAAACCTTCCACACCACCAAGACTAAAACTTACCTAGTTCACTCCTACTCCTTCGCAACTCACCTTAAATATCACTTCTTCTGGGCAGCCTCCTCTGATTCCTCAGATGTGGTCAGGGCCACCCATGAAGTCTGATAGTATCCTGCAGGCTTCTCAAGGGCACTCATAGCATCTCCTTTGTTCCCATCTCAGGGTGTTTTGTCTGACCTCAAAATGCAGATATGGATGCCATTCCACCCCACCCCACCCCTCGCTAGGTTCTCTTGGGCTTACAAGGATCCTGGGATGTTAAGTGGAAGGACACCCAGAAGGATGTAAAGACCATGGGCCTCCTGGGTGGGAGTGGGTGGCAGGGTGAACATTGGAACCATGAGGGATCAGGGCTGGAAGAGAAGGTTGCTGATTCTGAGCCTGACCACACAGCACTATCTTCTCTGGAGTGGCAAGGCTTCTGGTAGATCACTGCTAAGGTGCCTATGGAATCCAGGCACTAAGTCTGTACACTTGAACCCTTGGTGGCGGCTCTCATTGGTCAAGCTTGGATAGAGAGAATGGAGCCTCCAGAAGAATGGGCTACCACTGCAGGGTAACATGGGCCAGGATAAGAGTCAGCCAAAGTAGGAGCCACCGAGCCTGAGGAATGGGCCCTATGCTATCTTCCTGCATGACATCAGCCCAAGGGTAACAGGGGTCACCAGGATGAACTTCATCAACCTGGGCAATCTCTCCAGAGGGATTTAATTTGACTTAGGAGAAGTAAAATATCTCTTCCTTCATCTAAATTCATAGCTATTATACCCATACCACAGTTATACTACATAAGGACTTCCAAAATTGTTGGTTTTATGTCTATCTTTCCCCATTAGAAGTTTATGTACCTAGTGCAGTCTAGAACATAGTCGATTCTCAATAAATATTCATTCAATGAATGAGTGAATTAATCTTTGAAAATTCTTTAAATCTTTCAATAAGCCCCAACCCCTCTTTTGGAAACTTTTACCAAAATGAAATTGTAAAACTATCATCATCCAATATGTTTTTGAGAAATCTATGTTAACGCTGCAAGTTTGAAATCACAATTTTTGAAAAACAAGTTTTTTTTTTTTTAAGGTAAGAATAAAGTTAAGAATAACTTTCACCAGGAGTGGGCCTCAAGCCCCTGTGGATGACATACCTTAATTACGTGCTCACCCTCTACTTCTGGTGGATCCTACTGGACCACCCTGTTCTCTTGCATTTCTCCAGCCTTAACTGCCTGGTCAAACATTTTGAAAGAATAAACCCAGGAAGGAGACTTGAGAAATAAGCAGCTGAGACTGGAGTTTTCACTTTGCAGAGAACACATTGAGTGGAGGTTTCAACTGATGGGAAAGACGGTGGCCCAGTGGTTAGAAAATGTGACTTGTCGAGAGGGATTCAGGGGAGGAGAGACAGGAAAGAAGGTCTCTTTGTGCTGAAGTCAGTGCAGTAACATCTGATGTGTATACAGAAAAACAGGTCCTGTGTAAATAGCTCACTACAAGTGACAAAATAATAGCATTCTCTGAGGTCTGGCCTCTGCAGTGTATTTCTTTACACCACTCATGCACAACCCAAACCAGGCAGTCCTATTTCACAGATTGCTGGCACTTTGCCTCTCTCCCTAGCGACAGATCTAAACACATATATAAAAAAATGGTAGCCACAAGGAAATGACTTCTGGCTTTAACACCATTTGACTAGAAGTGTATGAGGCAGCCTCTCCCAACTTGCCTTATGTTATTCATGAAAACAAAGAAGAAGACAAGAACTCAAAGGAACACTGGAAATGTCAACCCAATCAATGGTTTGACCAGATTCTGGTAGGCATTTTCATTAATCATAAAGTAGGACACAGTGAACTGGTACAAACTTATCCAGGTTATGGCTCATGTAATTGAGCTCAGTGGGAAACCAGCTGCCCCTACTTTTTGTTACAGACACAGAGATCCAAGGTCTGTACCAACTAGAACACAAAGTGCTTACCCATATGCTATGGAAGTGCTGCTTTTTGAGGATGCTAGTAATACATCTATTTGGAGGTAGCACCTCCCAGGAAATAACTGGTCAGGAAGTGTGTGTATATGTGAGGGAGGCAGAGGGGGAAGGAAAACCAGCAATTTTGTGCTGTATTCTGGGAGGTGCAATATTTACAAGTTAAACACTAAAGGCAGGGGCGGAGACAGGAAGATCCCTAATAGCAGTACACAATATCAGTTGCAGTTTTGCAGGTGACTCCGTGGGTCAGAGGAATAGGGAACCGGGTGGAAGAATGTGGTATCTCAGTAGAATGAAGCTATGGTAGGTTCATGCCTGCTAGAAATTGAAAATTGCTCTGGACACACTCTGCATGTCAAATTGTACTCCAGATCTGGAAAGGAGATGCTCATCACACAGTGGATTGGCAGTGTGGTCAAGGGCAACACAATTATACTCACTAGATGCTGATGACCAGCATCTAGTCTGGAAAGACTTGATCTTAGTTGGAGGTGAGGGAAAAAAAAGAAAACAAATCCTGCTGTTTATACCTCAAAACTGGGCATGTGTAAAAAATCCTACAGAACAAGGAAAAGCTTGGAGTAAAACTTCATTATTTGTAGATGACATGATTGTATATGTGTAAAATTCAATAGAATGTATAAACAATTAGAGTTAATAAGTGACTTTAGCAAGGATGTAGAATACAAGGTCAATATAAAAATCAGTTAATTTCTATGTACTAGCAATAAACAATTTAAAATGAAGTAAAAGTGCTATGTACAAGAACATCAAAACCATCAAATACATAGATGGAAATAAATATGACAGAAGATACATACAAGATCTATACATTGAAAACTACAAAATATTGAAGAGGAAAAAATACTAAGACCAAAATAAATGGAGAAATATACCATGTTCATGGATCAAAACACGTAACATTGTTTAGATATCAATCCTCTCCAAAATGGAGTGCGTTCCCAATCCAAATCCCATGTGTTCTTCTATAATGTGACTTTGCTGCTGCCCCATCTGTATATGGAGTCTAATTTTCCTTTCTTTGAATCTAGATTGGCTGCATGACTTCCTGGGCAGGTGATAAATGGCAATGCAGCTTCAACCTGGTTTACTAGAATACTTATTCTTTGAGACTTCAGTTGCCATGGGGAGCCATGCTGTGAGGAAGCCCAAACTAGCCTATGTGGAGAGATGACATACAGAGGCCCCACAACTATATGAAGAGAAGACTATATGAATGCCTGGCCAGCCCCCAGCTACTTTAGTTCCCTGATGTTCCAGCTCTAGCCATCATCCAACTACAATTGCGTGAGACCCCAGAAACATGGAGTTAAGCCCTTTCTGCATTTCTGACCCACAGGAACCAAGGGAGATAATGAAATGATTGTTGTTCTTCTAAGTCACTACATTGTTTTAAAATTTTTTACTGAGGTCTGATTTACTTGTAAAAAGCTATACATATTTAATGTACACAATTCGAGTTTGAGGATTAGTATACACCCATGAAACCATCCCAACATCAAGGCCATAAACATATTCATCACTTCCCAAAGTTTCTTACCACACCCTTTATGATTATCTTGTGTGTGTGTGTGTGTGTGTGTGTGTGTGGTAAGAACACTTAACATAGATCTACTCTTTTAGCAAATTTTAAGTATACAATACTTATCTATAGGCACAATGCTGTGCAGTAAATCTCCAGAACTTATTTATCTTGTGTTGACTGAAAAAATGCACAATCTAAAAGTAGAGAATTATTTTTGTTTGGGGCATTACTGAGGACTTAAGTCCAGGATACATCCTCTCATATAGCTCTGAGGGACTGTTCCAAAGAGGTAAGGAAGGAGACAGGATATACTGGAGTTTTTGCAAAAAAATGTACCAGGTAGTCGAACATCAAAATATTACTGCTAATTAAGGAAAACCCAGACATCTCAGGTTAATAAATTTAGTGCTTTTCTATGTATGGTATGATGCAAGAGTCTGGGCTCATTGAAATTATTCCTTTGATATGCACCTTAACTATCTAGGGCCAGTATCCTGTTTATTTTCATCCTGAGTTCCCCTTAGAGTACACCATTGGGGGTGGCTGCAGTAGCTGAAGGTTTGATGACCACAACATCCTTTATTTACTGAAATAGCAGGTGACATTCTTTTCTTTTCTTTTTTTTTTTTGTGGTACGTGGGCCTCTCACTGTTGTGGCCTCTCCCGTTGTGGAGCACAGGCTCCGGACACGCAGGCTCAGCTGCCATGGCTCACGGGCCCAGCCGCTCCGTGGCATGTGGGATCTTCCTGGACCGGGGCACGAATCCGTGTCCCCTGCATCGGCAGGCGGACTCTCAACCACTGCGCCACCAGGGAAGCCCTGCAGGTGACATTCTTTGACCACACTTGCACAACTGAAGCTTCGTATGCTTTGACCCTCAACTCCTCATTCCTCTACCCCACGCCCCTGGAAACCACTATTCTATTTTCTGCTTCTATGAGGTTGATTATTCCGCATTTAAGTGAGATCATTCAGTATTTGTCTTTCTGTGTCTGGCTTATTTCACTTAGCATAATGTCCTCCAGGTCCATCCATGTGGTCACAAATGGCAAGATTTCCTTTTTTTTTTTTTTTGAAGACTGAATAATATTCCATTGTGTGTATCTTAGTCTGTTTGGGCTGCTATAACAAAATACCAGAGACTGGTAGCTTATAAACAACAGAAATTTATTTCTCACACTGTGGAGCCTGGAAAGTCCACAATCAGGATGCTGACAGATCCAGTGTCTTGTTAGGATCCACTTCTTGTCATAGATGGCATATTTTCACTGTGTCCTCACATGGTGGTGGGGGAAAGGGAGCTTTCTTGGGTCTCTTTTATAAGAATACTGATCCCACCTATGAGGGCTCTGCTCTTATAACCTAATCACCTCCCAAAGTCTATGTTTCCTAATACCATCACCTTGGGGGTTAGAATTTCAATAGCTGAGTGGGTGGTGGGTGGGAGGGGCACAAACATTCAATCTGTAGCAGTATGTATATACCACATTTTCTTTACCATTCATCTGTCAATGGACATTTAGGTCGTTTCCATATCTTGGCTATTATAAATAGTGCTGTAATGAACATGGGAGTGCAGGTTTCTCTGCAAGATCTTGATTTCAGTTCCTTCAGATAAATACCCAGAACTGAGATTGTTGGATCATCTGATAGTTCTATTTTTAATTTTTTCAGGAACCTCCAAATGTTTTCCAAAATGGCTCTACCAATTTGCAGTCCCACCCTCAGTGTATAAGCGTTCCCTTTCTCCATATCCTTGACAACACTTACCTTTAAAAAAAAATAAAGACATCAGAGTGAGGTGATATCTCATTATGGTCTTGATTTGCATTTCTCTGATGATTAGTGATGTTGAGCACCTTTTATATACTGGTTGACCATTTGTATGTCTTCTTTGGAAATGTGTATTCAGGTCCTTTGCCCATTTTAAAATCTGGGGTTTTTGTTGTTGTTGTTAAGGAGCTAAAGGAGTCTGTTATACATTTTGAATATCAGATATATGGTTTGCAAATATTTTGTTCCGTTGTGTTGCCTTTTCATTTTGTTGATGACTTCCTTTGCTCTGCAGAAGCATTTTAGTTTCATGTATCCCACATGTTTATTTTTGCTTTTGTTTCCTGTGCTTCTGGTGTCATATCCAAAAAAATCATTGCAAATTGTCAACTGAAAAAAAAATCACAACCTAAAAGTTGAGAATTATGTTTTATTTGGGGCATTACTGAGGACTAAAGTCTGGGATACCGCCTCTCAGATAGCTCTGAGAGACTGTTCCAAAGAGGTAAGGGAGGAGCCAGGATATATAGGAGTTTTTGTAAAAAACAAAACAAAACAAAACAGGTAGTTGAACATCAGAAGATTACTGCTAATTAAAGAAAAAACAGACATCTCAAATTAATGAATTTAGTGCTGTTCTGTGTATGGGAAGATGAGAGTCTGGGCTCATTGAAATCAATCCTTTGATATGCACCTTAACTGTCTGGGGCCCGTATTCTGTTTTTCTCCATCCTGAATCCCCTCAGTGTGCACCATTGGGGGTGGCTGCAGTGGCTGATGGCTTGATAGCCACAGCATCCTTTGTTTATTGATATGGCAGGCAACACTTTTGTCCACACAAGACATATGTCAAGGAGCTTCCTCCTGAAGGTTCCAGTCCAAGATGGTGACATAGAGGGCTCCTGAACTCACTTCCTCCCATGGACACACCAAATCTATATCTACACGTGGATCAATTCCCTCTGAAAGAAATCTAAAAACTACCTGAGTGACTTCTACACATTGGGCAAATGAGAAAATGCTCACATCAAAACAGGTTGAAAAGGCTAAGATATACTCTTGCCATAAACCTTATATCCAGCTACAGCAACATACAGTTGGGAGGGAAACCCTGAGGAGCAAAAGGTTTTGACTCAGAATCTAGCACCACAACTTTTAAGACTTCCACCTGAGGAATGGGCCGCCAAAACAACTATTTCTAAAGGCCCCTGGGGCTTGTGTCTACAAAACCCACTAGACGATAGCAAACAAGAAACAGTTCTTAATGGGCTCATGAGGACTCACTGTGGCTCTCCCCTCCAGGGATCAACACAGAGGGAGCAAACAGAAATGCCCATCTCCCAGTCTTTCTCAAAAGAGGTCTATTTGCAAAAGCTGCTGTCTGGGGGCCAGGATTCTAATTTAGCATACATTTGTGATTCTACCAGAGACAGGGAGGCTGGCAGGTGTTGTCTCCACATACTCCCTCTGGCCTGCTCGGGGTCATTGGTGTCTCCCTGGAAGGAGCTTGTGCATATATCTGATGCATTGGCTTTTGTATCTGATGTATTGGATTTTGTTGGCTTTTGTTGCTGCTGCTGCATTGGCTTTTGTTGTGCATGTATCTGATGCATTGGCTTTTGTTGCTGCTGTTGTTTTGACACCCCTCTTGACTACTTCGCTCTGGTGTCCAATTTAGCTTGCATTTGTGGTTCCTACAGGACTGTAGCAAACAAAACAAACAGTTTTTAACCAGCTAGCACCCCAGGGCTCAGCACAGAAAGACCAGATAGAAAAGCCCATCTCCCAGCCTTTCCCTGAAAGAGACCTATTTGCATACTTTAGAGGCTGCTACCTGAGAGTAAGGCTTCTAGTTTAGCGCACATCTAGAGGCTGACTGAAAACCTCTCCCAAGACCAGAGAAGCCAGCAGACATCATATCTGCATTCTCCCTGAAGCCCATTCCAAATCACTAGTATCTCCCTGGAAGGAGTTTGTACACACAACTGATGTCCCTGTTTTGTGGCTGCTGCCCAGGGAAAGCAACCCTTGATTGCTTGGCTCTGGTGCCACATTACACTGTGTTAGACTACATGAACTTAACAGATAGTTACAGAACATTCCATCCCAAAGCAGCTGAACACACATTCTTCTCAAGTGCACATGGAACATTCTCCAGGATAGATCATATGTTAGGCCACAAAAGAAATCTTAATAAATTTAAGAAGATTGGATTCAGATCAAGCAGCTTTTCCAACCACAATGGTATGAAATCAGAAATCAATTACAAGAAGGAAACTGGAAAATTCACAAATGTGAGTAGATTAAACAATATGGTACTGAAAAACCAATGGGTCAAAGAAGAAATCACAAACAAAATAAAAAAGTATCTTGAGACAAATGAAAATGGAAATACAACATACCAAAACTTACGGGATGCAGCAAAAGCAGTTCTAAGAGGAAAGTTCATTGCAATAAATGCCTACATTAAGAAAAAAGAAAGATCTCCAATAAACAGCCTAACTTTATAGCAACTAAAAACAGAATAAATAAATCCCAACATTAATAAAAGGAAGGCAATAACAGAGATCAGAGTAAAAATTAATGGAATAGAGACTAGAAAGACAATAGAAAAGAACAATGAAACTAAGATCCAGTTTTTAAAAAAGAAATAAAATACATGAAACTTTAGGTAGACTTAGAGAGAGAGAGAGGGAAGGAGGGAGAGAGAGAGAGGATCTCAAATAAATAAAATTAGAAACTAAAGAGAAGACATTATAGTTGATACCACAGAAATGCAAAGGATCAAAAGAGACTACTATGAACAATTATATGCCAACAAATTGGACAACCTAGAAGAAATGGATAAATTCCTAGAAACATACAACCTACCAAGACTGAATCATGAATCAATAGAAAATCTGAACAGACCAATTACCAGTAAGTGAAACTGAGTTCCCTTAATATTGTTCCTCTGCAGAGTTTATGAATTACCTCTCTATCCAAAACATTATTCCCTTTCTTATCTCAAACCTCTTTCTCTCAATATTGAGGAGTATCAAAGAAAAGGAGGGATTGAAACTGAGCAGGACCCTGCAGGGCCCCTCTGTGTTCCCTGTTTCTTGTTGGTAGGAAAAAGAACAGGCTTTAGTATCCTAGGCCTTCCCCTAATTCCAAAGAGTAGCCTCAAGCAGTTAAGAGGACAATAGAGTTACAGGATTCCTAGTTCCTCCTGAAGGAATATAAATAGCAATCTGATGCATATCTTTGAGTTGTTCTACAGAAACTAAGATCCTCACCGGGAGGAGGATGGTGACTATGTGCTGACCACAAGCACATAGACCCCAGATTGGTTGGAATCAGAAGGCTGAGATTCCAGAAACATCACCCTGTTACCTTACCACCAACCAATCGGAAGAAAGTCACACACTCTGTAGCCCTCACCCCAAGTTTCGTCTTTAAAAACTCTTCCCTGAAAACCATAGGGGAGTTCAGACCTTTTGAGCACAGCTACCTGTTCTCCTTTCTTGACCCTTGCAATAGGCTCTTCTCTACTCCAGACTGGTGTTTCAGTTTGTTTGGCCTCACTGTACATTGGGCACATAAAGTTGGGTTTGACAACATAAGGAGATTAATCAGTAATTAAAAACCTCCCAACAAAGTCCAGGACCAGATGGCCTCACAGGTGAATTCTACCAAACATAGAAAGAAGAATTAATACCAATCCTTCTCAAACTCTCTCTCAAAGAAATCAGAGGAGGGAGCACTTCCCAACTCATATAATGAGGCCAGCATTACCCCGATATGAAAGCCAAACAAAGACACTACAAAAAAAGAAATTACAGGCCAATATCCCCAGTGAACATAGATGTAAAAATCTTCACAAACTATTAGCAAACTGACTCAACAATACATTAAAAGAATTGTACACCAAGATCAAACACAACTTATTCCAGGATGGTTCAACATTTGTAGATCAAACAATGTGATATAACATGTTAACAAAATGAAGGATAAAAATCACATGATTATCTCAATAGGTACAGAAAAAGCATATGACAAAATTCAATATCCATTCATGATTAAAAACTCTCAATGAACTGGTTATAGAGGGAACATACCTCAACATAATAAAAGCCATGTATTACACACCTATAGCCAACATCATACTCAATGATGAAAAGCTGAAAGCATTTCTTCTAAGATGAGGAGCAAAATAAGGATGCCTACTCTCACTATTCAACACAGTATTGAAAGTCCTAGCCACAGTAATCAGACAAGAAAAAGAAATAAAAGGAATTGGAAAGGAAGAAGTAAAACTGTCGTTATCAACACAGATGACATGATACTATATATAGAAAATTCTAAAGACACCACCAAAAAGCTATTAGAACTCATCAATGAATTCAGTAAAGTTGCATGATACAAAGTTAATATACAGAAATCTCTTGTGTTTCTATATACCATAACAACAAACTATCAGATACAGAAATTAAGAAAACAAGTTCATTTACAATAGCATAAAATGAGTAAAATACTTAGAAATAAATTTAACCAAGGAGATGAAATATGTATACACTGAAAACTATAAGAAATTGATGAAAGAAATTGAAAAAGACACAAATAAATGGAAAGATATTCTGTGTTCATGGACTGGAAGAATTAATATTGTTAAAATGTCCATATTACCCAAAGTGATCTACAGTCAATGCAATTCCTATCAAAATTCCAATGGCATTTTTGACAGAGATAGAAAAAGCAATCTTAAAATTTGTATGGAACCACAAAAGACCCTGAAGAGCCAAAGCAATCTTGAGAAAGAACAAACTGGAGGTCTCAAACATCCTGATTTCAAAATATATTACAAAGTTATAGTAAGTAGGGTATTAGAATAAAAATAGACACATGAGGGGCTTACCTGGTGGCGCAGTGGTTGAGAGTCCGCCTGCCGATGCAGGGGACATGGGTTCATGCCCCGGTCTGGGAGGATCCCACATGCCGCAGAGTGGCTGGGCCCATGAGCCATGGCCGCTGAGCCTGTGCTCCGCAACAGGAGAGGCCACAACAGTGAGAGGCCCGCGTACCGCAAAAACAAAACAAAACAAAACAAAAACAGACACATGGAACAGAATAGAGCCCATGAGTAAATCTATGTGTATATGGTCAACTGATTTTCAACAAAGGAGACAAGATTATACATGGGGGAAAGGACAGCCTCTTCAATACATGGTGCAGGGGAAACTAGACAGCCACACGAAGAATGAAACTGGACCTGTATCTTACACCATATACAAAAATCACCTCAAAATTCTTTAAAGACTTGAATGTAAGACCTGAAACCATAAAACTCCTAGAAGAAAACATAACAGGTGAGCTCTTCAACATTGATTTTGGCAATGATGTTTTGGATTTGACATCAAAAGCAAAGGCAACAAAAGCAAAAATAAACAAGTGGGACATCAAACTCAAAAGCTTCTGCTCAGCAAAGGAAACCATCAATAAAATGAAAAAGCAACCTATGGAATGGTAGAAAATAAAAGTAATAACAATATGTTAATATTCAAAATATGTGAGGAACTTGTACAACTCAATAGCAAAAATCAAATAACCCAATTAAAAATGGGCACAGTATCTGAATAGAAATTTTTCCAAAGAAGACATACAAATGGTCAACAGGTACACAAAAAAGGTGCTCAACATCACTAATCATTAGGGAAATGATAAACTATAATGAGATATCACTTCATACCTGTTAGGATGGCTATTATCAAAAAGACAAGAAGTAACAAATGATGATGTTGAGAAAAGAAAACCCTGTATCCTGTTGTGGGAATGTAAACTGGGAAAAGAGTATGGAGATTCCTCACAAAAAATAAAAATGTAACTACCATATGATCCAACAATCCCACTTCTGGGTATATACCTAAAGGAAATGAAACCATGTCTTGAAGAAATATCTGTACTCCCGTGTTCATTCACGATAGTCAAGATATGGAAACAGCCTAAGTATCCATCAATGAACGAATGAATGGATCAAGAAAATATAAAACACACACAAACACACACACACACACACGCGCGCGCGCGCAAACACACACAGAGAGAGAAGGAAAAGTTTATTGAGCATTAAGAAAGAAAGAAATCCTGTCATTTGCAACAACATAAATGACCCTGGAGGTCATTATGCTAAGTGAAACAAGTCAGACAGAGAAAGAAAAATACTGCATGGTATCACTTAAATATGGAATAAAAATTAATGTTGACCTCATAGAAATAGAGAGTAGAAAAGTGGTTGCCAGGGGCTGGGGGCGGGGATGTAAGAG
The DNA here is from genome assembly GCF_002837175.3 of Physeter macrocephalus. NCBI lineage: Eukaryota > Metazoa > Chordata > Mammalia > Artiodactyla > Physeteridae > Physeter > Physeter macrocephalus. The sequence continues at coordinate 85,141,067 of NC_041225.1, forward strand.
AAATAAGAAGAGGTTGTTACAAAGGTAAACTTTCAGTTATAAGATAAGGTCTGAGGATCTGATGAAAACATGGTGACTATAGTTGATAACACTGAATTGTATAGTATTGAAATTTGCTAAGAGAGTAGAACTTAAAGTTTTCATCAAAAACAAACAAAAAAAGATGAAGAAGATAAATATGTGAGGTGATGGGTATGTTAATTAACTCAACTGAGAGGGAATCATTTTACATACACACACACACACACACACACACACACACACACCGAACAAGAAAAGACAAAATGTTTCCCAATGCATTTCTCAAAGCTGGCATAACCCTTTTACCAAACCTAACAAAGACTGCACAATACTAAATAAACAAAAAAAGTACCTCAAGTTTGTGCCATCTCTGAATATAGATTTTTAAAAAAATGATAAATAAAATACTAGCAAATTGAAATCTGCAGTAAATTGACCAAGTAGACCTTGTTGAAGTAATATAAGAATGATATATAATTATGAAGGATAAAAGCTTAATTTATCATATTCTTAGGTCAGAGAGAAAAAAAGAACAATGATATTAACAGAGGTCAAAATAATTTGATGGGATTTCCCTGGCGGTCCAGTGGTTAAGACACTGCACTCCCAATGCAGAGGGCAAGGGTTCGATCCCTGGTCAGGAACTAACATCCCACATACTGCACAGTGCAGAAAAAAGAAATTTTGATAAAAGTCAATATCTATTTTTGATTAATCCTCTAGTTAATTGGGAATAAGAGATTCTTTTTTAATATGATGGAATATGTTTAAATAAAACCAACTGCCAATGTTATTTTTAATGATGAACACTAGAGCTATTCCATTAAAAGCAGGAAAAAGACAATGCTCACTCTATCACCCACTTTTACCATTTTTCTGGAAGTTCTAATGAATGAATTAGATTTTTCATAAAATAAGCATGATTTGGAAAGGAAGAGGGGAAATGATCATTTTTAATATAAGAGCAAGTTTTCTAACTGGAAAAGTATTAGACTGATGGGGTGAGAATTCCTCCCTGTGTGTAGGCAATAAGAGGGTATATTGCCTATTTATAATTTTAAAATGATAATAAATTGACTAAAAGACTGTATCCTTTTTATTACCACTTTACACTGGAAACTCTAAACAATGTCAGTGATAAAGTATTCTTCTGTACAATGAAGTGAATCAGCTATATGTATACATATGTCTCCTCCCCTTTGGACCTCTCTCCCCCCGCATCCCACCCATCTAGGTCATCACAGAGCACCGAGCTGAGCTTCCTGTGCTTTAGAGCATGTTCCCACTAGCTATCTACTTTATGCATGGTAGTGTATATATGTCATTCCTAATCTCCCAATTCATCCCACCCTCTCCTTCCCCACTGTGTCCTGACCTGCAAATAGGTTCATCTGTACCTTTTTTCTAGATTCCACATAAATGTGTATCGTATAACAAATATACGATATTTGTTTTTCTCTTTCTGGCTTACTTCAATCTGTATGACAGTCTCTAGGTCCATCCACATCTCAACAAATGACCCAATTTTGTTCCTTTTTATGGCTGAGTAATATTCCATTGTATATATGTGCCACATCTTCTTTATCCATTCATCTGTCACTGGACATTTAGTTTGTTTCCATGTCCTGGTTATTGTAAATAGTGCTGCAATGAACGCTGGGGTACATGTGTCCTTTTGAATTATGGTTTTCTCAGGGTATATGCCCAGTAGTGGGATTGCTGGGTTGTATGGTAGTTCTATTTTTAGTTTTTTAAGGAAACTCCATACTGTTCTCCATAGTGTCTGTATCAATTTACATTCCCACCAACAGTGCAAGAGGGTTCCCTTTACTCCACACCCTCTCCAACATTTATTGCTTGTAGATTTTTTGATGATGGCCATTCTGACCAGTGTGAAGTGATACCTCATTGTAGTTTTGATTTGCATTTCTCTAATAATTAGTGATGTTGAGCATCCTTTCATGTGTCCCTTGGCCATCTGTATGTCCTCCTTGGAGAGATGTCTATTTAGGTCTTCTGACCATTTTTTGATTGGGTTATTTGTTTTTTTGATATTGAGCTCCATGAACTATTTGTATATTTTGGAGATTAATCTTTTCCTCCAAGAGTTTTATAGTGTCTGGTCTTACATTTAGGTCTTTAATCCATTTTGAGTTTATTTTTGTGTATGGTGTTAGGCAGTGTTCTAATTTCATTCTTTTAGATGTAGCTGTCCAGTTTTCCCAGCACTACTTATTGAAGAGGCTCTCTTTTCTCCATTGTATGTTCTTGCCTTCTTTATCATAAATTAGGTGACCATATGTGCACGGGTTTATCTCTGGGCTTTCTATCCTGTACCATTTATCTATATTTCTGTTTTTGTGCCAGTACCATACTGCCTTGATTACTGTAGATTTGTAGAATAGTTTGAAGTCTGGTCCTAGCTTAGCTCAGTGCTCTGTGATCACCTAAATGGGTGGGGTGGGAGGGAAGTCCAAGAAGGAGGCGATATAGGTATACATATAGCTGATTCACTTCATTGTACAGCAGAAACTAACACAACGTTGTAAGCAATTTATCTCCTTTTTATTACCACTTTACACTAGAAACGCTAAACAATGTCAGGATAAAATATTCTTCCCTGAAGAAAATATTCTGTTAAGTTCTAAACAATTGTTGCAGTTATTGTTGAGTGTGTGTGTCTATATATATATATATATATATATATATATATATATATAATTATGCATATGTATTATATGTCATATATAGTAAGCATACATAGATACAAATATGCTTCAAACTAGCTGAAAATGAGCAGGAAAAGACAAATTATCACCTCTGTAATTAAAGCTTTTAGGATTAGATAGTTTGATTTCAATCACACAGCTGTAAATAACAGATTGCATCCATCTGGGGCTCCACCCACGCTTCTGACCACAATTGTGTTAACCTCAACAACCACAGGAATTGGTCTATTGCTCTGTAGTATAATGAAATGTGATCTAGAGACACATCAGTTTTTAACTAATGTGATATCAGTGAGTTAAGTCAAAGTGATGCAGCTGAAGCTAAAAAATATCCCAAGACCAATGTATTCCTAAAAGTCACCTGTAGATGCTAGAGGCCTTTGTTATAGGACCTGGGCTCAACAAATAAACAAACTGAAAAAATTTTAATATTATTCATCCATTCTAAAATTATTTCTGTGCCTTTCTCAGACTTTTTCCTTTTTAAGAATAAAATGTGAAGATCAAGGTCAAGGTCAGAAGCTTTCCAGCAGTCTGCAGTGGTTATGATGCATATGCATGTGGGTTTCTCCAATCTCAGCCTGGCTGTCTCTGGCTTCTAAAGCCTGGTTTGGATATCAAGGGCAATACTGGGGTTTCCTAAACACTATTATAGCTTATAATTAAGGCAATGACAATTTTGGCAGCCATGGAGGCTGTGCTGCCACCAGAAACCTATGAATAATCATTTTTCACATTCCTAGCAGCACTCTGCAGACAACTTTTTCACTATCTTTTTTCACCTTTGCTGACTTTTAATTTGCATTTCTTTGTATACTGGTATAGTTGATCATTTTCTCAATATATTCATTGTCTCTTCTTATTACCTCTTTATATCCTGTCACTTTCAACCAAGGCACCCTGAAGCCATAATTTAGGTAGTGCCATAAATGAATTAATGGATACATGTAGCTTTCTTTATAAGCTCTCTGGGGTGTTGTTGATAGCTTGCTGATGGCATGCAAGGGGGCAACAGAACAATAAAGAAATCCAGCTTTGGTCACCAATGTGGAAAGGATGGAGTATTAGAATCTCTAACTGAGAATAGTTCTGCATTAAACTGTCAGCCTGACTACCTGGTGCTAAGAGAGAAAAAAAAAGTGGTTGACAATTTAAATTTATGAAACCAGTTTTCAGTTTGAGAACTGATGCTTAGAGATGCCCTGATAGGACATCAAGGCATCCAGGGAAGCTCCCCAGGCCAGTGAGTCCCATGATGAAGTCTCTCCCAATATCCCCTCATTCTGTTGCTTAAAGCCACTTAATTCAACTGCATAAAGTTGATCTTTATCCTAATGTGCATATTGAAAACAAGTCTCCTGCTACTTGTCTCTGCATTCCTGCCAACAAAAGTAAATATATATATATTTTTAAATATATGTATATGCTGACAATATTATGCTTGCAATAATATATAAATATATATAAATACATAATATATAAAACAATATGCATAAATATATAATATGTTGATATATGTTATATATATTTACATATAAACATAAATTCCCCCTTAACCAGCTTATAGAATAATAAAAATATGTTTCCTGCTAAACTTTAAGCCAGTGTTTAAAATCTCAGGATAGTTTTATCTCCAAACATCACCCAAGCATTGCAGTCCAATGGGAAGCATAAAACTCCTAATTTCCCCTTCCTGTGATCAAACCTGACCTAACAATGCTGGATGTAGAGCTCTCGCTGAAGAAAGGAGAATATGAAAACTTCAAGTCAGAAGATAGAGCTAGAGCTTCTTAAAAGCTTCCTGGGTTTGTGTGCATCTCTAGACATCTTTGGCCACAAGCCTAACATTTTAAACCCTGGGATGTCATAAGTGGTTTGATTTTTTTTTAAGTGGGCTGTGGTGTCATGGAGACTTGTCATATGGCAAGTCTATGAATTATAATGAGGTGCTACATGGTGTCTAAGGGGCTTTTCTATCTGCTTTCCTCAAGCAGAAGGCCACTTCTCCTCTCTCTTCCTTCTTCCTCCTCATTGCTCACATCTTCCAAACGTTGACTCTGTGGTTACTTGGTTTCCCATAAGTTGACCCCTCTCAGTAGCAGAACCACACTCAATGTGAAGTGGGCTGTGGTGTCATGGAGACTTGTCATATGGCAAGTCTATGAATTATAATGAGGTGCTACATGGTGTCTAAGGGGCTTTTCTATCTGCTTTCCTCAAGCAGAAGGCCACTTCTCCTCTCTCTTCCTTCTTCCTCCTCATTGCTCACATCTTCCAAACGTTGACTCTGTGGTTACTTGGTTTCCCATAAGTTGACCCCTCTCAGTAGCAGAACCACAATGTGCTTTCTGCAAACCACAGAAGACCTACTTGTATTCCTCAAACCTTTCTTTGTGCTTCATTCTTTTTACCTTCATTTAATGCTTCTCTGATGCTCTTCCTTTCTTTATGTAGATCTGAGTTTCTGACCTATATTATCTTCCTTCTCTCTAAAGAACTTCTTTTAACACTTATTGCCAGGCAGGTCTACTGGCAACAAATTCTCTCCATTTTTGTTTGTCTGAGAAAGTCTTTATTTCTCCTTCACTTTTGAAGGATAATTTTGCAGGGTACAGAATTCTAGGTTGGTAGCATTTTCTGTCAACAATTTAGATGTTCCATTCCACTCTTTTCTTGCTTGCTTGGTTTCTGAAGAGAAGTTTTTCTATAGCTAAGTTGTTTTTTCCCGTCTGGCTTCTTTCAGGATGTTTTCTTCATCTTTGATTTTCTGTAATTTGCAAATGATATGCCTAGGTGTAGGATTTTGTTGTTGTTATTTGTTTTTTTTTGCATTTATCCTGCTTGGTGTTCTCTGAGCTATCTGGATCTGTGGATTAATCTGACATTAATTTGGGGAATTTCTCAGTCATTATTATTTTAAATGTTTCCTCTGTTCCTTTCTCTCTCTCTTTTCCTTCTGGTATTCCCATTAATGTGTAGGTTATACTTTCTGTAATTGTCCCACAGTCCTTGGATATTCTGTTCTGTTTTTTTTTCAGTCTTTATTCTCTTTGCTTTTCAGTTTTGGAGGTTTCTATTGAGATATCCTCAAGCTCAGTGATTCTTTCCTCTACTGTGTCCAGTCTGCTAATAAGCCTGTTAAAGGCATTCTTAGTTTCTGTTACAGTGGTTTTGATTTCTAGCATTTCTTTTTGGTTCTTTTGTAGGATTTCCATTTCTCTTCTTACATTGCCCATCTGTTCTTGCATGCTGTCTACTTTATCCATTAGAATACTTAGCATATTAAACATAGGTTTTAAAAAATTCCTGCTCGGATAACAACATTCTTGCTATGTCTGATTCTGATGCTTGCTCTGTCTCTTCCAATTGTGTTTTTTGCCTTTTGGTATGCCTTATTGCATACCAATTTTTCCAGATAGCTGGACATAAGGTATCAGGTAAATGAAACAGATGTAAATAATCTTTTAATGATGTGGTAATGAGATGTGGGGAAAGGAGAAGCGTTCTGTGCTAGGATTAGGTCTTGATCTTTTAGTGAGCCTGTGCCTCTGGACTGTGTTTTTAAAAGCTAGTGTTTTTAAAATTTCTACTCCTCCCTTAGGTGGGAAAGGATGGCTAGAGTGGGCTGGAGTTGGATAATTCCCTTCTCCCAGCTTAATTTTTCTCTAATGATACCCTGGGCTCTGATTAACTAGTTTCCTCTGAGGGCAGGACTTGTTAGGAAAAACAGAGGGCTCTGGCCATTTCAGAATAAGTCCTGTTGTCCTAAACGCCCACCCCCACCTCCCACCAGAAACACAAGAGGATTTTTCTCCAATATTCACTCCAGGAGCCTGGGCGAGCTATTGGAGGTAAATCTCCAAAATTGTGGTGCTCCCCCTATGACTGGATGCTCCTGGAGTTTTTAAATCTCAGAGTTGTCTGCACTGAGCCTCCAGCAATTCACCAACTATAGTTCAGATTTCCCTACTGGGCACTGGTTCCCATGGTGGTTCCCACTTGTGGGTCTCTGCTCTGGGCAACCGAGACTCCCTGTATGGCTGGTCTGTCTCTCCGAGCTGGGGGCAGCAATTTGCCTTGTGTTCTCCCCTTTCTTATGGATCCAAGAAGAGCTGTTGATTTTTTCATTCTGTTCAGCTTTTTTTTTAAATTTATTTTTGGCTGTGTTGGGTCTTCGTTTCTGTGCCAGGGCTTTCTCTAGTTGCGGCAAGTGGGGGCCACTCTTCATCGCGGCGCGTGGGCCTCTCACTATCGCAGCCTCTCTTGTTGCGGAGCACAGGCTCCAGACGCGCGGGCTCAGTAGTTGTGGCTCACGGGCCTAGCTGCTCCGCGGCATTTGGGATCTTCCCAGACCAGGGCTCGAACCCGTGTCCCCTGCATTGGCAGGCAGATTCTTAACCACTGTGCCACCAGGGAAGCCCTCTGTTCAGCTTTTTACTTGTTTGGAGGGAGTGGCTACTTCCCAGCTTCCTACATGTGCAACTGAAAACTGCAAGTCCCCCTGCTTCATTCTTATAAACCTGTACAATGAAGAAGCTACAGCAGGAGATACATATGGACACGTGGGAAGTGTGGGGTAGGTGCTGTTGCATGTACACCTCTGTGTGGGTGTGTGTGTGCACATGCACGTGTGTGCTGGGGCACGTACCAGGGATGGCCCAACTAGGTAAGACCTTGCAGTAGGATTCTAATGGTTTAAAAATCACTGAGTGGGACTAGTAAAATTGCCCTTATTTCTAATTTTCTGAGCAATTAAAAAAAAAAAACGGAATCCGTGGTTTCACATTAGGAGTGTGAAGTGGTTTTCTCATCTCTTTGGGAAAAAGTGATGGCCCGGAGGGGTGTACATGGGAGGGGCTGGTGCAGAAAAGGAAGGGGTGCTGAGTCTGAGCCTTTACACTTCGTTTGGAAATCAGTTTCACGTTTGGTGTCCCACGTTTTTTGAGAGTTGTGATCCACCATTTCCTAATTTTCAAGTCTATTAGAAGTCCCTTTATTTTATTTTTGTAAAAAAAAAAAAAAAAAAAAAAGAAAAGTCCTCTAACAGCTGAGAGAGAGACAGGAAGGGAAGGTGGTTTGAGGCTGGTGGAACTTTAGATTCAGATGTAAACCCTGGAGGAATTTCAAACCTTTTCCTGAGCTTTATTTTCACTTTCCGGAGGGTTTCCTCAACACTCACCCCCACTATACCCCCAGAAATAGTCATTTTAGGCTGGGGGAGAGGTTGAAGCATTTTCTGAGAAATAGATTGGGTAATGGCAGTTTTTCATAAAATCTTTCAACATGTGAGGAAGGTAAGATACCTCAGACATCTTGGTTTAATTTAAACGTTATGGCTGCAGGCTTATTTGTCGAAAGAGGATTAAGAAACATAACCAAAAGACATGTGTGGAGGTGGGTTGAAGTGGGTGGCTGATTACAGGATTAGTTGGATGGCATTAACATGGAAGTTGGTGGGGGGGGGATGACAAAATTAATTTACAACGTATGGCCAGTGTAGTATTTTCACAGTTTAAGACTTCTGGTCCTGGTTAAAGACTCAACGTGAAAATAACTTCTCAGGATGTAGTCATTCCTTCTGAGGCTCCGTGTTTGTTGTGCAAGCAGAATGCAAGCCTCATTCCCTGAAAGGCTGTGAAGGGAAGTGAGCACTGGCCATGCTACGCACCTCCATTTCAGGACCCACCCAAACAGCTGCATCTTTATAAAACTCTCCTGCTTCTGCCACTTCCCCAGGTGCCCCGGATATGGATTTGGGAAAGCTTTCGCTGGCCTCCAATCGCTGCACCAAGGGCTTCTGCCTAAGACACCCAGCATCCCTTACATTTCAGTGTGATCTGGGGCTGACATTGTTCTTGAGTCATCCTCGCTTATCACAGTGAGGTGAGCAAGAGGGAGGGGCTTCTTTTTAAAAAACAAAAACAAAATCTATCGACAGTGTTCGCAGGTGGATCATAGATTCCACCCTCTCCTAGGCATTGGTGATGCCTGGTAAACTGAACTATATAAAGCACATCAAATGCTCATTCAGGAGCACATTGGATAACTTATTCAAAAGATGCTTGCAAAGCGTTTGGAGATTGGCCTAGCACAGAAACATCCAGTGTAATGAGGGTATGTTCATCTCTTTGACCTTTGGCCCTCTGCAGTCTCTAAACCTAGGTTAGCCTGGATTCTTTAGAACTGGGCCCAAAGGAACAGGGAATGCTGTTTTAAACAGTTAAAAAAAAAGGTATAGGGGCAATGTTAGTCTCAAAAATGGTCAAGAAACTCACCTTAGCTGTAGGCCCCTGTATAAAACAGAAATTTAGGGAGCGGGTAGGAAGGGGAGAGAGGGGGTGAGTCACTGCAAAAGGATGCAGGATTTCTTTTTGCGGTTGATGGGAATGCTCTAAAATTAGATTGTGGTAATGGTTGCACAACTTTTTACACTTACTAAAAGTCATTGAGTTGTACCCTTACAGTATGTGAATTTTACCACAGTAAAGCTTTTAAATAAAAAAGGAAAGAAAAAAGGCAGATTATAGAGAGCTGTTATAGATGCCAAGAGTGATCACTCTCACTTCTCCTGCAGGATGAACAACTGCTGATGACCCAGCAGAGCCCGGAGCCCATGGGAACATCTCAAGAAATTCCACTTTCTCTAAACAAGACCAGTGAGTGGAAATTCCAAAGATGCAGATTCTGTCTTGATATCAGGAAAGGACTTTTGACTGTTACAAAGACCCCTAAAAGCAAAAAGAATGCTCTATATGAGGGCACTCCCTGGCCCTGTGTTCAAGCACAGGGCTCTACCAGGGACTCTCTAAGATTATTTCCAGCTCAGAGGTTCAGGGATTCCACTATTGGGATGGGGAGAACACCTTTACCCTCTGAGGCTGTCTTTGTCCATCCAGAAGCCAGATGGTCTTTGCCACATTTCAGATTCACCCGGAATGGGATGTTTGTGTGTTGCTCTGAGATTTGCTGATGAAAGACACCAGAGAGGCACAAAGACTCCCTGAAGACTTAGACTCAGGTAATAACAGGAACTCGGCAGCCCACAGGCTGCAATTGTGCCTCCATAATAATAGTAATTAATGCAAGAATAATAATTTCATTTTCAATTTCCTATTGCCACTTCTGTCCTGGGCAGCTCAGAAGCCCAACAGAAAGAACTTCAGCCACTTCTGGGGTGTGGCCTTATAGCAGAATTTTTATGTTTGTTTGTTTTAGCATTTATTGATTTTCCTAAATTACAAAAGTACTATGTTGCCTGTAAGAAATTGAGAAAAGGCAGAAAGCAATGAAAGATAATATAAATTGAATGGGAATCCCACAAGCTAGTGCTAACCACTCTTGACATATACCTTTTTATATATTGTTTTGCAAAAATAAAAATGTGGGGTCTTCCCTGGTGGCGCAGTGGTTGAGAGTCCGCCTGCCGATGCAGGGGACACGGGTTCGTGCCCCGGTCTGGGAAGATCCCACATGCCGCGGAGCAGCTGGGCCCGTGAGCCACGGCCGCTGAGCCTGCACGTCCGGAGCCTGTGCTCTGCAAAGGGAGAGGCCACAGCAGTGAGAGTCCCGTGTACCGCAAAAAAATAAATAAATAAATAAAAATGTGGTATGTGTTTAGTAAACTGATTTCTAATTTAACAATATATTTCAGTCTTTCCAGGCCACGAAATAAAGTAAAAACAATAAATAAATAAAATAAAACATTATTTTTAATGATTGCATAGGATTATATTATACAAAGTATATGTACTTATTAATATACTTAATCCATTCTCTATTTTTGTAGATTTAGATTGCTTCTAATTATTTTTTTGCTATTGGCAAGGTATTTTTTTAGGTCAAAGCCTTTTTCTGAGGCCAAAGTGCTTATTTTTAACAAATGCTCTGGACATGGACCCTAGGTGTAGAATTTCTGGTTCAAAAATACATAATTCAGGCTTTTTATATTTGTTTCCAAATTATCCTTCAAAGAATTTCTGTCTGGTTATGCTCAAACCAGCAGGGTATGAGTGAACTTATTTCCACATATCTTCTTTAATTCTAGGTATTATTGTCATTAGTAAATATTTGTCAAATGGGTAGGTTTACAATGGTATCTCATTCTTTAAAATTTGCATTTTCCTAGTCATTGTTGACCTTGACCATCCTTTTGTTTTATTTCTTCTTTTACAGATTGCCTGCTCATTACTTTTGTTCATTTTTCTGTCAGACTATTCATCTATTTTATAAATATCAAGTCTTTGCTTTCCTTACAACCTGCAAAAATCCCCCCCCCAATTTGTTGTTTGCCTGTTAATCTTATTAAAGATTTGTTTTGATATACAGATTTTTAAAATATTGTCAAAATTTAATAATCTAGTTCCTTTATGATTTCTGTCTTTGGTATTATTCTTAGAAAGTACTTCCTCCATCCAAAATATATATATGTGTGTATATATATATATAATAGTTATATATATATATGTAACTATTTCTTTATTTTCCTTGAGGGTTTTTATAATTTCTCTTTTTACATTCACATCTTTAATCTGTCTGGTGGTGATGTTAATTTATTGTGTGAAGTAGGAACTTCTTTTTTTTCCAAATTGTTAGTCATTGGGCCAATTATTGAAAATTTTATCTTTTATTTAACTGCTTTGAAGAGTCAACTATATCATGTATTAAAATTTTATGTATATTTTTTTCTGCTCCTGGACTTTGTAATTTTTTTCATCAATCTGTCAGTCTTAGCTTTTGTTGCTCCCAGACTATCTCAACTAATATTTTTATTGTAATATATATTGTTTTGTTGTATATTGTATTATGTAGCTGGGAAAATTGTTGCATATTTCTTATGAAGTTTATGCTTGGATATTTTACAATTTCTGTAACTATGGTCATTGGGAACTTTTTCCATGAGATATTTTGAAGTAGATATTGCTGATATATGGTAAAACCCTTGACTTTTTAATATATGTTTTAGAACATCACGCTAACTACTCTCTTATTAGTTCAAGTATTCTTTCACAGAAAGCAGAAAAATAATTTATTCCAAAAGATGAAAGGGACTTCCCTGGTGGCGCAGTGGTTAAGAATCTGCCTGCCAATGCAGGGGACACGGGTTCGAGCCCTGGTCCGGGAAGACCCCACATGCTGCGGAGCAACTAAGCCGTGTGCCACAACTGCTGAGTCCGCATGCCACAACTACTGAAACCCGTGTGCCTAGAGCCCATGTTCTGCAACAAGAGAAGCCATCACAATGAGAAGCCCGCACACCGCAACGAAAAGTAGCCCCTGCTCGCCGCAACTAGAGAAAGCCCACGTGCAGCAACGAAGACCCAATGCAACCAAAAAGAAAAGAACAAAAGATGACAGATCAATCCTGAAGACGGAGTTTGGTATGATTCCATCACATTGGGATGGATTTTCCCTCTGAACGTATTCTCTTTCTGATTGTCCCACTGGAGTCTGGAACAAACCTTTATCTGAACACTGTGTGGTATATTTAAAAATATATTCTGTTCAAAAAGTTCACTACTATTTTATTTAGAAAATTTCCCCTTTTGTTGATAAAAGAAGCCTGTAATTTTTTTTGTCATTTTTGCCTACAGGGCTATTTTAGCTTTATTTTATAAATTGAGCTTTATTTCATAAGTCAGAAAGACTTTTACTGTTTTGTATTCTCTGGAGCAATTTTTTTTAAACTTCAAAAAAATTTTTTTTTCTTAAAGGCTTGAAATAACTCTCCAGTAAGTTGTTTGAATCTGTCCTTTCAGAATGTTACATCCAAGTCACTGTGAATGTCCCTCACCAATGTATTCTCTCTCCCATCCTTATATTTTGCATCCCCAGCTCTAAAATCTTCAGGGTTCACTCCCAGATGTGCTCCCTGGTCGCTACCGGTACCTAGGAGTCAGGTCCTCCAATTCCTCTGGGAGCAAGAGGAAAATTCCTATTTTCAGGCTGGTCTGAGACAGTGATGAGGGTTGATACCACAAGGTACCCGCCTCACATGAAATCCTTGCAGGGTCTTCAGGCAAGAGGAGACTGCTCTCCCTGCTAAGGGGGAGGCAACCCTTCTCCTGGTGCAGACAGTTCATTGGAAACTAGGGGTTCAAGATTATTAGAGTCATACGTACAAATGTCCTCATCTTGTGTCTCACAGATTCACTCTTTTTGTACCAGGGCCCTGAGTCTAACACATGACGCCTACTGTAGGTACAAGTTGTCTCTTCCTCTATTTTGCTACATTTACAATTAGATCCTGGGCCTGATTTTTGACATGGTTTGCCCTATAGCTCCTGGAAATGAAGGATCTCACTAACTGCTACTTTGGAAGCGATCTACCTTACACAACATGCTTTGTGTGTTGAGAGTTGTCTCTCCTGAGTCCATCATTTTCTTTTTTAAGACTTTCAATGTAGTTAACAAAAGCTAGACAAAGAATTGACCAAAAAAAAAGAACAACCCCCCCCGACACACACAAACAACAACAACAACAAAAACCCACCCCTCCTGGAACTAATAAGTGATTATAGCAAGGTTGAAGGATACAAAGTTAATATACAAAAGTCAAGTGCTTTCCTATATACCAGCAATAAATATGTGGAATTTGAAACAAAGAGCACAATACCATTTACATTAGGACCCCCTAAAATGAAATACTTAGGTATAAATCTAAGAAAATAGGTACATGGTCTGTATGAGGAAAACTATAAAACTCTGATGAATAAAATCAAAGAATTAAATAAATGGAGAGATATTCCATATTCATGGATAGGAAGATTCAATATTGTCAAGATGTCAGTTCTTCCCAACTTTGTCTATACATTCAATGCAATCCCAATCAAAATCCCAGCAAGTTATTTTACACAAACTGATTCTAAACTGATTTTAAAGTTTAGAATATATGGAGAGGCAAAATACCCAGAATAGCCAGCACAATATTGAAGGAGAAGAACAAAGTTGGAAGACTAATACCATCTGGCATTAATAATTACTATAAAGCTACAATAATTAAGACATGGTATTGGCAAAAGAATAGACAAATAGATCAATAAAACAGAATGAGAGTGCAGAAATAGGCCCACAAAAATATAGTCGACTGATCTTCCACAAAGGAACAAAGGCAATACAAAGATAATCTTTCAGCAAATGGTGCTGGAACAACTGGACAGCCATATAGGAAAATATAAATTTGGACACAGAAGTTACATCTTTCACAAATATTAACTCAAAATGGATCACAGACCTAAATGTAAAATGCAAAGCTATGAAACACCTAGAAAATAACATAGGAGAAAACCTGGGTGACCTTGGGTATGGTGATGACTTTTTGTATACAACACCAAAGGCATGATTCATGAGATAAATTCTTGATAAACTGAATTTCCTTAAAATTAAAAGCTTCTCCAAACAACAATGTCAAGAGACTGAGAAGACAGCCACAGACTGAGAGGAAACATTTGCAAAGACACAACTGATTAGGGACTCTGTTATCCAAAATATACAAAGAACTCTTAACACTCAACAATGAGAAAACAAACAACCCAATTAAAAAATGAGCCAAAGATCTTAACAGACACCTCACCAAAGAAGATATACAGATGGCAAATAAGCATATGAAAAGATGCTCCACATCATACGACATCAGGGAAATGCAAATTAAAACAACAGTGAGATACCAGTACACACCTTTAGAATGGCTACAGTATGGAACACTGACACCACCAAATGCTGGCAAGGATGTGGAAGCAATAGGAACTCTCATTCATTGTTGGTAGGAATGCAAAAATGTACAGCCACTTTGGAAGATGGTTTGGCAGTTTCCTACAAAATATACATGTTCTTACCATATGATCCAGCAATTGCACTCCTTGGTATTTACCCAAATGAGTTGAAAACTTATGTCCACACAAAAACCTGCACACAGATATGTATGTCAGCTACATTCATAATTGCCAAAATTGGAAGCAACCAAGATGACTTTCAGTAGGTGAATGGGTAACTATGGTACATCTAGGCAATGGAATATTATTCAGCTCTAAAAATAAATGCAATATCAAGCCATGAAAAGACACGGAGGAAACTTAAATGCATATTACTAAGTGAAAGAATCCAATTGGAAAAGGCTACACACTCTATGATTCCAACTATACGACATTCTGGAAAAGGCAAAACTATGGATAGAGTAAAAAGATCAGTGGTTGGCGGGGGTGGGAGTTGGTGGAAGGAAGAATAGGCAGAGCACAGAAAATTTTCAGAGTACTGAAATATCATACTCTGTAGAATATTGTTATGATGAATCCATGTCATTATACATTTGTTCAAACCCATAAAATGTACAATACCAAGAGTGAACCTTAAGATAAACTGTGGGCTTTGAGTGATTTTGATGTGTCAATATAGGTTAATCATTTGCAAAAACTGTACCACGCTGGTGATTGATGTTGATAATAAGGGAAGCTATGCATGTGTTGGGGCAGAGGCTATATGGGAAATACCTATACCTTCCTCTTGATTTTGCTGTGAACTTAAAACTACTGTATAAAAAATAAAATCAAATCTTTAAATAAACCCCCACCGAAACAGGTGGGACAAATATTAAGTTGATATAAACCCAAATATATTAGTAATTTCATTAAACATAAATGAATTAAATGCTCCAATGTAAAAACTGAGATTTTCAGACTGAAAGTAAAATCCAAAGCCAACTGGGGGAAAAAAAGCAGAGCCTGAGACTAAGGCTTAGGTATGATTGTTAAGGAATGTAGCTCTAGGGGTTGGGATAGGCATGAGGGAAGGATAGGGAAAAGAAACAGGGAAAGAGGGAGAGTCAAAACAAGGATGTGTTAACAAGTTGACTAACTGCTACAGAGTTCTCCATCCCAATGGATGATCTAAGAAGCTTTGTGACATGCAGCTCAGGTCCTTGCTCCTGGGGAGAGAAACAGGGAAGCATTTATCCACTGGGTCACCCCACACTTTGTTGAGGTTGTTCCAAATGACATTAACTACTTCTTACCGAGATTGAGCAGGCAGGGTCCCACTGGCATCCTACACTGAGGGAAGAGCTGAGGCCCAGAAGATTCCAAGTAATGTCCAATAGACCATCCAAACACCATGACTGGAAGTTTTCTTCCAAAACTTTAAAATTTTCTTTAAGGATTAGTAGAGTAATCAGATTTCTACCTCCCATTTCATTCATTTTGGTAATTTACATGTTTGAGAATCAGCCCATTTCATCGAGATCCTCAAATAGGCTAGCATAGTTTTTTTCCCTCTTTTTTTACTATACTTTTAGGAGGGTGTCTAATTTGTCATTTTTGTTTTTATTTTACAGAAAGGAGCTTGGATTGAATTATTAATGCTACTTTTCTGCTTTTCAAATAATTAATTTCTGCTTTCATTATGTTAATACCTTTTAACAGCTTTATTTTACATTTATTTTACATTAAAAAACTTTCCTTCTTAGTCTAAAATAGTCAGCATAGAAACAAAGAATAGAATGGGGGTTGGGTGGGGGGAGAGGGAAATGGGGAGATGTTGGTCAAAGGGTATAAAGTTTTAGTTATGCAAGACGAATAAGTTCTGGAGATCTAACTTACGGCATTAGGTAATAATACCGCATTGTATACTTGAATTTTGCTAAGAGCGTAGATCTTGTGTCCTCACCCTCACCCTCACACCCACACACACACCCACACCCCCCCCCCCCCACACACACACACACACACAAGAAAAAGAAAATGGGAACTATGTGAAGCGATGGATATGTTAACTAGCTTGATTGTGCTGACCATTTCACAACGTATACCTATATCAAATATCAAGTTGTACACCTTAAATGTGTACAATTATTATTTGTTAATTATACTTCAGTAAAGCTGGGAAAAAAAGAATATACAGACACTGAAGGCTGTTGGATAGAGGCAGGTGAATAAAAGAGATGAAATCACCCTAATACACAGTAAACAAACCAAAACTTTCCTTGAAATAAATGCTTAATTCATTTATTTTCATTATTCCTTTTAAAAAATAATAATACAGTAATAGCATTTTAGAGTATGATTTCTTTTCCGAGTACAGCTTTGTCACATGCCGGAAGTTTTGAAACCTGGTATTATTATCACTGTTATTTTAAAAACAGTATTTAATTACATGTTTTATTTCCTCTGTTACCCAAGAGTTATTTACAAGAATATTGCTTAATTTCCTGGTATTTAATATTTTTCTTACTAATTCGTTGTTTTGCTGGATTATGGTCAAAGAGAGCTTAAATCTAAGAATTTATTGAAATTTCTTTTATGACCTAATATATGACCTTATAACCCATGGCTATTCTAAAGGAATATGAACTAGGTGTTTGTGGACTATAAATGTTGAAAAGCTCATTGATTATATTATTTAATTCCTTTGTTTGTGTGTCCACCTGATTCATCAAAGTGCATAAAGAAATGGTAAAGTTTACCATTACAATTATAGCCCTAATAGTTTCTTCTTGATTTCTCAGTTTTCATTTTTAATATTAGACACTATTTTGGGCAGAACATAAACATTCATGAGTCTTATATCTTTGTGATTTACATCACACATTGGTAGAACATTCTACATATGTTTTTCTTGAATTCTTCTTTGTTTGATATTAATATTACCATCTGTATTTTAGTTTTGGCTTTGTTTTCATTAATGCACTATGTCTTTGTCATCTTTTTAAAAAAGAGCTTTATGGGTCACTTTATTTTAGGCTTGCCCTTTGTCAACAACATATATTACTCAGAGTTCTGTGGAGAAAATAGAAACTACCTTATGTGTTTCAAGTGGAAAAGGACTTAATACAGGGAATTCCGTGTTATGGAGGCCTTCGGGGCATCTGGAGGAGTGGAAGCTGAGGGCCTCCGCTGGATTACTGATTCCAAGTTACTGCATGGGGATCAGGAAGCTATTGCTGCTGCTGTCAGCACAACTGTCTCTCATCCCTCCAAGTGAGTGACCAGCTGCTGGAACATGGTCCAGTCCAGCTGCTTAAAAGTGTTTCTTGTTACCCAGCAGCAGGAAAATGGCCTCCACCTCACCTCCACCTATCAAAGCAGCACGTCTTTGTCGAGGGCACCTTATTGGCCCAACCGACTTAGACCCAGTACCCTCATTCTGGAGGCCTTCGAAAAAGGTAATTTTTAGTTTTACAACCTCTCCAAATGGAAAGAGGCTGGAATGGAAGTTAGGAGAGCCAATCCAAGAATCTGCCACACAATAACTGAGTGTTGGATTTATCTTTTGGAATTATGAGAGCCCTTTTGTCTCAAATGGGGAGTAGGGTAGCCCACTCACCTTTATTATAACTGATAATATCGCTCTAATCTGCTTATACTTTTTTTTTTTTTTTTTTTTTGCGGTACGCCGGCCTCTCACTGTTGTGGCCTCTCCTCTCAAATGGGGAGTAGGGTAGCCCACTCACCTTTATTATAACTGATAAATCGCTCTAATCTTCTTATACTTTTTTTTTTTTTTGCGGTACGCCGGCCTCTCACCGTTGTGGCCTCTCCCGTTGCGGGGCACACGCTCTGGACGCGCAGGCTCAGCGGCCATGGCTCACGGGCCCAGCCGCTCCGCGGCATGTGGGATCTTCCCGGACCGGGGCACGAACCCGTGTCCCCTGCGTCGGCAGGCGGACTCTCAACCACTGCGCCACCAGGGAAGCCCTAATATCCTTATTCTTATGTTAACTTGCATTTCTGCTCTTCTTCTTTGCCTACCTTTTGTTTGTTTTTCTTACTAAACAGTAAATTTAAAGTTTTATATTCTACTTCATTCTACTACTGATTATCTTCAGATTAAATACACATGAAGGAATATATATTTAGATTATATATATATTTAGGTTAAATATATATATATATCCACACACATATATGTATATAGATATCTTTTTTCAAGATCAAGCATAAATTAGCATCTATTGACAAGTGTACTAGTCAGGACCCTTACTGGCAAATAGGAGAAGTCCTCTGCGAAGTTTTAGGATTTTAGTGGAAGGTTCTTTGGTAGATTACAGAATTGGTGGGAGGCCTGGAGAGTGAGGCTGGGTAAGTAGGCAGAAGGCCAGGGACCTAGAACCGGGTCATACCCAGGACCAGCCTGTTTAGTGTGCTGCCTCTGCCACCACAGCCCCAGGGCACAAGCCTCCTGACTCCTCTAGGTTAAATCCTGGGGGGGCTTCCTGTCTGCTGAATTTAGGCCGCCCACCTGGGCTCTAATCACCCGGGGTCTGGAAGAACTGTATTTGGCTTTTTTAACGCCGGTGGAGAAAGGCTGGTCTTTGGACCTAGGAAGCTGTGAGACACTGGCATCCCCCAGAATGACTGCACACACCCTCATTGTGACAGATGAGAGATGTAGTCTGTTTCCCTTCTTTCTTCCCTTCCATCTCATCAATAAGCACTTATTGACTGTCTTCTATGAATCAGAAGCTGTTGTAGGCACAACATATAGAATCAAGAAACCAATTTCTGGGAATTCGCTGGCAGTCCAATGGTTAGGACTCCACACTTCCACTACAGGCGGCCCAGGTTCTATCCCTGGTCGGGGAAGTAAGATCCCACAAACCTCGTGGTGCGGCAAAACAAAACACAAACAAAACCTCCCCCCGCCATTTCTGTCTTCAAGGAATGTATAGTGCAGCATGGGAGAGTTAGATACTTAAAGGTATGTTTTAATATCATGAGATACAAGCTAGAAACATATATTTTCAGAGAGTGGGAGTGGAGCAGGGGAAAGGGATGCTTAGTCCAGTCTGAGTGAGAGAAGACTAACTGATTTCTAAATAGGAGCATTCAGGGAGCAGAAAGATACGGGACCCAGAAACATGGGACCCCACGGTGCACAGAAAATAGACATGCTTTTCTGTGACCCGGATTGAAATGCAAGGGCAGCTGAGGCAGGAGAGGTAGACAGAGCACCTCATGCCAGAGGAAGGAGACCCAAGGGAACATGGATCCTCCCCACCTCCACCAAGTTGGGGCCTGGTGACTCTCTGTCTCTGAGATTTGCTGAGTCTTTGGACCCACAGAGCTTCTCACCCTGCTGGAGCCTGGAGAAAAATGTGCCTGAGAGATGGCAGAGCTGCTAGAAGGGTACCCGCAGGACACCACACCTCTGCCATTTGCCTCAGCAAAAATGTGAAGGTTTTCCACAGCTCAGCAGACCCCAGAGAGGGTGGCTAGGCTTGAGCATCTTTCAGGTGAGGGGACCCCAGTGGCATTTTCTCAGGGGGGGACCACCTGAGTCAGGGAACTTGCCTGGGGGGAGGACTTGCCCAAGAGAGGGCAGCATTTGGGTGTCTGACCCTCAGAAGCCACCAGGGGCCCATCGGTTGCTACTTTTCTAGTACCAACATCCACAGAGGGACCACAGGAGGGGCTCTCCCCTGCATCTCCCCAGAGCTTGGGCTCAGAATAGGAGGGGATGGGAGGTACTTGAGAGGTTACCCCCCACTCGATGGTCAGGCCACTCAAGATGGCTGTTCTCTTGCTCTCTGTACACCCCCAGTTAGACCAGTGCCTATTTCACCTACACCCTACTTACATGACTGACCTTCCGACTTAGCTGTCCTGGTCCCAGCTAGTGATTGTTCTTATCAAAGGAGTGGTGAGGGCGCACCCCTCTGTTAGCTTCCTTGGTAATCCACGAGCCAACCTGACGTCTACTCCCCCTATAACCGGCAATCTCTCCCCTCCCCCGGGAACGAAGACTGCCGCCATGTCCTGACTGTTGCACACGATGGGGTGTCACTCCAGGACCTTGCTTCAAACATGTAAGCTCCCCCGTCCATTAAACCACTGATATCTCTGTTGCTGACTCCAGGGCTCTTTCTTGGGTCTTAAAGCTGGGCCAGCACAGGGCTTGCAGGTGTGTGGGGTGCAGCCCAACACCCAGCCCCACCTCAGCCCACCCTCATCTCCAAGCTGCTGCAGCCACAACTGTAGTTTGCCCTGGAGTTTTCAGTACCGGAGTGAGACTGTTTCAGTCGTGAAAAGTGGCAGGAAAAAAAGGGTCTGGAGTCTTGACAAGCTGTTGACAGGGGAGCTGGCTTCCCTTCCCCAGTGGGGAAGGGAAGTGTGACAGTACACGGTTGGACAGCAGTTATTGAGAAAAATAAAAACACTTCATGTCTGTACCCTGGTGAGCTGAGCCTTCTAAATAAACGAGCTTGGTGGGCGTTTGCTAGTGGCTAATTGAGGATGATGAGGAGAGAGCTGGTTACACAGCATGGACCCTGCAGTGCTTCCTAGAAGTCCTCCCAAGAATCTCCTCTCTCAGTAGCTGCTCAAACCCCCCCCATCCTCTTCCACCACTCCCTAAATCTTTTTCCTCCCTGTGTTTTCTCACGTAAAGCAATCTACCTCGGCCACCGGCTCATCCCCACCCACCAAACCTGTCTTGTGGGGACCTGACCTCAGCAGGCTGAGTCACACCTGCATCATTGCTGGCGCCCAGGTCCACATCCCACTTCCGGCCGCAGCCCCGCGCTGAGCTCCATCAGATTCCCGGAGGGGAGCTGCTTTCTCTTCCGCCTTCTGAATTAGTTTCCCAGCAGCAAGAAATCAGGCTTCCTGGGGAAACTGAATTTTGCTCATGAACTTGACCATTAATTGTTGCTTGGTTATCTGGGCCAGCTGCCTTTGCAAACAGCAATTGGCTGTGCCCTGGAATGAACTGCTGCAGAAGCCCTGAGGTCCTGACCACGGACCCTGTTCCCGTTCCCCTTCCCCTTGACACACAGCGGTGAACTCTGAATTCCAGCACGTCTCCGCTCTACTGTAGAGCCTTTCTAGGGCTGGCAGGCATTCGGCCAGAACTGGTCTCTGTGGCTTTGTGTCCACAGGTAATTATTAGGGCCAGGCTCCACTCACCCTCTTAACCTCCTTGACTTTCGGCCTCTGGGGTCTGCCACCCCTGCAGCGTTTGGAGGCATGTCTAACCACAGAATGGACGTGTGTGGTACACCAGGGGTTCTGATGGATGGATGGTCCCTCCATGACCTTCTGCTCTCCAGCAGCCAGACTGGGGTTCTGAACATGTCCGGTCATGTCTGCCACTGACCTCTTTACCCATGAAAGAGTCGAATATCTGTAGAAATTGTGCATTTATATATACAATACTGAGCAAATACTAATTCTCAGCCTGTACTTTATGAAGACTTAGACTCTCAGCCTTGCCTACGTAAAGCCACAGAAATGCGGTTCTCCATTTCACAGACCTGCGTCCTTAAGTTCATGCCTCCACAGTCCTAATTCTGAATGTAGAATAGCCCCCATTTCCTTCTTTTTGAAGGAGACTTTCCAAGGATGGCACAACTCCTATTGGGCCAACCTCTGCTCCCTGGTACCATGAGCATAACAACTGGATGATCATCGTGAAAGCTCATTCTTGTCACAGTTCTAGGGACGTAATTTACCCAAAGGTCCAAAACCCAGACAAACCATCACATACGACCTGAATGTTCCAGGCTTCCTTGCAGACCATGGTGTCACATCCAAATAAACACAGATCCCACCTTTAAAAAGATTGACAAGTAATGCAGGTCTTTAATGAAGTATTCTTCTAGACCCAGAAGAGAGGGTTACAAAGGACAAAAATATCTCCTAAAATCCCTAAACAAGTCTTCTTATGCCCAAACTGATTTCTCATTGTTTCCTATGGCAAGTGCTCTAAATCTAAATGTCTCCAGTTTTTCCTCCTTTCTCTGCCTCTCCATCCCTTTCTTTCTCTCTGCTTTTCTCTTTCTCTCTCTCCCTCTGTTCTGCATGATTACATCTCCTTAGCATTTCATCACAACAGGTTGCCTGGTCAACAAAACTGAACCGTCTACCCTGAGGCTCCTTACAAAAAGCAACAGGGACAATTTTTCTTTTCTGCAGTTATTTTTCAATTAAACTTTTAATTTTGAGATAAACGTAGATTCACATGCAGTTGTAAGAAATAACACAGACAGAGCCCCTGTACCTTTACCCAGTTTCTTCAATGTTAACTTCTTGCCAAACTACATAGCGTAATTTCACAACCATGATATTGTCAACGATATAGTCAAGATACAGAACATTTCCATCACCACAAGGAGGCGTCATGTTCCCCTTTTGTAACCACACCTATTTCCTCCCCATCCTCTCCTTAGCTCCCGGCAACCACTAATCTCTTCTCCATTTCTGTAATTGTGTCATTTCAGGCTCTTGTATAAATGGAATCATACAGTATGTAACTTCAGGGGACTGGTTTTTTTCACTTAGCAAAATTCTCTGGAGATTCATCCAGGTTGGTGCATGTGTCTGTATTAATAATTCCTTTTTATTGTTGCGTACTTATCTTTGTTCATTTGGGCTGCAATAATAAAGTACCACAGACTGTGTAGCTTATAAACAACAGAAATTTACCTCTCACAGCTCTGGAAGCTGGAAGTCCAAGGTCAAGACAGCAGCATGGTCATGCTCTTGTGAGGGCCCACTTGCTGGTTCATAGCCAGTGCCTTCTTCTGTGTCCTCACATGATGGAAGGGGTTAGGGGTCCCTCTGGAGCCTATTTTATAAGGCACTAATCTCATTCATAAGGGTTCTACCCTCATGACTTAAGCATCTCCCAAAGGTCCCACCTACTAATACCATCATATTTGGGGGTTAAGATTTCAACAAATGAAATGTGGGCAGGGGCACAGACATTTAGACCATAGCACTAGTGTTCCATGGAAAAGATGTACCACGGTTTGTTTAACCATTCACCCCTTAAAAGACATCTGGGTTATTTCCAGTTTTTGCCTATTAAAATAAAACCACTATAAATATTTGGGTACAAGGTTTTGTGTGAACTTAAGTCATCACTTCTCTGGGATAAATACCCAAGAGTGCCATTCCTGGAGCGTATGGTATTTGCAGGTTTAATTTTTAAAGAAATGCCAAATATTTTTCCAGATTTTTACCATTTTCCATTCCTATCAGCAATGTACCCAGTTTCTCTGCATCCTCACCGAATTTTATAGTGACATTATTTTTTGTTTTAGCCATTCTGATAGGTGTATAGTGATATCTGGTTTTAATTTGCATTTCCCTGATGGCTAATGATGTTGAACAACTCTTCATGTGCTTATTTACCACGTGTACATCCCCTTGAATGAAATGTTTCTCTGTGTCTTTGGTTCATTTCTTTTTTTTTTTTTTTAAGATTTTTTTGATGTGGACCATTTTTAAAGTCTTTATTGAATTTGTTACAATATTGTTTCTGTTTTATGTTTTTCTTTTTTTCTTTTGGCCCTGAGCCATGTGGGGTCTTCACTCCCTGACCAGGGATTGAACCCACACTCCCTGCATCAGAAGGCACAGTCTTAACCACTGGGCCACCAGGGAAGTCCCTCTTTTGTTCATTTCTAATTGGATTGTTTGCTTTTTTTCTCTTGAGTTTTGAGAGTTCTTTATCTGTTCTAGATACCTGTCCTTTTTCATATATGTGGTTTGAAAATATTTCTTCCTGTCCTATAGCTTATCTTTTCATCCACTTAACTTTGCTCTATGAAAATAAATTTGATATCAAACTTATCAATTTTTCCTTTAATGGATTGTGCTTTTGGGGTAAAGTCTAAGAACTCTTTGCCTAGGTCTAGATCGCAAAGATTTTCTCCTGTGTTTTTCTTTCCTAAAAGTTTTATAGTTTTGTATTTTATGTATAAGTCCATAATCCAGTTTTGAGTTAATTTTTGTATAACATGTGAGACTTAGGTAGAGGATCTTTTTTTTTCTTTGATTTTTATGTCTAATTGTTCCAACATTTGTTTAAAAGGCTATCTTTCCTCTATTAAATTGCTTTTGCATCTTTGTCAAAATGAGCTGGGCAAGGGGACTTCCCTGGTGACGCAGTGGTTAAGACTCCGTGCTCCCAAAGCAGAGAGCTCGGGTTCGATCCCTAGCCAGGGAACAAGATCCCACATGCATGCTGCAGCTAAGAGTTCACATGACACAACTAAGGAGCCTGCCTGCTGCAACTAAGACCTGGCACAACCAAATAAATAAATAAAAATAAATAAATATTTTTTAAAAATAAGCTGGGCAAATTTGTAAGGGTCTATTTCTGTATTCTCTGTTCCATTGATCTATGTGTCTATCCCTTCATCAATTCTGATGCAGTCTTTTTTTTTTCTTACATGTATAGGTATTTTTCAATGTGGTTACTTTTCAAAATTTTTTAATTTTAATATTTATTTTATATTGGAGTACAGTTGATTTACAATGTTGTGTTAGTTTCAGGTGTATGGCAAAGAGATTCAGGTATACATATACATATATCCATTCTTTTTCAGATCCAATCCTGTCTTGATTCCTGTAGCTATGTAAGTCTTGAAAATGTGTAGACACTCTTCCTACTTTGTTCTTCTTTTTTCAAAATTGTTTGAGCTTTTTAAAGTTCCTTTGCCTGTTCATATAAATTTTAGAATAATCTATATCTTTAAAATTCCTGCTGATATTTTAATAGAAATCATGTTAAACTTACATATCAACTTGGGGAGAATTGACATCTTTATTGTGTTGAGTCTTCCAATCTGTAAACATATTATATCTTTCCTATTACTTAGGCTTGCCTCGATTTCTTTCATCAGTGTTATGTAGTATTTAGCATAGAAGTTCTGTACATGTTTTGTTCAATTTATATCTAAGTACTCTTTTCTTTTTAGTTTGTAAATGGCATTGTATTTTTAATTTCAATGTCCATGTGTTCATTGCTAGTATATAGAAATAATTTTTATATGTTTATAAAGAAACCTTGCTGAATTCACTTATTAGTTCTAGGAGGGTTGTTTTTAAAAATAATATTCCTTGGGATTTTCTATGTAGACAATCATGTCATCTGCAAACAGAGACAGTTTTATTTTTTCCTTCCCAATCTGTATGATTATATTATTTTATGTTATGTTATATTATTTTTTAAATTTTGTTTTTGCCCTATTCTACCTGCTAGAACTTGGAGAAGTTTTTAAACAAGAGTGGAGAAGACATTCTTGTCCTGTTCCTAATCTAAGGGAGGAAGCGTTTGGTCTTTCCCCATGAAGAATAATGTTAGCTGTAGGCTTTTGTAGACACTCTGTGTCAAGTTGAGGGTGTTCTCCTCTATTCTTATTTTTTTCTGAGAATTTTTATCAAGAATGGGTATTGAATTTTGTCAAAAATGTTTCCTGCACCATTTTATATGATCATGTGATTTTTTTCTTCTTTAGCCTATTAATTTGATGGATTATATTGATTGATTTCAAATATTGAACCAGTCTTGCTTGCATTGCATCTATAGTCATGAGGGATATCAGTCTGTATTTTTCTTTTTTTATACTGTCTTTGGTTTTGATATCAGAGTACTATTAGCTTCATAAGAGGAATTGGGAAATGTTCCTTCTCTTTTGTTTTCTGGAAGACATTGTGTAGACTGGTGTTAAATCTTCTTAAATGTTTGGTAGAATTCTCTACTGAAATCATCTGGTCTTGGAGATCCTTTTTGGGAGTTTAAAAATTATAGATCCAATTTTCTTAATAGTTACAGTACTATTCAAATCTATTTTTTATTTGTAAGTTGGTAGTTTGTGTTTTTTGAGGAATGGTCTGTTTTATCTAACTGGTCAGATTTGTGTGTGTAGAGTTATTTGTAAAATTCCCTTATTTTTTTATGTCTGCAGGGTCTGTAGTGATATCTATTTCACTCCTGATATTGGTAATTTGCATCTTCTCTCTTTTTTTTTTATTTGCCAGTCTTGCTAGAAGTTTGTCAATATTATTGATCTTTTCAAAGAACCAGCTCTTGTTTCATTAATTTTATTTACTGTTTTCCAGTTTTCAATTTATTTCTTTCTTTCCCCTTGCTTGCTGTTGGGGAAGGGTTGTCTCTGAAACCAAGTACAGAACCTGGTCCTCTGAGTCTGGAGAGATGGAGGTAAAGATGGGGGGGGGTAGTGAATGCAGATGAGGAACAGGAAAGGAAGTATATAGTTTACAGGTGCCACCTTGATCATCTTGATAGAGTGGGTAGTAGGTCCTCTGCTGGTGTAATGGCTAAAGGGTTGATTGAATAGGGAGATTGGAGACAGTGCTGAGGACTTGGAAAGGGAGAAGGTGCTTGACCATGATGAGGTAAAGGGTCATCACTTGAGTGTGAGGACTCAGATCAGGTTGGATACATGGAAGCCCCACTGTTAAGAATGAAGGTGGCTTTCCAGCTGAACTAAAAGGTCAGTCTCAGCCATATTGTAATTTGTGACATGTGGGCCAAGGCAGATATAAGCTCTTGGTGAAAGAAAGAAAGAAAGAAGGAAGGAAAGAAGGAAGGAAGGAAGGAAGGAAGGAAGGAAGGAAAAAAGAAAGACATTTTAGTGATGAACTTTCAACACAGAGGAAAAAACATTAATGTGGAGTTTGGTCTGTAAGACACTGATGTGCAAATACCACTGGCAGCAGGCTTGTATAGCTTGTGTTGTGTAATTATTGTGAAAGAAAGAAAAGAATTCCATGAATTGCCTATATTTCACTGTTTGGGCACAGAATCAGCTGAGGTCAGGTAATAATAAGCAGTCCTGCTCCCAGCCTTATTCATTTAATCATCTCTAATGCTGCTGAGACAATGCTCCTCTTTATGCCACGTGGAGGCCCGGATGCTGTGAATGTAGGAATTCCCGCCAACTCAACGCTTGGCTTGGTGAACCGAGGGTTCTCAGGTCACATCATCAGAGACAGCTAACACCAGAGACACATCCACTGTCTTGCTCCCCCACGTGATGGCCATTGAAAACCCCAGGGTGGGGACTCGCTGCAGAAACCCTATTCAGTTCATACATAGCTCCAAGGAGGGCAGTACTGACGTCAGCCTGGGAGGTGAAAGGCCCAGACCCAGAGAAGGCAGGCTGTGTTCCAGGACGTGACACTTTCTGTGGAGACAAGATGTATGGCCTCCCTCAGTTGTAGCGTGGCTGAGCTGGAGGGATCAGTGAAGATAAGCCTTCTGAGGAGTTCATGCATTATTCAGGAGGGCTGCCGTCCCTTTTTCTTTTTTGCGGTACGCGGGCCTCTCACTGTTGTGGCCTCTCCCGGGGCACGAACCCGTGTCCCCTGCATCGGCAGGCGGACTCTCAACCACTGCGCCACCAGGGAAGCCCAAGTGTTGCCGTCCGTCCCTTTGTGACGGCAGAGGGAGAGGGAAGCAAATCATATATTTTCAAACCGAAGGCTCCATTGTGCAACCAAATTCTATTTAGATGGAACCCTGAGTCTGGGCACCCCAATGAATCCAAGAGCAAGGGAAGCTGGAGTGATCCGTCTGTCCCCAGGCAGTTCAGAGCCCTCTATTGATTCCAAATTAGCTTGGATCATCTCTTCCTTCCAGTGTAGGAAGGAACAGGAACAGACATTTATTTAACGCCTGCTGTGGACACACTCTTGAATAGACCTTCCCCAATCTTCCCAACAACATGTGAAGCAGATCTGAGCAACCCCTTTCACAGAAAGGAAAGTGGGGAGTCAAGTGGGTTAAGGAGCTGCACCAGTCTCGGTGGCGGGGCTGGGATTAGAACCTAGGCTATGTGACACAGAAACCTATTCATACTCTTCCCATTTTATCCAAAGAAATCCATAAGTGATGTGCTTTGCGTTTCTTTCTGCTCAGAGTGCCTATTTAGACATCATAAAAATTTGCAGCTCAAGACCGAATGACCTCAGAGGGCAAGTGGGTATTTGCCCAGTGTCCTAGGGGGTGGGAGGAACGGTTTTCACCTTTATAGGTTTTGGACCAGGTGCAGCTGGTTGTCTTTGAACTTACAGCGCTCACTGCCTATAGCACCCATTTTTACACTTGTTCCTGCCCTGAGTCCGGTGAGACCTGGGAGACTGAGCCTTGGTCACTACATTATTCATATAGCAGGGAGTTGAAGTATTGGTCTTTCCTGAGTCCAAACTCAGGACACATGATCCGACCAAGACCTTTTTCTGATTTATAAATACATATGAACAAAAGCAATAACAAGTAAACCCACTCATTTGCACATTTAATCAATGATTTTTATGGAAGGGTTCACAATTATGAAACAGTGATAGCATCCTGCTGAGAATAAGGGAGAAGTCGAGGCATCTGTGCTGAGTAAAACTGATTTGAATTGAGTTGCACAACTGCCTGGCCCATGGGAATGCCCTTGCCACTTTTCCAGTGGATTTCTTGCTCCTGCTGCAGGCGAAAGATGGAGGTCTGAAACCAGTTTCTATGAAGAACCATGAGTAAGTGACATATTTGGAAGTTGTTCATCAGAAATGTTGCCTTTTCTCTCACAAAGTGAACCTCTTTGGAGCTACTGAACCTCTTTCCCCAAACCCCGGGGCCTGGTGCTGGTGCCGTTGGCACCCGGTCTCCAGGTATACCTCTTTGGGCACTAATCTGTCTATAACCCTGAGCAAAGACTTCAGGCTGCTGACCAGGCCCACAGCCCGTGTGCCTCATCAGGCCTCTAATACCTGGGCTCATCACAGCTGGGATGCTCCTGCAACATCCTCCTCCCTGCCATGGTCCATCCAGTCCCCTCTGCCAAGGAAACCTTTCATATCTGCCCCTCCCACACCATGCTGTGATTTCTTCTGATTCTTTCCTCCACAGATGCTGTTCTTCCCAAACTTTTCCAATAATGGGAATTATCCCTTAGAATATTGATGCATTATAAATCAGTGCTCCATATCACCGTGTCTCCAGGCTCCTCACAGAAATGTCTTTCCACATCCCAACTCAAAAAGCTCACTCTCTCTGGGAAAGCTGGGCCCTCGAACCCCCAGGGGTAGACTGGGAGGTTAGAAGATCTACCTCCGACATGGCACCTGGGAAGTGCTGTATCCATGGCTGAGTGAGGCATCTTGGTGGATGGACCTGAGGACAGCTTCACAGAGGCATGTGCCCCCAGTGAGCTGCAGGGGGCTGGGCAAGAGGGTCAGCAGACCCAAAGAGGCCCTGTCCTTGGGACAAGGAGGAGAAAGATAGTGTGAACCTGACAGCTGTCAGCCTCACCTCAGTAGCAGATGCTTCCAGGGAGCAAGAGGATGCCAAGGCCTCATGGAGGGACTTCCCTGGTGGTCCATTGGTTAAGATTTCACCTCCCAATGCAGAGAGTGCAGGTTCGATCCCTGGTCGGGGAGCTAAGATTCCCACATGCCTCAAGGCCAAAAAAACCAAAACGTTAAAAAAAAAAAGAAGCAATACTGTAACAAATTCAATGAAGACTTTAAAAATGGTTCACATCAAAAAAAAAAAATCTGAAAAAAAACAAAAAGACCCAGTGAGGCTAGACGATGGCCAGGGACCATTCCAGCACCTGCCTTTCAATGTCACAATCATGTCACCTGCAAACAGAGATAGTTTTAGTCCCTCCTTGCCATTCTGAATGCCTTTTATTTCTTTTCTCATCTAACTGCCCTTTCTAGAGCTTCCGGTACAATGTTATCTATTGAGATGATCGTATGGATTTTTCCTCCTTTAGTTTATTAATCTGGTGTATTACATTGACTCATTTCTCTATATTGAATCAAATTTTAATTCCTGGAATAAATCCTTTTTATTTGCTGCTGGATTTGGTTTGCTAGTATTCGGTTGAAGATTTTTGCTTCTATATTCATAAGAGATATTGGTCTGTGGTTTTCTTTTCTTGGGATGTCTTTGTCTGATTTTGGTATCAGGGTAATACTGAGCTCATAGAATGAGTTAGGAGGTATTCTCTCCTCTTCTATTTTTTTGGAAGAGATCGTGATGAATTGGTGTTAATTCATCTTTAAAAATTTGGTAGAATTCACTGGTGAAGCCATCTGGTCCTGGGATTTCCTTTGTAGGAATTTTTTGATTGCTGGTTCAATCTTTTTCTTCTTATAGGTCTATGCAGGTTTTCTACTTATTCTTGAATAATTTTTGGTAGTTTGTATCTTTGTAGGAATTTGTCCAATTCATCTAGGTTTTCTAGTTTGTTAGCATACAGTTGTTTATAATATTCTCCTATAATCCTTTTTTATTTCTGTAAAGTTAGTAATAACATCCCCTCTTTCTTTCCTGATTTTAGTAATTTGAATCATCTCTCTTTTAACTTGGTTAGTCTAGCTAAAGGTTTGTCAATTTTGTTGATCTTTTCAAAGAACCAACTTTTGATTTCATTTATTTTCTGTATTGTTTTTCCATTCTCTACTTTGTTTATTTCCATTCTAATTTTTATTATTTCCTTCCCTTTTCTTGCTCTGGGTTTGGTTTGGTCTTTTTTTATGGTTTCTTAAGGTACAAGGTTAGGTTTTGTATTTGAGCTCCTTCTTTTTTAGGGTAGGTA
This sequence comes from Physeter macrocephalus, assembly GCF_002837175.3. Taxonomy (NCBI): domain Eukaryota; kingdom Metazoa; phylum Chordata; class Mammalia; order Artiodactyla; family Physeteridae; genus Physeter; species Physeter macrocephalus. The sequence goes on from NC_041225.1 coordinate 85,172,150, forward strand.
TTTGCAGCTATAAATAGCTTTCTGAGCACAGCTTTCACAACGTCTCATAGTGTACACTGTATTTTCATTTTCATTCATCTCAAGGTGTTTTCTAATTCCTCTTGTGATTTCTTCTTTGACCCACTGGTTATTACTTATTTCCACACATTGTGAATTTCCCAAGTTTCCTTCTGTTATTAATTTCTAATTTAGTTCCACTGTAGACAGAGAACATACCTTGTTTGATTCGAATCCTTTTAAATTTACTGAGCCTTGTTTTATGACCTGACATATGGTCCACCCTAGAGAGTGTTCCATGTGCATTGAGAAGAATGTGTATTCTGCTGTCGTTGGGTGGTGTGCTCTACAGATGTCTGTTAGGTCTATTTGGTTAGTAGTATTATTCAAGTCTTCTTTTTCCTTGATCTCTTGTCTAGTTGTTCTATCCATTTCTTGAATGCTTTCCAACACCACCAAGCAATTCTCCAATTCTCAGTGGATGCTGACTGAGTATCCCACAGATTTAACTCAGTTCTGACACTATTAACCTGGAGATAGTGTCTGGTTCCACAAATTAAGGGCTCAGTCTCATAAGACTGCTCCCACTTCAGATGCCAGTCACAAAGCCAGGTTGTTACCTGTGCCTCTGACTGACCAGCTATGAATCAGAGGTTCCCACAGACCTCTCCTTGAGTTCAATTAATTTGCTAGACTGGCTCACAGAAATTCAGAGAAACATTTACTTACACTCACCAGTTTATTATAAAGGATATTGAGGAACAGCCAGATGAAGAAGTACATAGGGCAAGGTCTGGAACTGTCCCAAGTGCAGGAGCTTCATTCTCCATGGAACTGAGATGTGCTGCTCTCCCACCATGTGGATGCACTCACCAACCCAGAAGCTCATCAGATCTTGTCGGTCAAGAGGTTTTACAGAACTTTAATCTCCAGCACCCACCCCCTTCCCTGGGGTCAGTGAGTGGGGCTGAAAGTTCCAACCCTATAATTACTTAGTCTTTCTGGCAACCAGCCCCAACCTGAGGCTGTGTGGGAACCGCACCCTAAGTTACCTCATTAGCATAAACTCAGGTGTTCTCAAATGTAGCTCCTTATGAGTAACAAAAGACACTCCTTTCAGGAAATTCCAAGGGTTTTTCTAGCTTTGTGCCAAGAACTGGGGAAAAAGATCAAATCTATTTCTTATTGTACCACACCATAATTGAAAATGGGGTATTGAAGTCTCCAGGTTCTTGAGAATTGTCTATTTCTCCCTTCCATTCTGTCAATTTTTACTTCATGTATTTTGGGGTTCTGTTATTAGGATCATATATAAGTGTTATTTCTTCTTGATGGATTGTCCCTTTTATCGCTATAAAATGTCCTTCTTTGTCTTTAATAACAATTTTTGTCTTAAAGTCTATTTTGTCTGATATCAGTATAGCCACTCTGGCTCTCTTTTTGTTGCTATTTGCATGATATACCTTTTCCCATCCTTGTACTTTCACACTATATGTCTCTTTAAATCTAGCCAGCATCTAGTTACATACCCATCTTTTTTAAAAAATAAATTTATTTATTTATTTTTTGGCTGCGTTGGGTCTTCACTGCTGTGCGCGGGCTTTTCTCTAGTTGTGGTGAGTGGGGGCTACTCTTCGTTGTGGTGCACGGGCTCTTACTATGGTGGCTTCTCTTCTTTGCAGAGCATGGGCTCTAGGCATGCGAGCTTCAGTAGTTGTGGCACGCAGGCTCAGTAGTTGTGGCTCACGGGCTTAGTTGCTCCGAAGCATGTGGGATCTTCCTGGAGCAGGGCTCAAACCAGTGTCCCCTGCATTGGCAGGCGGATTCTTAACCACTGTGTCACCAGGAAGTCCACATCCCCATCTTTTAACTGAAGAGTTTAATCCATCGACACTATGTAATACTGATAAGGTACGATTTATGTCTATCATTTTACTATTTCTTTTCTACATATCTTATGTCATTTTTGTCCTTCTATTCCTCTATTACTGCCTTCTTTCGCGTTAGATACTTTCTAGTGTATGATTTTAATTCCTTTGTCATTTCTTTTACTACATATTTTTGCATTATTTTCTTAGTGGTTGCCTTGGGAATTACAATTAACATCTTAATTTATAACAATCTAGTTCAGATCAACACCAATTTAATTTCAACAGCATCTAAAATATTTGGTCTTATATAGCTCCAATCCTACATTTCCTTTGTATTGTTATTGTCACAAATTACATCTTTATACATATTGTGTCTATCAATATAGACTTATAAGTATTGCTTTATGCAGTTGTCTTTTAAATAAGATAAGGAAAAAAGAGTTACAAACTAAAAATACATTTTTACTGTCTGTTATACTTAGATAGTTATGTTACCGAGTCCAAGCTCACTCTGCTTGCCACACGAAAGGCCAATAGATCAGAGACGAGGTGCTGAGGCAAGGAATACGACTTTATTCAGAAGGCCAGCAGACTGAGAAGAGGACAGACTAAAGTCTCAAAATAACCATCTTATCTGGGTTTGGATGCCAGTTTCTTTTATAGCACAGAGCGGGGGAGGAGATGAGGAAATAAAGTAAAAAGGCCATAAGTTTTGCAAATATCACCTGGAATGGCCAGTCTGGGGGAGCGGATGTGTTAATTTCTTCTTTCTTGTAGCCATCCACAGGTGGAACAGGGTCCTGATGTTTCCCTGAGCAAAGGCACTTTGGTTTAACATTCAGGCAGGGGGCAGGGTTCCCGGAGGCAGGCCTTTATGTGTAGGCAGTATCCTTTCAGTGAACAAAAGCAGTGGAAAGCAAAGGTTAAAGTAAAAGGAGTAGATCCAACATGTAGTCCAATTTGGCTCTTCCCTGTTACAGTTACTTTTACTGGTGATCTTTATTTCTTCTTGTTGATTTGAATTACTACCTAGTGTCCTTTGTTGGCTGAAGAACTTCCTTTAGTATTTCCTTTAGGGCAGGTATGTTAGTGACAAACTCATAGTTCTTGTTTATCTTGGAATGTCTTGATTTCTCCTTCTTTAAAATTGTTTTTAAAAATTCTAACTTAAATTTTAAATATTTGAAATACTAAAATTTTTAAATATTAAAAATTTTTATTGTAGTAAGAACACAACAGGAAATCTAATCTCAACTATTTTTTTTTTTTTTTGGTCTTTGGCTTTGACAGTTCAATTTTATGCTTAGATGTGGATCTCTTTAAATTTCCTCTACTTTGAGGTCATTGAGCTTCTCAGATGTATAATCAATGTTTTTCATTAAATTTGGGAAGCTTTCATCCATTATCTGTTCAAATAGTCTGTCACAGTCAGTTGGTCAGCCCATCTGTCTATTTGCAGAAAAACACTGTTGACAGGGAACCCACTAATATATTCATTGCAATGATCTTCAGCCTGAAGAGATACAAGCACTTTTTCTTTATTCTTTTTTTTTGAAACTGTGTCTTAATCTTTATTTCTTTTCAGATACTACATCAGTCAGACAATACATTAATATCAAGTTGAAATCATTGTTTCATAGTAAATGTTTACCAAAAGTGTCTGACATAGTTTCATAATTGAGATTGAGCATCTTTTCATATATTTGAGAGTACTTTGTGTTTCCTTTACTGTGAAATGTCTGGACAAATATATTTTAAAAATAAACAAATCTGAGTGCCATTATTGAAAGTGTGGAGTAAGGACCTTGGAAAATTCACCCCTTCATAAAAGCAACAATGAAAAGGGCAAAAAGTATTAGAATAAACATTTTTAGAACTCTGGAAATTAGCTAAGGGCTTTTGGGAACTCTGGATGCATTTATGCAAGAAAAACTGGCTGAATCTCAGTAAGAACAGTAAGCTTTGTGGCATTTAAACTTACCCTGATTGTCTTTGTTTTTGAGATGTTAGCAGTCGTTCATAATTAACACCCAGATCCATTAATTCACTGGGGACTATGAAATGGTGATATTCTAATTCCATCATGCCTTCTTCACTTATTAGCCAGACTATTAAGAATACTGTAAAGAGAAACTTCTCTTTATCAACTGTTTGGTTACTTGTACAGGAAAGGAAAGACAAACGCTTGAATTTTTTCTTTTCATTTACTAGATTTTAGAGTAATGAGTTGATTCCCTAGTATCCTCCAAAAATGAATAATGAAGTTTTGTTTTGTTTAAGTATCATCAAATGAACTCATGGATTTACAGCTTTACTCAGCTTTTCTCATTGTCCTCAGTGGGAGGTTTGGTCTGAATTACACCAATTTGCTCTTACCCAAATTGGAAGTCCTGTTTGTTTTTTTAACTGAAAACACACCTGGGTTTGATAACTCTTGTTTGCCAGAAACTCTCACCCTTTGACGTGAAAGTAGGTGATGTGGGATTGGAAGAAAGACGTAGAGTGGTGAAACAATGGAGAGCTCTTATGATTTGAATAGGACTTTAAATTCCAGCCCTGACAATTTTACTACCCCATGTAATCCCACCTGAGAATCAGCAGAGCTGCAGGCACAGCTGGTCCCACACGGTGTTCCCAGGCAGTGCCTCAATACACCACACACCAGTGGGCAGAGTGGTGGCGAGTGCCAGACTCTGCAGGTGGGAAGACAGACCCAGATTAGAGACCCTGAGTGAGGCACCTAACCTCAGCAGTCCTCGGTGACATCTGTAAAAACAATGGCATCTGACTTGTGGTAGTGAGATTATAATTCCAGCGCCTGTCACATAATAACTTTTACATTATTTTTTGCAATTATTGTTATTACTTGTTACTTGTTACTCACATTGTTGTAACTCTCCATGGTTCTTTAGGTTTTACTTCAAGGCGGTCTGATTGATCCTATGATATTTTAGCCACTTTTGCCTTGTTTCCACATGCCTAACCTTTTCCGGCTTGGTGAGAGAAAGGGCATGGGCTTTGGAGCCCAAATCCTTGTTCCTGATTATCCAAGTGATCTTGGGCAGGTTTAGTACATTATTTTACACTTCTGTAAAAATCAGACACCTTGTACATTTGTTTTTCAGGTTAAATTAAATGAGGTAAGTTGGTCAAAGGTTTTATAATTTGTGATATGAGATATATTAGTAGTCTCTAAATGCTAGTTTATTTTCTTTTTTTTTCTTTTCTTTTCTTTTTTTTTTTTTTTTTTTTTTTTTTTTTTGCGGTACGGG
>NC_041225.1:85177302-85180119 GCF_002837175.3 Physeter macrocephalus
CGCAGACTCAGCGGCCATGGCTCACGGGCCCAGCCGCTCCGCGGCACGTGGGATCCTCCCGGACCGGGGCACGAACTTGTGTCCCCTGCATCGGCAGGCGGACCCTCAACCACTGCGCCACCAAGGAAGCCCTAGTTTATTTTCTTGAACCAGATCCTTTGTTTTCAACTCCAAAATCACAAATTCTTTTCAAACCAGCAAGACTAATTGCAGTGATGAATTCTATTGGCAAGTGTAAATAAAACTGTGCACACAGAAAGGGAAGAGTCTGCTGGTGAGAAGTGGCTGCTTAAGGTAAGGGTATTGTGGCACGGAGGGCTAGCAGATGTACTGACAGCTTAACTTTCAGGCAAGATCAACGGGAACCTCCTGATCAAAGTCTCGAGAGGACTGAGATTCCTGGTATCCTAGCAAATCTTAGACAATAGAACACAGAGGAAATAGATTATACCAGTCATACCAGGTTGGACTTTGGAAGTTACACTAAGCCTCAAAGCATCATATGTGGTACACAGAACCCTATGCATGTTAAAAAGAAGACCAAGAGAAGAGAACAAAACTTATCCCAAAGAAATAAAACAGCATGGTGGATTAGCAGGTCCCATGGCTCCATGGTAAGTGCCCACTTATTTTGCTCACACATAATGCTACGCTATAGTATCTAATCCTGGCTTGAAGACTCCAGCATTCCCAGGGGTTTCTGTTGGGCTATCATGGGAGGAGGGAAGGTCCTCCTGGCAGTGGGCATTGTGTGATGCGTAGGAATGGAAGACAGGAAAGAGCAGACGGTGCAGTCATCATCATTTTCAAGAACACAACACAGGATGATGGAACACAAATGCATGCTGGGGAAAGAGGATATAACCTATCATAGAGAACAAAGGAATTCCAAAGTATTTTCTACTTAGGGAAGATTAGAAGGAAAATGGAGAAGGGAACCTACAAATATTGAAAAATCCTTCCTTCTAGTCCTTCTGGGCAATTTGGGTTTGCTTTTTGCTCTGAGCAGGTAAAATGGATCTGTGAACTCTATGTCATAATCTGCTGAAAGGAACAATTGCCATTAATTTTAATTTCCATTCATGGTGAATTTCAATTAGTTACTTGTCTGAGCGATGATCTACTAACTAGACAGCTTCCAGATATGAACAGCATTATCTGATTTTCCTAGGTAACATAAATTAATAGGTTTAAAATGTGCCTTTGTAAAATCAAGGCTAATTAAGATCTAAATCTAAGCCCACCCCTCCAACAATTGTTGTTTTCTTTATTAGGATTTCCTGTCTCTGACAAATATACCAAAGACAATAGAAATATAACTATTTTCTCTTGGATCCTGTCATTTACATAGCAAGCAAGTGGTCTGTGAATTACAAAATGCCTACTCTTCTCCCACAAGACTCACTTTCTTTTTTTTTTTTTTTTTTTTAAAAAACCCTAAGGTTATGCTAGAGTAATTTCCTTTAATAGATGCGCGAACCCGGTTCCCCTGCATTGGCAGGCGGACGCGCAACCACTGCGCCACCAGGGAAGCCCAAGACTCACTTTCGAAGCTCTGAGAGTAGGGGGAAAAAACCCTAAGGTTATGCTAGAGTAATTTCCTTTAATAGATTTGGAGAAAGAAAACTTTAACTAGAAATACTGTTAAAAAAAATCAAAATACTGATAAAAATGCTTTAAAATGTAGATATAGAAGAATACTTGTTTCATATGGTAAAGATAATAGCAATATAAAACCAACAGCTACTGTAATAATCAACAGAAAAACTTATGAGACATCCCTGCTAAGGTCAGAACAAAACAAGGTGTTTCTCTGTTAAGATTCTCAGAGGCTTTAGCTGCTTTCCAAAGCAGATCAAATTTACCAAAAATTAATTTGCATGGTGATCAATTACCTAATTTTTGGAAGTTTTAAGTGTTGCCTGGGCTTCTTCCAAGCTGTTTGCTGTTGGGTGGGCAGGGGGTGGGCAGGCCATGATACTGGGCCACTATGATTCCCCAACACCTTTTTTCTATCAAAAACAAGTTTATAATGATTCATGCTGCGTGAAAACTGTCTAAATTGCTTGTGAGGATTTCCCTGTGAGTTTTCGTTTTCCCTCTAGCTTTGCACCCCGCCTCCTTTGAGGTCTGGTGGGGTGAGGGAGACACTCAGAATGGACATCCACAACCACGTCTAAAGGCTGGAAGATGCTCCCGGATCACTGTCCAGGGCCCCCTGTGGCCACATCCCTAGGGACAGCCCAGGGAATCCAACAAGCAGGACTCCCGCCCAAGCCCCTCTCCCCAGCATGTGAGCAGAGGGGCATCGCCTTCCTCAGCTGCTGCAAACCATCGACTAGTTGGAGGGACTGGTTTGTTGATTCTTTGTGACTTTATCTGGGGCTGCCTCTTTCTCCCTCATGAAACTGAGGGAGGGAAAGCTGGCCCATTCCTGCCAGAACAGGATAAAATGGAGGAGGTGGGGTGAGGTGGCAGTGCAGAGATCTGGCTTGCCTCCAGTGCCAGGTGCCACCCGAAGCTGTGAAGCCCACGCCTTGGCAACAGCTCATGACTGACTGTGAGAGAAGCATGGAGACGATGTGGAGAGAAGGAGGGGCTCCAGAAATTCTGACCACTTGCCACGTGTGCCCGCGGAAGATGAGAGCTGGGGAGGGACCACGGCGCCCAGAAGAGGTTGCTGACTCTGCTCTGATCCCGCCGAGTGGGAGGAAAGTGAAATCCTGAAGGTCGAGCCTAAATGAGCAGAATAAGGGTGCGGTTCTGGTGGAAATTTTTTTTTTTTCTTTTTTTTTTTTTTTGTGGTATGCGGGCCTC
>NC_041225.1:85180580-85214801 GCF_002837175.3 Physeter macrocephalus
GGTATGCGGGCCTCCCTGTGTTGTGGCCTCTCCCATTGCGGAGCACAGGCTCCGGACGCGCAGGCCCAGTGGCCATGGCTCACGGGCCCAGCCGCTCCGCGGCATGTGGGATCCTCCCAGACCAGGGCGCGAACCCGGTTCCCCTGCATCGGCAGGCGGACGCGCAACCACTGCGCCACCAGGGAAGCCCCTCTGGTGGAAATTGATAGTATTGGGCCAGAAGATCCAAGGGAAGCCTGAATCCCATCTCACCAATCCCTCTCCTGCTGTGAGGCTCCTGAGAGAGCTCATCCAAACACGGAGAAGAGCAGAAGGGCACTCAGGTGCCATGTGATAGCTGGACCAGAGCCTAATGACCTGTGTAGACCTTTCTAATCAAAGCCCAGTTGGAGCAGGCAGCTGAGATGCTCCCTCAGCCTGAGTCTCAGTCTTGGGGTCTTGTCCCCTTCTGGTGAGTTCCATGGCACAGGAAGCAATGAACAGCTTGCTCAGGCCAGTCCTCAGTGCGGGGCACGGCGGAGTGTAGCCTAAGATTCTGGTGCATCAAGTGAAAGAGACAGAGCATTGCTGCCTGTACCTTTAAGACAGTGACCCCGCCCACTACCGGTTTCCTGGGGTTTGGCCAATCAAATTAGCACCTTCTCCTTTCTGGAAGAATTAGGAAGGGAGTGGGCAGACAGGTGGACGGAGAAGTAGGCGGGATTGCAGGTAACAATTATAATCGTTTAACCTGGAGCTGGACGTTCAAAAACAATGCCATAAACATGAACTAGATGTGGGGCATGGATATTTGAATGGTGGAGAGAAAACCGTTATTCCTATTTGTGGCTAGAATATCCAAGAGAATGGACTAAAAAGCTATGTCCACATTTCAGTTATTTTCTTAAGGTAAATTTCAGAGACTTGGAGTGTGTTAATCACAGAAACTGAAATGCTGACTCAAGGTGTGGGTGCAAGGTTTTCTAGAGGGCTTGGGCTCATGATTACCTGTGGCTGCCCCTTTCACTGTCACTTTTTTTTTAAATTTACTAAATATGGTAGCTAAAAACAAAACAACAAGCACCTCCCCCCCCAAAAAAAAACCCCTGCATTTTGTTGTTTTTGCTTTTTTTTTTTTTTGTCTGAACAAGTGAAGTGAACAGGTCAGGGATTAAGAGCAAGGGTTTCTCAGATGAATGGATAAAGAAGATGTGGTATATATATACATATATACAATGGACTATTACTCAGCCATAAAGAGGAATGAAATAATGCCATCTGCAGCAACATGGATGGACCTAGAGATTATCATACTAAGTGAAGTAAATCAGACAGAGAAAGATAAATATCACATGATATCACTTATATGTGGAATCTTAAAAATGATACAAAAGAACTTATTTACAAACCAGAAATAGACTCATGGACATAGGAACCAAATTTATGGTTACCAAAGGGGAAAGGGGGGAGGGAAAGGGATAAATTAGGAGTTTGGGATTAGCAGATACAAACTACTATATGTAAAATAAATAAACAACAAGGACCTACTGTATGGCACAGGGAACTATATGCAATATCTTGTAATAACCTATAATGGAAAAGACTGAAAAAGAATATATAAATTCTTTTCACATATATGTAAAACTGAATCACTTTGCTGTACACCTGAAACATTGTAAATCAACTATACTTCAATAAAAAATTAAAAAACCCAACAACTATAAGGATAAATAAGGGACACATCTTAAAAAAAAAAAAAAAAGCAAGGGCTTCTGAGCTATAGCTGACCCAAGGCCTGGTTGCCAACCTTCTGCCCTTACCTCTTCCCCAGGAGTAACCCAGTGCCATCCTTACAGGACTGTGTACAATAAAGGGGATGACACCTGAAAAGCACCGAGCAGGGCTCTGGAGCCATCAGCCACTGCTGGGCACTGGTATGGTTGTGATGAACACTCCCTTCCCAGCCTCTGGAAAATGCAGCATCTCCTGGGCCGTCCCAGGCTTTCAGCTTTGACATCACCTCTGAAAGCTGCTGTTAGGTGTCTTGTCTCCATACTCCTGCCCCACTTGTGTATGCACCCTGACCATGGGCAGTCTTACCCTGACCAGAGGGAGTTTGGCTGCTCTCTCTGAGGACTGGTTCTGTGGCCCTTCACTTCTGGCCATGGCTGAGCAGTAGCCCTGTGCACTCTGGCCACCAGTGAGGCAGCGGACGCTACTTATGCCTGGTGAGATTAGTCCGTCAGTGTTAACACTCAGTGTCCTCCCCTTTCAGATGATCCAAGCACAGATGACATCGCTACAATCCATCCTCCTGGACTCCCTCCACCGGAACAAGCTTCTCCCTCGGATCTTACCCTCTTTCCTTTAGATGTACTGGTGCCCAGAGCAATTCCTCCTGAGGGGAAGGCAAACGAGGCTGCAAAAACTGCCCAGGAATGGATTTGGAACTGAGTCAGCCTTCAGTATCTTCGACAATATCCATCCTATCCATGCAGGATTATTTAAGACAGCGTAACCCAGCATACACTCACATTGGACCATTACGTTCTGACATGACTGTCTGGTTAGGGCCCACTGCACAAGGCCACACCCCTTTGGTTATCAGATAAGGTTTCCCCCTAAAGGAGGCAGTACTTGCCATGGTCAACCATTTTGAGAAAACTTTTACCTTCGGATGGGAAATGAGGAATAAGGAGACAGAAGATTCAAAACCCCGTTCCTCTCTCTGGGTCTTGTGAGAGCTGGAGTTGAAGGCTTAAGAGGAGGACTATAGTGGGGAGAAGCTGGCTCCTGCCTCCCAGAGGCACAATTCTAGGCCTGGGTCATACTGGGGGCAGTTGTCCATTACTATGTTGTCCCCCTATGTGCCACCTCTGTAATCTTGAACCTTTAGTTCCTGGCTTAGCCGCTACTCAAGGAATTCAAGGATGGCTATACTTTCACACTCGGGAAGAGGTAAATTACCAGCCAGCGTGCAGCATCCTCTTGAAGACGTGCTGTGAGTCAGCCGACTGCGGTGAGACCCAGGCTTGCAGCAAGCAGCACCCAGGAGAGATCTGTGGAACCTATAATCATCTCTGCTTGAGCCTCAGGAGTCCTTGGTGGGAGGGAGACAACCAGATAAACCCTGGATTCCTGCAGTAAAGCATCATGGGGATGGAGGGCCATTTTAATGTTGAGCAGCAATAGAAATATAATCTCCCAGGCTGAGAAGGTCTGGGACATACCAGTTACAATTATAAAAGGGATAATAAGTTAGAAAATGGATTTTTTTTAAGTGGCATATTCAAACATAGATAAAAGATGTTTCCAGCCAACTCTTTGAAACAAAGTTCAAAACCTCAAAAATTAATTTCTGGTCATGTAAAACTAGATATCTTGAAAAATCCTCATGGTACATTCACATTTAATAATATTAAGTCCCTAGGAATAAAGCCAACAAAAGATAAGTAAGATATCTATGGAGAAGATTTTTTATGACATTTTTCCCTTTAAAAAAAAAATTTATTGAACTATAGTTGAGTTACAATGTTATGTTAATTTCTGCTGTACAGCAAAGTGATTCAGTTATACATATATATATATATTCTTTTTCATATTCTTTTCCATTATGGTTTATCACGGGATAGTGAATATAGTTTCCTGTGCTATACAGTAGGGCTTTGTTATTTATCCATTTTATATATAATAGTTTGCATCTGCTAATCCCAAACTCCCAACATTCCCTCCCCACCCTCCCCCACATTGGCAACCACAAGTCTGTTCTCTGTCTGTGAGTCTGTTTCTGTTTCATAGATATGTTCATTTGTGTCGTATTTTAGATTCCATATATAAGTGATATCATATGGTATTTGTCTTTCTCTTTCTGACTTACTTCGCTTACTATGATAATCTCCAGGTCCATTCATGTTGCTGCAAATGGCATTATTTTGTTCTTTTTATGTCTAATATTCCATTATATATATATACCACATCTTTATTCATTCATCTGTCGACGGACTTCTAGGTTGTTTCCATGTCTTGGTTATTGTAAATAGAGCTGCTATGAACATAAAGGTGCATGTATATTTTCAAATTATAGTTTTGTCTGGGTATATGCCCAGGAGTGGGATTTCTGAATCATATGGTAACTCTATTTTTAGTTTTTTAAGGAACCTCCATACTGTTTTCCATAGTGGCTACACCAATTTACATTCCCAACAACTGTGTAAGAGGGTTCCCTTTTGTGGAGAAGATTATTAAACTTTATAGAAAGACCTAAAGAAATGGGGACTTCAGGCATATTTGTGAATGAGAAAACTCAAAATCGTAGAGATGTTACACATCCACCACCTAGATTCTACTCCTGACATTTTGTTATATCTGCTTTGTCACCTGTCTAGCCATCTATACGTCTCAGTATCCATCCATCAGTCCATCTTAATTTTTGGATGCACTGCAAAGTTGCAGACATCAGTATACTTCCCTCTAAATACTTCTGCATATCATTAATTAGGGAGGCTTGAGGATCTTTGAACAACCTGGATAGTATGATTTCAGGCCCCAAACTGTATACAAGCTGGCTTTTATTTATAAATTCTTACGGGAGAGAGACTCTTTTCTTTTTTTTTCCTTTCCTTCTACCTGGAGCCACAGCTGATAGACATGTTTCCTAGCTGTCTTCTTTGTTGGGAGATCAAAATTTTCTCTGGTTCCTCCTATAACTGATGGTGTGGCCCTTGGGAGCTTTATTTGGGTCTCCAACATGACGTTCCAGCCTGGGGACATTCTGTCCTGTGTGTGATCACATGAAGTTCCAGGTCATGGGGGGTTGTCATAAGCCTCTAGGGCCACCGCTGACTATTTCTCACCTCTCAGGAGTCCTGCTCCTGTTTGCATGGGGCCTTTAGAGACTTTCCTGACTCTCTTGACAGCACGTATTTGAAAATATTTTTTAATCCAGCATTTAGCGGTGATTTGTATTGTGCACTGTGTTGCACAGTAGGTTTGACTATAAATCAATACACACTATCCATACAGCTGGGTGTATCCTAGGGATTCCTCTAAATCTGTCCTTATCTCTGTCTGTTGCCTGCGTGAGACTGGCAACCTTGGGGTCTCAACTTGCGGATTTAACCAAATTCTAGGAGCCTCTCTTCTCCTCTTTCTGTTCCCTCCCTCCTCCTTTTGGCTCAACACACATTAGCAGAATGAATGGGACACATTCCAACCCTCTGTATAACACTCATAGAACCCTTGGCTCCAGAAGTAATTATGGGGCCCAATTAAGTGGAACAATGTCACCAAAACTCGCTCCTAGTTTGTGCAGAAGGAAGGTGTCTGGCCATTGAGCTGGGGTCCCATGACCTTCATGAATGGGTCCCCCTCAGTCATTCACACTGTCAACTCCAGTCCTGTCCATAGAAACATTCACAGCGTGTGCCAACTACCTCACGACTCTGGCAAGGCTTGGGTCTCCAGAGGCTGGAGAGACCCCAAGAATCTTTAACCTACCGCCATGTCCTGCTGCTGATTCAAGAAATTCATAGTGGGTATTGCTGAAGGCTCCAGAAACCCATAAAATACTTACAGACATGAGCTTTTTCAGCTAAACGCTCTAATCCTGTATTAGCCAAAGTCTGGTGACTCAGCTTGTGAAGGGTCTATTACTATGGGGTTCGTCTCTGCCTTAGGAAAGTAAGGAAAGCAATGAAACGGGTGAAAGGAAGCGAACAGCAAACACAGGTGACATCTCTTATCCCAGTTAGGCAGCCCTTGCTGAGTATGCAGCCAGTGCGGGGGTGGGGGGGGCGGCTGGAGGGGGTGCAGGACTCCCCTGAGACTCCTACTTACTTAGTTAACTAAAGGTGTAGGGATCCTCATGAGGCACTTTCTGGGGGGGAGGAGCCAGGTGTGAGCTATACATGGCTAGCCATGTCCTGAGTTCATGCTACTCATCTGGTATGAAGCCCCTTTGAGAATATTCTAATAACTCAGCTGAACAGAGTCATTAACCTGCTCTCAGATGCCGAACCCAGCTGGACAGGTCAGCCTGACATCACACCCGGAAGCAGGCGGTAAAACCCAGGGTGTGTTGCAGCCTCTGGGTTTGCAACTACAGCACGTGTCTAGGAGTAGACAGACCGGAAGTGCTGAGCCCGATCCTCTGCAGGGCTCACTCCCAACAGCCAGGCTGGCATCTGGGCCTGGGAGGTAGTTCACCCCCTCGTCTATGAAACTGGCCCCGCCTGCCCGTGAGCCACAGACTCCCAGGCAGGGCAGAGCATAAACAGTTTGCCTTGGGCACAGCGTCATGGAATGCCTTGGGGGGAAGGCCTATTTTTTTGAAAATAGAAGACTCAGGGAAGGAGCCCTTTACTCCTCACAGAACCTGAGCATTTCCCATGCTCGAGCCCACTAAGCCCCATGGGCCAGAACCTGAGTCCCACCATTATAGAAAGACAAAGACTCCCTTTTCAGAGAGGACATTAAATGACGGTGGGGACTGTGCTTACAGCATCATAGTTACTCAGAAATGTCCAGGCTAAGTCTGTGCATCAATGAAGATCTTGAAGATCACATTTTCTGAAACAAATATCAGGAGATGGGGAGCTGACAGGTTAAAAGGTATCAATGGGGACCAGCAGGCACGACACAGCAGCGCCATCCTGGAACATTCTGATGCTGTAGCTGCTGGCGAAGGAAGAGGTGTCCGTGCCTGCTGAAAGGTGATGTCTTGCTGGAGAGGTCTGAGGATATGGGTACAGTCTTGGAAGTGTTTGCAGAATTCTAAATCCAGCCCCAGCTTGATGTTAACCTTAGATAAGTCAGAGACTGGCTTAGGGCAACTGTTTTCCACATCTTGGAGAAGGGCTTGATGATACCTACTACTTGGATATGCATTGAAGTATTTAATTAATGTTTGCAAATCACCTTCAGATACAGTTGTAGGGCCCACAGCCAAAAACAAAGCCAGCTTGTTTAGGTTGGCATTAAAAAAGTTAAGCGCTCTTTACTAATTAACACCCTATTAGTATAACAGCAAAGTCCATGTAGAGCTACTCAAGATCATGTTTATTTTCATCTCTCTGCTTAGGTTGGTTTCCAAGCTAAGGAAATCGGAACTTACCTGATGGTGTGAAGCAATGATTTACTGAAACCTCCCCTTCAAGCCAAACTCAACCGACAAAGGAATATGCTAAGATGTGTGCGTGTCAGGAAATGCCAGTCAAACGGATGTCTGTTGGGGAAATATGATAACCAGAAACACCAGGCAAATGTTTCCCGCACCAAAGCTCCCCTGGACTCCAGAACGCACTTCCTGGGAGAGTGCGGGTTCAATGAGGGCGCCCTCTGCTGGCACTATAAAGAGTATTTTCAGTGATTTGTATGCCGACATTCCTATAGGAGGAGTCTATAGGAATAGAATTTGAATTAGAAAAGTTTAAAGGAACGTTATTAGGCCCGCCTTCATTGTTATAAATGGCAATAAAGTCCAACATAACCATTATGAGAAAGTAAAATACACAAATATAGGCCTCTGTTATATAGCATACCTGGAAAAGTATAGAAGGGAGCAGAGGTTGCTGTTTGAGGCAGAGAGGGAAAGTTGATCATAAAAGAGGGAGGGGGAAAGGCTGGAGTGATACCCTAGAGTAAATGAAGAGGGTGGGATCTGATGGACAAAGAAGGGTATGGGTCCCTGCTAGGGTCATGGGCTTTCATCCTGTAACAGGAGGGAGGGCAGAATACAGACGGGTGTGTGGGTATCCTAGTGGGAGTTGGTAGAAGGGTTCTTTTGATTTTATCAGTGAAATGGGAAGCAAATTCATCAGTGGGGAGTAGGCTGCAGGAGGAGAGAGGGAAAAGGTTGAAATAGTCATCCAGGAGAATGAGAGAATGAATCCTCCAGGGAGACACAGAAGAATTGCCCACCAGCGGTAAAAAGTGTGCTGTTATGAGTTTAAAGGACAGTCAGTGGAGAGGCCACTTCTGCTTACGATGTAGAAAGCTACAAATGTCACCCACCCTAACCTGCTACACAATCACAATTTTTCTTGAAACCTTCAGAAATCTGAGGTCACAAGGCAGCAAACTACAGGAATTCCAAGGGGCGATATAAGGCCTTTTGAGGAGAGATGGCACTCACTAACTGTGTCACCTGAGGTAGGGCATGGGAGCAGAGGTCCAGCAGGTACCAGTGGGGAAGAAGAAGTGGGCTTAAGTTTTCACTAGCGGCTGAGTGTGGGTTAGAGTGTCAGTCCAAAATGAGTGTCTGTCTGTGCTGCAGACACAGGGGGAGTCTGCACTCATTCACAGGCTTTCCCCACAGGCCTCCACTGGGTGCTCCTGAGAGAGATGGAAGGCAGGCAGGAGATGGGACAGAGCCTCTCTCCGTGGTGCAGGCCTGCAGAGGATCACCAGTGGCTATGTGGGGACAGGTATCCACACCCCTCTTTTGGACAAGAGAAGGAGTCAGAGAACAGAGCAGAAAAAAAATTTTAAGAGATAGTAAAGAATTGTGTAAAAATGAAACACATCAAACCATAGGTCTAAAAAACTCAGAGAACCGAGAAGGATAAACAACAAACAAACGAAAAAACCACTATCACCAGGCCACCACATAGTTTAACTGCTGAAAACCAGTGTTAAAGAGAGAAGCTTGAAGGTAGTCAGTGGGGTGGGGGAGGGGGGGAAAAAGGCACATTATATTCAAAGAACAAAGGGAAGAATTATAATAGAATCTCACCGGAAACTATGAAAGCAGAAAACAGTGGAGTGGCATCTTTAAAATAGTGAAAGAAAGAGCCGTTGATCTAGAACTCTACACCTAGTGAAAAATGTCTTTCAAAGGTGAAGGCAAGGGCTTCCCTAGTGGCAGCGGTTGCGCGTCCGCCTGCCGATGCAGGGGAACTGGGTCCGCGCCCCGGTCTGGGAGGATCCCACATGCCGCGGAGCGGCTGGGCCCGTGAGCCATGGCCGCTGAGCCTGCGCGTCCGGAGCCTGTCCTCCGCAACGGGAAAGGCCGCAGCAGAGGGAGGCCGGCATACCACAAAAAAAAAAAAAAAAAAAAAAAAAAAAAAAAAAAAAAAGGTGAAGGCAAAATAAACACTCCCCCAGAAAAACAACAGCTGAGAGAAATCAATGCCAACCGACCTGAAGAAATGTTAAGAGGAAGTTCTTCAGGCAGAAGGAAGATGGTATCACACAGAAACTTGGATCCACAAAAAGAAAGAAGCTCCAGAGATGCTCCAAAGGAAGCTAAGTTAATTCTTCTTAATTGCTCTAAAAATAACTTCCTAAAACAAGGGCCAGCCAACATTTAATTAAAGGGCTGGAGAGTAAATATTTTAGGGTCACAGGCCATGTGGTCCCTGTTGCAACTACTCAGCTCTGCAGCTGTAGCATGAAAGTAGCCGTAGACAATATGTAAACAATGGGCATGGCTGTGTTCCAATAAAACTTTATTTGTAAAAATGTGTGACTGATGTGAGAGTCATAGTTTGTTAACCTCTGGTCTAAAGTACATATGATAAAAAAATGTATTGTGGGGTTTACAAAATATGTAAGAGTAAAATGTAAGACAAAAATAACATGAAGGATCAGAGGAAGAAATTGGAAGTATACTGTTGTGAGGGGTTGACTGTAATAAATTAAAGACATACATTGTAAACTCTAGGGCAACCGTTAAATATTTTTAAAAGGGGCATAACTAATAATCCAATAGTGGAGGTTAAATTAAATCATTAAAAAGTAATCCCAAAGCAGACAGGAAAAGAGTGAAAAAAAGAACAGCTGGAACAAAAAACAACTAGCAAGATGGTAGAGTTAAACCCAATCATACCAATAATTAGATTAGATGTAAATAGTCTAAGCTCCCCTATTAAAAGGCAGACAATGTCAGATTGTATAAAAAAAGACTCAACCATATGCTGTTTACAAGAAACCTACTTTTAATATAAACATATAGATGGGATAAAAGTAGAAGGATGAAAAAAGATATACTATGCAAATACTAATCAAAGGAAGCTGAAGTGGCTATGTTAATATAAAAGACTTTAGAGCAAAGGCTATAGTAGGGATAATTGCATAATGATAAAGGGTCAATAAAGGGTCAATTCACCACGAAGACATAACCATCCTCAATTCGTATGCACCTAACAACAGAATTTCAAAGTAAATGACAAGAAAACTGATAGAACTGGAAGGAGAAATGGACAAATCCATGATTATAGTTGGTTACTTCAAAACTATGCTCTCAGTAATCAATAGAAAAAGGAAGCAGAAAATCAGGACCAGTCTAGAAACCCGACCAACACAACCTCCTTGACGTACTTAACACTGCTAGGACACTCCACCCACAACAGCAGAATACACATTCTTTTTGAGTGACAGGGATCATTCATCAAGATACATCATATTCTGGGCTATAGAACAAACTCCAACAAAAATAAAAGATTCAAAACTGTAAAGTGAAACCTGTCAGCATGGTTTTATGTTCATAGCCAGCCTAAATCATTTGCGTGGGTTTAGGTAAAGTAAGCAGAGAATTGGGCTTAACTAGGTTTGGGATTTTTCCAGGTGAGCAGAGTAGTCTCCCTTATCCACAGGAAATATGTTTCAAGACCCCCAGTGGATGCCTGAAACCGTGAATAGTACCAAACTCTACATATGACTATGTTTTTTCCTATACATAAATACCTCTGGTAGTTTAATTTATAAGGCATAGTAAGAGATTAACAACAATAACTAATAATAAAATAGAACAATTATAACAATATACTGTAATAAAAGTTATGTGAATGTGGTCTCTCTCTCCGAAAATATCTCATTGTACCGTACTTACCTTTCTTCTTGGGATGATATCGGACGATAAAATGCCTATTTGATGAGATGAAGTGAGGTGAATGACATAGGCATTGTGATGGAGCATTAGGCGACAAATGACCTTCTGATGATACGTTAGAAGGAGGATCATCTGCTTCCTGGATCATCGAGGCATGAGGATGACGATGGTTAGATGTCAGGAGCGGATGATGTCGTCGGTTGGGATTAGTGGGCGGGGTGCAGAGGTACCGTGCAAGATTTCATGACGGTACTCAGAACAGCACACAATTTAAAACTTATGAATTGTTTATTTCTGGGATTTTCTACTTAATATCTTTAAACTGCAGCTGACTATGAATAACGAAACCATGGAAAGCGAAACCGCAGAAAAGGGGGATGTGTGTGAAGAGAAAGAGGGTGAGGGAGTTCTAAGAAAGGGATTGTAGGACTGGATCAATAAGAACACAAGGAGTAGTGAAAAGGTAGTAGGATCAATGGACTGGAAGATCTGATAAGAATTATTGGAGTTTGAGTGCTTGAAGAAGTAAACTGAAAATTTAGATGGCGGTCAAAGAGTGGATGCTTGAAACTGACATTATTGGTGATGACGAGGTCAGGTGAGTAACTGAGGCACATTGGAGAGCATGATCACTGAGAGAGACGAGGTCAGGGAACTGAGATGCTGGATATTGGAAATGACTAGCAGGTGGTCGATGACTGCCAAAAGAGGGTAGCGGGTGATATAATCTAATGACATGCTATTAATGGGAAGGAAAGGTCAGTCTAGTAGCTGCAACACCAGGCTCAGTGGCACAAGGAGGCGAGAGAGAACTGCCTTCACCTGAGAAAGCAGCGGAGGAGGTAGTGTCCTTAGTAGAGCACATGCATTCATAAAGTGAATTAGGAGGCATTCCAATTCTTTCCTTACTGTGGACCAGGTGAGGAGGCAGGCTGAGTGCACAATTTGTTTCCTTTCCACCTGAGACTCCAGTGAAATGATAGTGAGTAAACTCTTCTATAATATATAGAAGGAAGTGGGAAAGGGACCCTTGGTGAGAGGTTTCACAAATTGCTCGTAGATGAAAGGAGACTGTCAGATACTTGATGGATCAACAGGGTGAAACAAAGTATCCCAGAATATTCAGGAGGAAACAGCAGCAAAGGACAAAGCCAATGGCCCCAAGAAACCCCAAAGGGTTAGGAATTGGACACAGCTGGCATGATGGAGGTCAGGGGTGAGAAGGAGGGTCCCAAAATGAAAGAGTTAATTCAAAGTGGGCCCCTCTCACTTCCCCTTTTCAGCTTGATTGCTAAGAGATAGATTGTAGGAAGCCCCGCATTTTCCTTCAGGTCCCAAACTACAGGCTCTTCTCTAAAGATATTGAACTTACTTCCCGGGGCCAAAGAGGACTCCCAGGGTGGGTCCCAGCAGCAGCTAGTCCAGCCCTCCACTTAAACATTCGGGGGACCCCAGCTTAGGTCTAGCCATCTCCATGCTAATCCAAAAGAGCAGCATGCCTGCAGCTGAGCCCTGCCAACACTATGGAGCTGCCAGTCAGCATACCCATTCCTGGGAGAGACCTAGGGGGAAAAACAGCCACACGCCTACCTCAGCAAGAAAACCCATAGGAGCTCTGGAGAAAAATCAACACCATTCCCCATTATTAAGTCGGAATTGACAATCATCAGATAGAAGACAAACACCTGAGCATGAAATGACAAAGATACACAAACAGAACAAATCACTCCAAAAGCAACAGGAAATTCAGTGAATGGAAGAAAATGTAAAAAACAAAGAACCCTCTAATTAAAATCCCCAGAGATTTTGAGATGTTGTATGGCTATGGATACAAGAGCAGGGGGACTTCCCTGGTGGTCCAGTGGCTAAGAATCTGCACTCCCAATGTAGGGGGCCCGGGTTCGATCCCTGGTCAGGAAATTAGATCCCACATGCCGCAACTGAAGATTCCACATGCCACAATAAAGATCTCACACGCAGCAATGACGATCCCACCTGTGGCAACTAAGACCTGACACAGACAAATAAATACATAAATAAATATTTTAAAATAAAAGGAGTTGGATGCTATTACAAAAGAACAATCAGAAAATTAATTTGAAAAAATTAATAGAATAATTGGAAGATAAAGTCAAAGAAATTTCCCAGAGCATAAGGCAAAGAGAGAAAAAAGAATTTAAAGTATCAATCCAGAAAATCAATTACCTGACTAACAGAAGTTCCATAGATAAAACAGAGACAGTGGATCAAACAAATAATATAAAAACACTTGCCCAGGGCTCCAAAGAAACACAGTTTTCAGATTTTAAAAGTTCACATAGTATTGACAGCCACACGTCTTTAACACATTTCTACATACTGAGGATAGGGTATATCTTAAAGCACAGAGAGGAGGAGGGGAAGGGAAGTTGGGGTGGAGGGGAGAGAGAGCAAGTGAAATGGAAGCAAAGAGACGTTCTTTAAAAATCAGTAGTCAGGAGGGCAGAGTCATGATGGCAGTGTGGGAAGACACCGAGTTAGCATCTCCCCACAACTAGGGAGGCTGCCGGCCACTGGTGGGGGACCCTGATGCCCAAGGAGATGGGAGGAACCGCCAAGTGAATGGGTAGGACATGGGGGGACAGAGGGGGGAGGAGAAGTGGAGGCCAGACAGGATTAGCACCCCTGAGGCCAGGGATATCAGGAGAGGTAGGCGGGAGGGGCCCTCCAGGAGGAGCAGGAGAGGAGCAGAGGGCGACTGCACCACCCAGTCAGGCCTGGGGAGCCTGCTGAGCTCCCAGGCCAGTCCCCTGCCCTTCAAGGTCCCACCCTCGCCCCCGGCCGCATTGGTCCTGGGGGCATAGGAAGAAGGCCGAGGGGAGAACAGGAGAGGCAAGTAGGGGGGCCCTCCGGGACAGGAGGAGGAGAGGAGAGGAGAGCATTTGCCCCACCCACTTGAGCCCAGAGAGCCTGCTGGGCTCCCAGGTGAGGTCCCCAGCCCTCTGAGACCAGGAGTGGGGGGGCACGCCTTGGCCCCTTCTGTTCCTTGAGTCTAAGCCCCACCCCCCCAAAGCCCCCAGGGCCTTTTCCAGCCCTGTGTGTCCTAAGCATAGACCCCGCTCACCACCCAAACCTCGCCCTTGCTTAGGCCCCACCCTCCACAGCCAAGGCCTTTTCCCCATTTTCTGTTTTTTTTTTCTCCTTACCATCCTCCTCTTTTTTACTCTTGTGGTACTGTTGTACCTTCCGGTTGTTAATTCATCTATATTTTTATTTTTATATTCTTTCTAACATATCTGTTAGTTTCCTAGTCTAATTTTATTTTTTACTTTGTTATTGTTCTCTCATTTTTTTTTTTTTGCCACCCCACACAGCTTGTGGGATCTTGGTTCACGAGCCAGTGGTCAGGTCAAAGCTCCTGCAGTGAGAGCTATGTGTTGGAACCACTGGACTAACAGAGAACCTAAGACCCAAGGGAATATTCATTGGAGTGAGGTCTCACGGAGGTCCTCATCTCAGCACCAAGACCCACCTCTACCCAACAGTCTACAAACTCCAGTGTTGGAAGCCTCAGGCCAAACAACAACTAAGACAGGAACACAATCCCACTTAAGAAAAAAAAAAAGAGATGACAAAAGAATATATCACAGATGAAGAAGCAAGGTAAAAACCTACAAGACCAAATAAATGAAGAGGAAATAGGCAATCTACCTGAAAAAGAATTCAGAGTAATGATAATAAAGATGATCCAGAATCTTGGAAATAGAATGGAGGCATGGATTGAGAAAATACAAGAAATGTTTTACAAAGACCTAGAAGAACTAAAGAACAAACAAACAGAGATGAATAACACGATAACTGAAATGAAAAATACACTAGAAGGAATGAATAACAATAACTGAGGCAGAAGACGCCAAGACACAAATTAATCAAACTATCAAAAATTAAATACAAAGAAAAAATATTAAAAGCAGCAAGGGAAAAACAAAAAATAATATACAAAGGAATCCCCACAAGGTTATCAGCTGATTTTTCATCAGAAACTCTGCAGGTCAGAAGGGAGTGGCAGGATATACTTAAAGTGAAGAAAGAGAAAAACATACCACAAAGATTACTCTACCCAGCAAGGATCTCATTCAGATTCAATGGAGAAATCAAAAGCTTTTCAGACAAGCAAAAGCTAAGAGAATTCAGCACCACCAAGCCAGGTTTACAACAAATGCTAAAGAAACTTCTCTAGGCAGGAAACACAAGAGAAGAAAAAGACCCGCAAAAACAAACCGAAAACAATTAAGAAAATGGTACTAGGAACATACATATTGACCTTGAATGTAAATGGATTAAATGCCCCAACCAAAAGACACAGACTGGCTGAATGGATACAAAAACAAGACCCATAGATATGCTGTCTACAAGAGACCCACTTCAGACTGAAGAACACATACAGACTGAAGGTGAAGGGATGGAAAAAGATATTGCATGCAAATGGAAATCAGAAGAAAGCTGGAGTAGCAATACTCATATCTGATAAAATAGACTTTAAAATAAAGGCTATTACAAGAGACAAAGAAGGACAGTACATAATGATCAAAGGATCAATCCAAGAAGAAGATACAACAATTATAAACGTTTATGCACCCAACATAGGAGCACCTCAATATATAAGGAAAATGCTGGCAACCATGAAAGGAGAAATCAAGAGTAACACAATAATAGTAGGGGATGTTAACACGCCACTTACACCAATGGACAGATAGTCCAAACAGAAAATAAATAAGGAAACGCAAGCTTTAAATTACACAATAGACCAGGTAGATTTAATTGATATTTATAGAACATTCCACGCAAAAGTGGCAGAATACACTTTCTTCTCAAGTGCACATGGAACATTCTCCAAGACAGATCACATCTTGGGTCACAAATCAAGCCTCAGAAAATTTAGCAAAATTGAAATCATATCAATCATCTTTTCTGACCACAATGCTATGAGATTGGAAATCAACTGCAGGAAAAAAACTGTAAAAAATGCAAATACATGGAGGCTAAACAGTGTGCTACTAAATAACCAAGAGATCACTGAAAAAATCAAAGAAATTAAAAAATACATAGAAACAAATGACAATGGAAACACGACAGCCCAAAATCTGTGGGACATAACAATAGCAGTTCTAAGAGGGAAGATTATAGCAATTCAAACTCACCTCAAGAAACAAGAAAAATCTCAAATAAACAATCTAACCCTACACTTAAAACAACTAGGTAAAGAAGAACAAAGAAAACCCAAAGTCATTAGAAGGAAAGAAATCATAAAAGTCAGAGCAGAAATAAATGAAATAAAATGAAGAAAACAATAGCAAAGATCAATAAAACTAAAATCTGGTTCTTTGAGAAGATAAGCAAAATTGATAAACCCTTAGCCAGACTCATCAAGCAAAAAAGGGAGAGGAAACAAATCAATAAAATTTGAAATGAAAAAGGAGTAATCACAACTGACACCACAGAAATACAAAGGATTATTACTACTACAAACAACTATATGCCAATAAAATGGACAACCATGAAGAAATGGACAAATTCTTGGAAAGGTACAATTTTCCAAGACTGAACCAGGACGAATTAGAAAATATAAACGACCTATCACAAGTAATGAAGTTGAAACCATAATTTAAAATATTCCAACAAACAAAAGTTCAGAACCAGATGGCTTCACAAGTGAATTCTATCAAACATTTAGAGAAGAGCTAACATTGATCCTTCTCAAAATCTTCCAAAAATTTACAGAGGGAGAAACACTCCCAAATTCATTCTATGAAGCCACCATCACCCTGATACAAAGACCAGAAAAAGATATCACAAAAAAAGAAAATTACAGAACAATATCACTGATGAACACAGATGCAAAAATCCTGGACAAAACACTAGCAAACAGAATCCAACAACACATTAAAAGGATCATACACCATGATCAAGTGGGATTTATCCCAGGGATGCAAGGATTCTTCAATATACGCAAATCAATCAATGTGAAACACCACATTAACAAATTAAGGAATAAAAACCATATGATAATTTCAATAAATGCAGAAAAAACTTTTGACGAAATTCAATACCCATTTATGAGAAAAACTCTCTAGAAAATGGGCATAGAGGGAAGCTACCTCAACATAATAAAGGCCATATTTGACAAACCCACAGCAAGCACATAATAAAGGCCATATATGACAAACCCACAGCAAGCATCATACTCAAAGGTGAAAAACTGAAAGCATTTCCACAAAAATCAGGAAAAAGACAAGGATGTCCACTCTCACCACTCTTATTCAACATAGTTTTGGAAGTCCTAGCCATGACAATCAGAGAAGAAAAAGAAATAAAAGGAATACAAATTGAAAAGAAGATGTAAAACTGTCATTGTTTGCAGATGACATGATACAACACAGAGAAAATCCTAAATATGCCACCAGAAAACTACTAGAACTAATCAATGAATTTGGAAAGGTTGAAGGATACAAAACTAATGCCCAGAAATCTCTGGCATTCCTGTACACCAGCAACGAAAAATCAGAAAGAGAAATCAAAGAAACACTCCCATTTACCATTGCAACAAAAAGAATAAAATACCTAGGAATAAACCTGCCTAAGGAGGTGAAAGACTTGTACTCAGAAAACTATAAAACACTGATGAAGAAATCAAATATGACATAAACAGATGGAGAAATATACCATGTTCTTGGATTGGAAGAATCAATATTGTGAAAATGACTATACTACCCAAAGCAATCTACAGATTCAATGCAATCCCTATCAAACTACCAATGGCATTCTTCACATAATTAGAACAAAAAATTTTACAATACGTATGGAAACATAAAAGACCCCAAATAGCCAAAGCAATCTTGAGAAAGAAAAACAGAGTTGTAAGAATCAGGCTCTCCAACTTCAAACTATACCACAAAGCTATAGTAATCGAGACAGTATGGTACTGGCACAAAAACAGAAGTATAGATCAATGGTACAGGATAGAAAGCCCAGAGATAAACCCTCGCACATATGGTCACCTAATTTATGACAAGGGAGGCAAGAACATACAATGGAGAAAGAACAGCCTCTTCAATAAGTGGTGCTGGGAAAACTGGACAGCTACATGTAAAAGAATGAAATTAGAACACCACCTAACACCATACAAAAAATAAACTCCAGGGCTTCCCTGGTGGCGCTGTAGTTGAGAGTCTGCCTGCCAATGCAGGGGACACGGGCTCGTGCCCCGGTCTGGGAAGATCCCACATGCTGTGGAGCGGCTGGGCCCGTGAGCCATGGCCGCTGAGCCTGCACGTCCGGAGCCTGTGCTCCACAACGGGAGAGGCCACAACAGTGAGAGGCCCGCGTACCGCAAAAAAAAAAAAAAAAAAAAACTCCAAATGGATCAAAGATCTAAATGTAAAACCAGACACTATAAAACTCCTAGGAAAAACACTCTTTGACATAAACCACAGGAAGATCTTTTTTGACCCATCTCATAGAGTAATGGAAATAAAATAAAAAATAAACAAATGCGACTTAATTAAACTTAAAAGCTTTTGCACAGCAAAAGAAACCATAAACAAGACAAAAAGACAGCCCTCAGAATGGGAGAAAATATTTGCAAATAAAACAACAGACAAAGGATTAATCTCCAAAATATACAAACAGCTCATGGAGCTCAATATCAAAAAAACAAACAATCCAATTAAAATATGGGCGGAAAACCTAAATAGACATTTCACCAACGAAGACGTGCAGATGGCCAAGAGGCACATGAAAAGATGTTCAACGTCACTAATTATCAGAAAAATGCAAATCAAAACTACAATGAAGTAACACCTCACACTGGTCAGAATGGCTATTATCAAAAAATCTAGAAGCAATAAATGCTGTAAAGGGTATGGTGAAGAGGGAACCCTCCTGCACTGTTGGTGGGAATGTACATAGATACAACCACTATGGAAAACAGTATGGAGGTTCCTGAAAAAACTAAAAATAGAACTACCATTTGACTCAGCAATCCCACTACTGGGCATATACCCTGAGAAAACCATAATCCAAAAAGAGACATGTACCACAATGTTCATTGCAGCACTATTTACAATAGTCAGGACATGGAAGCAACCTAAATGTCCATCGACAGATGAATGGATAAAGAAGATGTGGCAGATATATACAATGGAATATTACTCAGGCATAAAAGGAAACAAAATTGAGTTATTTGTAGTGAGGTGGATGGACATACAGTCTGTCATACAGAGTGAAGTAAGTCAGAAAGAGAAAAACAAATACCATCTTCTAATACATATATATGGAATCTGAAAAAAAAATGGTACTGATGAACCTAGTTGCAGGGCAGGAATAAAGATGTAGTCATAGAGAATGGACTTGAGGACATGGGGTGGAAGGGGCAAGCTGGGGCAAAGTGAGATTATCATCAACATATATACACTACCAAATGTAAAATAGCTAGTGGGAAGCCACATCATAGCACAGGGAGATCAGATTGGTGCTTTGCAATGACCTAGAGGGGTAGAATAGGCAGGATAGGAGGGAGGCTCAAGAGGGAGGCGATATGGGGACATATGTATGCATATGGCTGATTCACTTTGGTGTACAACAAACTAGCACAGTATTGTGTAGCAATTATACTCCAATAAAGATCTGTTTTTAAAAAATCAGTAGTCAGATTGACATCAGACTTCTCATCAACACTGGATTCTAGAAGACAATGGATCTATTTCCTTCAAAGTTCTAAGGGAAAATCATTTGAATGTAGAATTCTATACACTGCTAGAATGTCCATCAAATGTCAGGCTGACATAAAATGTGGCAGCACATGAAGTGTGGGTGCCATGAGAATACACCTTGTAGATCTCTGATTATGGGGAGTACAGTTGATGTGGTCTCCACTTTTGTGCCTCAAATCCATTGACACATTTCTCAGTCAATTACTGAATGTATCAGAGATACTGAGGCTGTTTCTGGGAGACAGGTCCAACATCACTCAGGTCCAACCTGCACCATGGTCTCCAGAACTTACCCAACTGCTTCTCTAATTTTCCTCATGCAGTTACATTTAATCCCATCTTGGACTCTATTTCTCAATGGACCCAGAAAGTTTACCTCCTACTCATACTTCTTGAGGAAAAGCCAGAAACAACAAGGGTAAAAAGGAAAATAGAAAAAATCAGAATGAGCGGGACGTGAGATATAAATGGCAGACCTAACCACAGCTCAGTCAATATGAAGTTGTGCAACACTCCTGAGAAAACAATTAGAGAGGAAGTCTGGTTTGAAGACGGTTGTTCAAAGTCACTTTTCCCCCTCTCCCTGGAATGTATCAGAAAGCAATAGGAGAATGAGAAACAAAAATGCAAACGCCATTTTAAGAGAAACTTAGAGGCAGCTAAAACCCTGGTCCATACAATAGGTGAAAGGACTGGCATAAACAGAGTTTGGAGGGGGGGAGGTTGTACAGAGAAAGGATGCTTCATGGAGAGGGTGCCATGGCCACAGCTCTGAGGAAAGCAGCAAAAGCACCCTTCTTAAAGATGAGAGGCACCCTTGATAGGCAAAACCAAAATCTCCTTTTCTAAACATGTATAAGAAGTACTCTAGCTGTCAGGAGAAGCTTCCTTGAATCTAGTTTCATTCCAAAATGCAAAGAAGATGGAATAAGAAATCACACTGGTAAACCATAATTACAGAAAGTGGTCTATCTTTTTGGCAGTAAGGGGGAAAAAAAGAACTTTTACATTAAAACAAACAAAAAAATATATAGCTCAGTCACCCTTCTTAATTAGCTGGGAAGAATAAAAGCTAAACAAGTATACACACACAAATTCCAGTTAGTCTGGGACATGACCTTGGCCCCACTAACACATGAATCTCATTCAATAGCTAGTCCGGGAAAAACTCACCTCCTTCAATGATGAGTAATTTAAAACTAAGCAGCCTAGACTCTCTACAAAAATGCTAGAAGAAAAGAGGAAGAAGGAAACAGGATAAACAAATGACAGATGAAGAGCCTGTAAATGTCATCATAGAGCAGATGAAAATTTTGACACAAATATTTCACCATGAATTTCAAAAATATGTAATAAGACAATAATCTCCAGAAAGTAAGAGGACAAAGAAGAGATGCAAGAGCTGGGGGAAAAGATGATGAAACAATAGAAGGAGATGGAAAAGTGAACTGACAGAACTCAAGAAAGAAGTGAAAGAAATAGAAACCATGATTTAAATGAAAGAAAATAAGCACCGTGGAAAACAAATGAGAGACAAAAAAGATTGGAATGAGAAAATCAAGCAACATTAAATAAAATATTAAAAAGTTAAAAAGAATTAGAGAGAAAATTGGAGATATGAGATGCAGACAAAAGAGATCCAACCTGCACATAATTGGAGTCCCTGAAGAAGAGAACCAAAATAATGAATCATAAATATTTATTTTTTAACTATTTGTACATGTGGGAAGGGAGTTACGGCATAGGGTCTAGTTTCTCATTTTTGACAGACTCCTTCCAAAATTCTGAGCACACCCCAGAGCCCTCCTTAGCTTTGAAGCCATATGCACTTGAATTTGAACCTTGGCTCTTCCATTATTACAACAGACTTCAGCAAGTTACTTAGTATCTCTGTGCCCCAATGTTCTCATTGTATAATGTGCCCATTAATACCCACCACATAAGAATGTTGTGAGGATTAAATGAGAATTATGCACAGTGCCTGAGACATAACAGACAGAGTGAACCAAGATGTCATTTAACCAGAAAAGAGCTATTGAGGGGAATCTGAACCAGATCCCTCTTTGTCTTCTGGTAACCAGGGCTTAGAGTAAGGGAGAAAAATAGTAACATTCCTTAGGCAAGACAATGTTCAGATGTGGAGCCAAATTTCTGGACTTGAATCCCAGCTCTACCACTTACTGATTGGGAGGCTTTACATAACTTCTCTTTGCCTAAATTTCCCCATTTGATAATGATAGTACTTATCTCTTAGGGTTGGTTCAAGGATTAAATGAGTTAGTATATGTAAAGAAATTAGATGACTGCCAGGATAACAATAAATAATCAATAAATGTTGCTATCATTGGGTTTGGAAAATTAGCTTTTAGAGCTTCTGGGTTAAGACGCCTGATTGAATATATGTCTAAGTTTCCTCCCCAGTGAGGAAATTTGAAAACAAAACAAAAACAGAAAATTACAATGACAGGGAAAACAAGGAGACAACAGCTACAAAATTTTTGAAGGTGGAAATCAGAAGGGTGAGTGGTAACAGAATTAGCAGAGTTGATAAAGCTGAATCTTAAGTAATCTGTAGAGAAAGTGAAAAACCAACTTGATCTATTCGACAGAATCCTCAAAGGTCTCAGAAATGGATAGCATTGGGCACCTCCAGAACAGGGGGTAGAGAGGAGGCCCCAATGAGAAACAAGAGGTGAAAGCTGTTGACAAGTGATTAGATTTCTTCTTTACTCCACACTGCCCTTTTCCCATCCCGGTACAAGATGAGAGGTTTTTCTATAAAGAGGGAAAACACAGGCTTGAGTACCGCATAGAAAACAGGGATGTGAAGCGAGCACATACAACTGAATGCTGAGACCATGAGCCCACTCCCCCGACTCATCTCCCGAAACGTCAGCATCCAGTACCCTCCGCTTCAGTGGGAAGAGAAGACTCTTCTTGGGAAATCTGACCAGCCTAAGAGAAAAGGGCCTGAGTTGGAGGTTCCCAATACACAACCTTTCAGATTACTCTGAGGGCGAAGCTCTAATTTATCAAGGCCTTCACACAATCAGAACTTTGAGGCAGCTTTTTGGACCCAAATATTAGTCAAGAGCAGATAGCCAATGCTTGTCAGACACTGAGAAATTTCTCTAAAGAGGCCCAAATAAATAGTGGAAAGTAATCTAAAGGAAACAGAGTAAAGAAAACTACTTTTATAAAGCTATCAGTAATACTCCTAGAGAATAGAAGAGATTGCATCAATGAAACAAGAACAATGTGTCATTTTTAAAATTCAAAATATAAAAATAAAAAAACTCTTGAAAATTAAAATATAATGGCAGAAACTAGGAACTCAGTAGAAGAACTGAAGCTAAATGGGAACAAATCTCCTGGAAAATGGAACAAAAAGACAAAGAAATGGAAATTAGGAGAGACAACATAAGAACATTAGAGGGTAAGTACAGGAGACCCCAAATCTGACCAAATGGAATTTCAAAAGTGGACAGAGAAGGCTGAGAGGAATAGATCATCAACAACAATTTAAGAAAATTTCTTAGAACTGAAGAACATAACTTTCCAGATTCAAAGTGCCCAGTGAGAGCCCTGTGAACCCATGAAAAAAACCACATCACTGTGTGATTTCAGAACCTGAGGACAAAGAGAAGATCCTATAAGCTTCCAGAGAGAAAAGCTATATCACATTAAAATGAGGAAGAATCTGAATGGCTTTGGATTTCTCAACTGCAATGCTGGAAACGAGAAGGCAGTGGAGTGATGCCCCCCAAATTATGAAAAATAATTTAAAATTTTTTCCAACCTAGAAAAATTAATTATTTTTAACCTAGAATTCTATAGTCAGCTAACAATCAATGAAGTATGAGGACAGACATAATAAAGACATTTTTAGACATGGAATGTCTCAAAAACTCTACTTACCATGTACCCTTTCTTAGGAAGCCATTGGAAGCTATTGGGAATAAAGCAAGAAAGAGGCCACGGGATTGAAAAAATGAATTTCAACCCAGAAAAGAAATGAAAGGACTCACCAGGAATATGATGAAGGGAGATCCCAGAGTGATGTCTGTGGAATAGGTGTATATGGCAATTGTCCAGACTGGAGAAGTGTTACTCAAAGGACAGTCATGATGAAAATGGCCATCACTGTACCCTCCACTGCTGGACCACATTTTTAACCTGATGAGACTACTGGAGCATCTATTGCATTCAAACAAGGTATTAAACTAAAAAGAGGAAAACATGAAAGAAATAAAGGATCCAATTCAAAAAGAGAGGCAAAATAATTCCAAGGATGACAGCAAAGAGAATTCAGGCCCAGGAAGATAGCTATCCAGCCAGCCTAGAGAGCAAACAGCCCAGACAGGTGAAAGCAGGTCTTCATGAGAGATGGCGAAAGAAAGAAAGAAAGGAAGAAAGAAAGAAAGAAAGAAAGGAAGGAAGGAAGGAAGGAAGGAAGGAAGGAAGGAAGGAAGGAAGGAAGAAAGAATTAGATTGCCTGACTTTGTTACTTGTTGGCCCTGTAGAAAAATGTTCTGAGAGACTTTTGGAAGTTATGGGGTGAGTTAGCAATTAAGTACAAAAAAAAACTAAGTAAATAAAAAACCAAGGCAATTATTAACTGCAGATAAAACAAAAACTAAGAAAGGAAACACAATCATAGTGTATTACAATGCTCAGCTGTGAATAATATTTGTCTAAGCATATTATGTAAACAGTGAATATTGATCTAAGAGCTGTAATCTAACTTCACGGGGAGGAGGGGGAACAGGAAACAGAGGGATGGGGATGGTGGTGTAAGAGAACTAGAATCTCATCCAGCATAATAGGAAGTCAGTAGATCGTATCTAAAATTGATACAGAAAAAGATAATAGCATATACTTGTTCTTTAGAAACATGGAGATGAGGTAAACCCAGGAAAACGGCCGTTGACAGCGGTGGCCTCTGGGGAGGGGAACATGGGCAAAAGATAGAACAGGGAATCATATTTTCTTACAAATAGTTTAGTTCAAGTTGATGTCTGAAACTATGTGCACTTTTAAAACAAAAATTAATTTAAAAGGCATTAATTTCTCCTAGCACTTTTGCTTGCATGTCTTGTGGCTGCCTCTGTATGTTGTGGATCTTTTTCTGGCTTCCCTGGCCCAATGGTAAGGCTTAGAAAAGAACAATGATTCCCCCCTCCCCTGCCCCCCAAAACCACTTCTTGTTTTTCTATAGTTATATGTTTCTTAAAGTGAGCTGTTATTGGGTTGGCCAAAAAGTTCATTTGGGGTTTTCCATAGGACGGTACGGAAAAACCCAAATGAACTTTTTGGCTGACCCGATATTTCAAAGAACAAAATATCTAGGAGAATAAAAAAATTGATCACAAGCAAGGAGTGTATAACTATTATTTTAGGTATTTGCAGATAACACTGAAATGCAAGTTAACACCTTCCTAAACATCAACCATGTTAATTTACCATGTAGCTAATTTCCTTTCTGACCTCTTGGGAATCTTTAATTTCCCTCTTCCCTTGCTTTGCTGGTTCAGAAGACCACCTGTGGCCTTCCAGC
The DNA here is from genome assembly GCF_002837175.3 of Physeter macrocephalus. Taxonomy (NCBI): domain Eukaryota; kingdom Metazoa; phylum Chordata; class Mammalia; order Artiodactyla; family Physeteridae; genus Physeter; species Physeter macrocephalus. The sequence goes on from NC_041225.1 coordinate 85,205,695, forward strand.
TCCTTGGGACCTGCTCTGGCGACCTTGAGGGGCCCAGCCTCCTCCTGGCTTTAGCCCATGTCCAGTCCTTTCTAATAGTCTCATCCTCCCTTTGAGAGACAAGGACATACCTCCCTGAGAGCAGCGTCCTGCTCACCACCCCAAGCTTGGCACAGAACATACTCAAAGATAATTAGCTGAATGAATGAACTGCCTTCCTAACCTTAGGATAACCCTTAAATATTGTTGAGCTGGAGGGATCCTACCATCTCATTTTTCAGAATCTCTGATAGGAGCCAACATTTGTTCAGGTCACTTGGTGAGTCAGATACTGGAGTAGGTGTGTGTGTTAGTTTCCTAGGGCTGCTGTAACAAAGTTCCATGAACTGGGTGGCATTAAACAACAGACATTTACTCTCTCATGGTTGTGGAGGCTAGAAGTACAAAAATCAAGGTGTGGGCATGGCCACACTCTCTCCAAAGGCTCTAGGGGGTATCCTTCCTTACCTCTTCCAGCTTCTGGTAGCCCCAGGGGTTCCTTGGCTTATGACAGCCTGACTCCAATTTCTGCCTCTGCCTTCACATGGCTGTCTTCTCTTGGTGTCTGGGTGTCTTCATGTCCTCACATGCCATTCTCCCCTCCTATCTTCCTGTCTTCTTTTGAAAAGAACACCAATCATATTGGAGTAAAGGCCCACCCTACTCCAATATGGAGTATAGCTTTATCTGCAATGAACCTATTTCCAAATATTCTGAGGTAGCCAGGGTTAAGATTTGAATGTACCTTTGTAGGGTATGTTCAATGCATAACAGCATGGAAAACAGATCTTCTATCCCTGGCCTAGCAGGTTTACCACTAGGTTGTATGGTTGCCCCTCTGTCAGGGCTGGACAGCCTGACTCTACCCATCGGCCACCCCATAAAATCAGCTCGTCCAGCTTGCTGATAGGAATACTTTAATATCACCACTTAAAGGTGAGTTTGCATTTTAAAAGAGGCTCTTAAAAATCAGATTCCTTTGACAGCTAAGTAAATGGAATCAGTGAAAATTGAGAGACAGAACTTCAAATTCAGTGAAAGGCAGTGCAGGAGATATGTCCTTCCTGGAATCTCCCATCATACTTCCTGAGTTTCCACAGTCTACTCAAAGCTCAGATGTGAAGGTGGGCCTTGGGGGATAGAAACACTCATCCGCAACCAAGAGGAAGGACCTTCCCTTCTGCTTCCCACACCTCAACATCCCCCATATCTGGGGCTTGAGCTACGGCTGGGTGGCTAGAGAAAGCAGGCGGCAGCAAACGCTCCCAGCATGCTCGCCTTTGTCCTGTGCTGTGAGGCTTGCCTGTTCCCCTCCAGTTGCCACAATGATCCAACCAGGCCCATGATGACACAGAAATAGGAGCGCAGGGTCATGGGTTTCTTTCTCGCCATGGAAGAGCAAGAACGATGGTCTCACCAGTTCAGGATGACACAATCTTTGGGGCTGGGATGTGCTGTCTTTTCTTTTTTTTAATTGACACCACAGGCCTCTGAGGACAAGAACAAGCTGTCAGGTCATGCTGGCCCTGTGGTGTTTATTTTGAAAGCAACGAGAATAAATCTGATTCATGTCTTTCATGATTCAGCCTTCCCCATAATTGTGAGGGAGGAGGTTTGTCTTGAGGCCTCCACTTCCTCCTCCTCTCTCCCCCTCGCCTCTTAGTTGTTAGGAGTTGCACCGTCCATCTAAAAGCAGTAGCCCACGCCTTTGTGTTGAGTGATGTCACTCTCCACTCCCCCAGGAGGCTTCTCACTGTTAGAGAGCAAAGCAGCGAGAGGGACACAGGAGGACAAAGCCTTTCATATGAAGACAGCGAATTGCGGGGTGGGAGGGCTTCCAGTCAGCCCACCACTAACTCTGCTCAGAGCTGATGTGGACAGTGGGCTTTCGTGTCAGGAGCTGCAACTGCCAGCTGCAGGAGATCTGGAGGAGGAGGCCCAGGGGCTGGCAAGCGTGATGTTGAGCCCAGGGCCCAGGGGACTAACGCATAAGGACCAGACTCAGGGAAAACATCAAGTTCTTCTTCCAAAACAAACTTCAAAGACAGCAAGTGATAAGACAAAAACGCTGGGTAATGACATGCCTGTGCTTCCTTTCATCTGGGCCTCTGGAATCTCTTGAAAACATTAATTACGCTTTCCTCCCTTTGGATGGAGGAGAAACCATGTGGTTGTCACCATGTCAGGACATAGCTCAGAGCACTGGACAGGAGCCAGGAGATGGGGTTCCAACTTCAGCTCTGTCAATGTAGCGGTTCTTAGGCAAATGCCTTAACTTGAGTCTTGGTTTCATTATGTTAAAAATGGGAGAAATAATGATAATTAAAATAGTAATAATAATAATGAAACTGTAGACTTTGTGAAGCACTTGCTGGTGTCAGATATTGTGGGAGGGCTGCACTTGCCTTATCTCAGGAAGCCCGCATGGTACCTCAGGGGGCAGGCACTACCATGGAGCCCATTTTGCAGAGGAGAAAACTAAGGGCTGGAGAGAATTATTGACTGCTAGTAAGTAGAGATGCTGGTATGTGAATGTAAGTCTTCCAGCTGCAAAGCCAAGGCTGATAGGCTGATAAGAAAATCTAGTGAGACACAGTATGTAAAGTGCTTGGGGGAAGTTCCACATTACATAGAAGTAAGAGAGAGCTTCAGGACAAGGGTTCCAGCCAAGCCACTGTCCTCCTTCCACCGCAAGCTGCAGGCTGTTGTCTCTGTGGTCCAACTTCCCTGCTGCTGGTGCTTGTGCAAGATTTAGTCGGGTTTCCAGTGGCTTAATTATGTGGGAGGAACAGCATAGAACGTCCTAGATTAAAATGTTATTTTGTTCCTTTCAAAACCTCCACAAGCTTCTGAATCCTTCAGTCTAGGAAAGCCAAACCATTCTACCCTTAATCAGTTCTGGGAAAGCAATCGTCTAAGATAATGGAAAAATAATATTCTGTGTGCTGCTTTCTACCGTTGCGCAGGGCGTGAGAAACATCTGAAGGTGGGAAAAAAAACTGAGGGTGGGCTGAGCCATGTCTTTTCTCCTTTTGCTACTGAAAAGATGATTGATTTTGTAATTAATGATGGCGCACTTTAAATGAGTGACATCAGGATTCCACAGCTTCAGTGCCTGTGAATAACCAGCCAGGAGAAAACTCTCCAGGGCTGTCACATCTCCTGCAGTGGAAAAGGGAGCCCCTCCAAGTGCCCGTTGTTTTCGATTCTTTCTCGCCTCCCACGGGGTCACTGGACACCATCCTGGACCCTGCAGTTATCAGAGGTGGAGGATGGGGAGACCCCTGCTGCATGGCAAGCCATTGGAGCCCACACTGGAAGGACAAGGTGAAGAGTGGGACGTAGACATGGGAACACAGGATGGTTGGGACCCAGGATGGTGCCCTGGAGTCCAGCAGGTGGGGCTGGCGGCACACTTGGGGCCGTGGGGCCTGGGCAGCCCTTGACGGATCTGAAGCAAGGATGTGAACCGAAGGACTGGCTTCGTGTGGGAGAGGGTGCCCCCTGGAGGCCGCGGGGCCGTGCAGCGAGGCCGGGAGAGCCGGCGCTTCCCCAAACCTGGGCGACAGGTCGCAACTAACACAGTGGGGCCGAGAGGCATGTGTTATTTTTAACTTTTTGCCCATTTTTCTGCAAAAGAAACTTCTGCCTATTGAATATTCTATGTAATTAGTGAGAATTTAAGATATGAAGCAAGGTTTCCTCAAAAATAATTCTCTGCGAGATAGTTATAAGGGTCAGATGCAAATTTGAATAAATGAAATCAAACTTTTATCATGAGATTTTAAAATCTTTTCCTTAAAAAAATGTTTGCTGCCTTTGTTCTTCATTTAGGGGTTCACTTGGTGATAATAATAATAATAACAGCTGCAACAGCGAACACTTACAGTGCACTATGACATGTGCAGCTGTGTTCTAGAAGCTTTCAACAGATCGACTTGTTCAGTGTTCACAGCAGCCCAATGAGGTGGCACCATTTTGATCCCGTTTACAGGTGAGGACATTAAGTAATCACACAGCTGGTAAATGGCAGAGCTGGGACTTGAATCCAAGCACTCTGGCCCCAGAGCCCCTTCTCAGCCCCTTACCTGCACCTCATCACTTGAAACGCCCAACACAGGTCAGCATTTAGTAGCAACGTGACCTTGGGCAAGCTGCTTCACCTCTGTGCCTCCGTTTCCTCATCTGTAGAATGAGGGAGGGGCAGTAAATTATGTGATCTCAGCGATCAAGTCCTCCTGCTCTGATATTCTACTGCTCTTCTACTGTTAGTTTAATAAATATCTGAGCCCCTGCCTGGTTCACACATGGGTCAGGTGCTTTGCTAGGCCCTGATCTACAGGGAAAATCTGACCAGCCTGTTTCTCCAAGAAGCTTGCTTTCCTCCACGGGGAAAAAGCCACAAGGTCCAGTCTCCCTTGCTGACAGCTGGAGGCTGGGAGAGGAAAGTCTGATGGGAGATGGTAGAGGCACAGCCACTCTTGAACAACGGTGGCCACAGAGCCCTCAAGAGCTAGAGACCTCTGCCCAGGCTGCTGAGAGTGGAGACCTTTTCATGAGGCCAGCAGCACCCCTACTTAAGCCCTCAGGACACAATACAGCCATCCCTGCAGATATCACCATCGAGCCAATCCAGCCTCGTAACTGCACTGCGCCTCTGTGCTCCTTCGCCCTGGGCCTCTCTTCCCTTCTACACCCAGAAAGCTCCTCCTCTCCCCTCTCTTCTTTGAGTGTTCTATCACCTCCCACAAGGTCCCTGCTTCCTGGGCAGCCCTCTCTGGAGTTAATGCTTTGCTCCTTCCCGCCCCATGTTCATCACAACCAGGAGCCTGGGTTGACCTCCTTGGGCCTGTTTCCATCTTCAGACCATTGCCCTTCCTCCCTTGTGAATGCCTGGAAAACCCAAGTCCTCTCCTAGTGGTTCCTGCCATCCTTCCCCCACCCCCTGCTGGTGTGAACGCTGGGCCTCCATGTCCCCCTCAATCAGAGCACCTGGACCACTGGCTCTGCACAGCCTCACCTTCTACTGTCAGGATGTCACTGTTAGTTCTTCCTCCAAATCCCAGTGCTGTCATTTTAGGGTCTCCTCATCCATCAGCATGAGCCAGGCCGCCCACTCCCGGCTCATACCAGGCTTATCACCACCCCAAGTGCAGCCTCTGTCCTTCACGTGCCCGCCACCAGGCACGCAGCTGCTTGTCCACCAGCCTCCGCCTGGCCCTCCTTCACCCTCACCGGGGCCATCAGTTGCTGACCCCCCCATCCACGTTCCTCTTACCTTCACTTCCCTGTGTTCCAGTTCTGCATCCACAGTTCCTCATGTCAGCATTGTCTTCACAACAAACCAAACTCCCTCGACCCTCCATCTTTTCAGTGCGCCACCAGGCCAACTTCCAATGCAGTTCCCCCAGCTCTGTTTGTTCTGGACCTGCAGGCAGCAGCTGAGAGCTGGCAGCAACAGCTCTCCCAGCACAGATTTCAAAGACTACAAATCGATGCCCATCATGCTGCCACTGCCAGGCAGTCCTCTGGGGTTTCTCTAGTGAGCATGTTTTCCCACTTATCACTTGGTGTCAGCATTCTCAGCTCTCTGCACACTTCTAACCTTCTCTCTATCTCTTCCCTGACTCCCAGCAGATGGCTTTGCCTCCTGCTTCAGAGGGAACAACAAGTTACCAGACAGGAACTTGCTCATCTTCTGCAGAAACACTGCCCGCCCCCCCCACCTCACCTTTCTTTTATCCCTGCCCGACTAGCTGTAGTTGTTCTTAACTTGATGAATTAATTTTACATATATATATATATATATATATATATATGAAACTTAAAAGGGTAGCATACTATATAGGCTACCTGGGGCTTACTTTTTAAATTTATTATTGCTACCCTTTTAAGATATATATATATATATATATATATATATGAAACTTAAAAGGGTAGCATACTATAGGCTACCTTTGGGGCTTACTTTTTAAATTTATTATGCAGTGTATGATTCATCTATATTGTTGCATATATCTGCAGTTCATTTGTTTTAAATGCCCTTAAATGTTCCCTGTGAAAAAATACCACAAGAGAATGATAAACTGGGATTCAGGACACTGCTACCTCCAATGAGGGGAGGACAATGGCAGGATAGAGAAGGAGTATTGATACATAGTAAGTTATTGTCAATAGTCCTGTTCTTACATTGGGTGTTTCTTATAATATACATTTTAATAAATAAATAAATAATAACTCAATATCTCTGACATGCATCTAAGAAGAGAATGTGTCATAAACTAAGACATAATGATTAATAATATTGCATCAGAGGAGACCCTCAAGATGCCAGAGGAGTAAGACGTGGAGACCACCTTCTTCCACACAAATACATCAGAAATACATCTACATGCAGAAAAACTCCTACAGAACACCTACTGAATGCTGGCAGAAGACCTCAGACTTCCCAAAAGGCAAGAAACTCCCCACATACCTGGGTAGGGCAAAAGAAAAAATAAAAAACAGAGACAAAAGTATAGGGACGGGACCTGCACTTCTGGGAGGGAGCTGTGAAGGAGGAAATGTTTCCACACACTAGGAAACCCCTTCACTGGTGGAGACTTGGTTTGGGGGGTGGAAAGCTTCGGAGCCACAGATGGGAGCACAGCAACAGGGGTGCAGATGGCAAAGCAGAGAGATTCTCCACAGAGGACCAGTGCCGACCAGCACTCACCAGCCCGAGAGGCTTGTCTGCTCACCCGCTGGGGCAGGTGGGGGCTGGGAGCTGAGGCTCGGGCTTCAGAGGTCAGATCCCAGGGAGAGGACTGAGATTGGCTGCGTGAACACAGCCTGAAGGGGGCTAGTGCACCATAGCTAGCCGGGAGGGAGTCCGGGAAGAAGTCTGGAACTTCCTAAGAGGCAAGAGACCATTGTTTTGGGGTGCACGAGGAGAGAGGATTCAGAGCACCGCCTAAACGAGCTCTAGAGATGGGCACGAGCTGCGGCTATCAGCGCGGACCCCAGAGATGGGAATGAAATGCTAAGGCTGCTGCTGCAGCCACAAAGAAGCCTATGTGCAAGCACAGGTCACTATCCACACCTCCCCTCCCTGGAGCCTGTGCAGCCCACCACTGCCAGGGTCATGTGATCCAGGGACAACTTCCGAGGGAGAACACATGGCGCGCCTCAGGCTGTTGCAATGTCACGCCAGCCTCTGCCACCACAGGCTCACCCTGCATTCCGTACCCCTCCCTTCCCCGAGCCTGAGTGAGCCAGAGCCCCCTAATCAGCTATTACTTTAACCCTGTCCTGTCTAAGCGAAGAACAGACACCCTCAGGCGACCTACACACAGAGGAGGGGCCACATCCAAAACTGAACCCCAGGAGCTGTGTGAACAAAGAAGAGAAAGGGAAATTTCTCCCAGCAGCCTCAGGAGCAGCAGACTAAATCTCCACAATCAACCTGATGTTCCCTGCATCTGTGGAATACATAAATAGACAATGAATCATCCCAAAATTGAGGCGGTGGACTATGGGAGTAACTGTAGACTTGGGGTTTGCTTTCTGCATCTAATTTGTTTCTGGTTTTATGTTTACCTTAGTTTAGTATTTAGAGTTTATTATCATTGGTAAGTTTGTTTATTGATTTGGTTGCTCTCTTCCTTTTTATATATATATATTTTTTTTTCCTTTTTCTCTTTTTGTGAGTGTGTATGTGTATGCTTCTTTGTACATTTTGTCTGTATAACTTTGCTTTTACCATTTGTCCTAGGATTCTGTCTGTCTTTTTTTTTCATACAGTTTTTAGTGCTTGTTATCATTGGTGGATTTGTTTTTTGGTTTGGTTGCTCTCTTCTTTCTTTTTTTGTTACTTTTAAATTTTTTATTTTTAATAATTTTATTATTTTTTATTTTATTTTATTTATTTATTTTCTTTCTTTCTTTCTTTTTTTCTCCCTTTTATTCTGAGCTGTGTCGATGACAGGGTCTTGGTGCTCCGGCCAGGTGTCAGGCCGGTGCCTCTGAGGTGGGAGAGCCGAGTTCAGGACATTGGTCCACCAGAGACCTCCCAGCTCCATGTAATATCAAACTGCGAAGGCTTTTCCAGAATCTCCATCTCAGCACTAAGAGCCAGCTCCACTCAATGACCAGCAAGCTATGGTGCTGGACACCCTATGCCAAACAACAAGCAAGACAGGAACACAACCCCACCCATTAGCAGAGAGGCTGCCTAAAATCATAATAACTTCACAGACACCCAAAAACACACCACCAAACGTGGTCATGTCCACCAGAAAGGCAAGATCCAGCCTCATCCACAAGAACACAGACACCAGTCCCCTCTACCAGCAAGCCTACACAACCCACTGAACCAACCTTAGCCACTGGGAGCAGATACCAAAAACAACGGGAACTACAAGCCTGCAGCCTGAGAAAAGGAGACCCCAAATACAGTAAGTCAAGCAAAATGAAAAGACAGAAAAACACACAGCAGATGAAGGAGCAGGGCAAAAACCCACCAGACCTAACAAATGAAGAGGAAATAGGCAGTCTACCTGAGAAAGAATTCAGAGTAATGATAGTAAAGATGATCCAAAATCTTGGAAATAGAATGGAGAAAATATGAGAATCTTTAACAAGGACCTAGAAGAACTAAAGAGCAAACAAAAATTGATGAACAACACAATAAATGAAATTAAAAATTCTCTAGAAGGATTCAATAGCAAAATAACTGAGGCAGAAGAATGGATAAGTGACCTGGAAGAAAAAATAGTGGAAATAACTACTGTAGAGCAGAATAAAGAAAAAAGAATGAAAAGAATTGAGGACAGTCTCAGAGACCTCTGGGACACATTAAACGCACCAACATTCGAATTATAGGGGTGCCAGAAGAAAAGAGAAAAAGAAAGGGACTGAGAAAATATTTGAAGAGATTATAGCAGAAAACTTCACTAATAAGGAAAAGGAAGTAGTCAATCAAGTCCAGGAAGCACACACACACACACACACAAAGCAGCAAGAGAAAAACAACAAATAACATACAAGGGAATCCCCATAAGATTAATAGCAGATCTTTCAGCAGAAACTCTGCAAGCCAGAAGGGAGTG